>NC_135540.1:112886983-113186983 GCF_045843805.1 Urocitellus parryii | reverse complement strand
TGGTTATGCAGAGGGCCTTCTAGGCACTTGGACTCTCTCCCTTCCCTTCTGGGTAGGTGACCCTGCCAGATCACCCTGAGGGCAAGGAAGCTGGCTACCCCTCAGCTTAGTGCGTCATCCTGTGAATGTCAACTGCACGCTCCACTGGGAAATCCGGGGTCACCACCATGAATGGTTTGGTCCCCGCCTTTGAGGACCTAGTGGGGGAGGCAGATGATTTCCGTGTAGCATGGCCCGTGTTAAAATGCATGTATTTCCCAAGTGCTGAGGGACAACTGTGGAGGACCTTCACTGACCCCCTCAGGCATTGGGAGAAAGTGGTCTTAAATAAAACATGACCTGAGTCTTACTGCCATTATTCGAGGTCCCCAGACAGAAAGAAAAAGGTGGGGTATGTGCTGCAGGCAGGTGGAACAGCATGAGGCAAGGCACCGAAGGATGGCCTAGTGTGGGGCCCACCAGGCCACAGAGGCGAGGGGGACCCAGAGGGAGAGGAGCAGGTATGAGGGATGGCTCTTGAGAGGCCCTGGGGTGAAGGGCTCAGGACCCCTTCTTACAGAAGGGAAAGATGGTGACTACGGATGATAGAGATGGGACAACGGGAGAACGGGAACTGCCCCCAAGATCCCAAAGTGGATCAGACTTCATGGGGCCTTGTGGTGACCGCGGGTTGAAGATTCTAGAACCAAGTTCAATAAGTTTTCCTCCTGAATTTAGGAACTGCAGATCAACCTTGGCATCCTCCGTTCATTTTTGGTTTACCAAATATTTGTTTATACCCACGATGTGCTAGATCCTCTGCTGTTGTTTCAGTGTGCAGGGATGAAAACAGAAAAGCACACCATGTCTCTGACCAGAGTGAATTCTCAACATCAGCCACCTCAGGCCAGGGCAGGTCAGACTCAGCAGCCCGGGCCCATGAAGCAGTGGTGGGATAACAGTGGTGGGTGATGGGTTTGGCTGGTTTCCAAACTCAAATTCAGTAAACCCCATTCATTTGGTGGATGGCTCCAATCTCTCTGAGGCTGAAATTTTCTAAAGCCATAGTTTTCTTCTTGAGAACCACCATGGATTTGAATCCTATCTTCTAAGGAAAAAGGAACAATTTTGCTTCTTCTTCCATATAATAGATCTTCCACTATTTCTATTTGTATTATATTTCTATTATTGCAATTGGACTGTGTAACTAATAATCACAAGATCTTAGGGGCATTACACGAGTGTTTTTTTGCTCGTGCATCTGAGATGATCAGCTTGGTGGCTCTGGGGAGGTTGACCAAGGTAATGGCGTGAACTGGTACTGCTCCCTTCTCTCCTGCTCTGATTGGCTCTCTCAGGCATTTTCTCGAGCTACCCAATTCCTTCTGCTATTACTTATGAGACTTTATTTCAGCACTGTTTACTATTATATCAGGATTTTTCTTAAAATGTTCACCTAGATCTGTGTAAGTCTCTTTCAGTTATGACCTAATAAAAATACCAGGGAACCATTATTTCTTATCCTCTGGATACACTGCTTCTGTTCATTGTTACTTTGGGCGGAGATGGCATGGGTTTATATAGCAGATGAATTGCATGGTTGGCTCTCATCTCTTGTCAAGCTTGAGAAAAACCAAACTTCTCAGATCTTTTTTCAGATGTACTGCTTCCCGGTCTCATCCATGCTATTGAACAATCTTTGTCTTTAACATCTAATTCTGGAACCACGTCAGTTGGATTTTGCAAAGAGTCTTTGAAACGCATTGAATTAACCAAGTTCATTTATTCAGTAAGTATTTGTTGCATGCTTATCAGGTCTGAGGTCCTGTGCAGGAAACAAGACACGGGCATCCTCCTTGGTCTTGTGGAGCTTATGCTTCAACTGCAGGCAGGTGGGAGAGACGTTCAAGATTTGGCAATCACGGTGAAAGGCATTATCGGCATCATAGCTTCATTTTTGCTCTGGAAGCCTCACCGTCCTGTTTGTGGACTCCTACATTTGATTACAACTTCAGTCATTGCCACTTGCAGAGATGAGACGAGATAAGATGCAGAGAAGAGAACCATTTGGTGAGCAATTGCCACATGCTGGAACGACGACGGGTAGCTCATGGGTAGTGAAGCTGCTCACAAATTTCAAAAAGCAGGTTTCTGTCAAACACTGTGAACTTGATCCTCATCACACTCATAGTGCTGGTGATGTAGCAAGTTTCCTACCATTTTCATGGGTGGTTCAAACATCTTTCCCTGTGTTTAACGGGCATGATGTGTGATGGTCTCTAGGTGTGGGAGGCCCTGGCCAACACTTAAGCCTATGCCAGAAAAGCTTTGTCTCTCATGCTGCACGGGGTGCCTGTGGAGGAGCCAGTGTCCTGCCTCCTGTTGGTTCTGGACCCCCCCACCCCGCCCTCCTTGGCCATGACTCTGTAGCTGATATGTGGATACCATGAGGAAGTGGCATCTCTCTTTGGTTGACCCAACATTCAAAAATGCAAAACGATTTTAAATGAAATTTTTCTTCCATCCCATCAAAAATACCAAGAATCTGCAGGCTGCTGGATATCAGAAGTCAAAGCACCTGCCCTTGAAGAGCTTCTATTCTAGTAGGGAAATAGGTAATAATAGGAGGAGGAGAAGAGGGAGGAAGAAGTTTAGTATGTTATGCAATAAATGCAGCAAGCAAGAGCATAAAATTCTGGGAGGAAAAGCTATTGGGAGTAATTTTAAATACAATGGTCAGTGTAGGTCACATTGAGAAGTTAGTATTTGAGCAGAGATCTGAGAAAATAAGAAGTTCGCCACACAGTTATGGAGAAAATATTAGATGCAGAGATGACAACCAGCATCCAGGTCCCTGGGTCCACCTTCTCAATCGTTAACTCTGCTTTCAGTGAGTGATCACATTAGCCTTTGGTTTTTGAGTGCCAGGGATACATCAAGCCCTGGGCACTTTACATATGTTATTTGGAATCTGCCTAGGAGATAAATTATATTATCCATACCCATTTGCAGTTGAGGAAACTAAGAGTCAAATAAATTAAGTTTGATGTCCCAAGTAGCAGATGACCCGGGATTTGACCTTGCACATTTCCCCCTTTGCCACATGGTTTCTCCCATAGATATATAACCTTGGGGAGAATGAGCCAGAGAATTACCCTTTGGGTCAAGAAACTTGGGGTATTTTTGTAATTAAGGGATCAGATTTCTAAGAAGATGACTTCACTTACATTCTACACAGTCCACCCCAGAATCAACTTTTTCCAGGAACTCTCCCCTGAATAAGGCCAAATATTTGGTACTGAGCATCCTGCGATGTTAATAGAGCTCTTTGTACAGCCTGTCTACTAGAAAGGCAGCCATTCGGTTTATTTTTTGACTATCATTAAAGACTATTCTTGGAGTCTATCTTACTCCTTGAGATATGAAACCAGATCTTGGCTCTGAACTGCACTGATTAGTGTTTGCCTGATACACACAAAATACAGACCTTCCTTGTATTCTGCTGTTGCCAACTATCACAGTGTGGGCTGTTGTAAGTGGTTCACATTTTTCCATAGCAACAGGACAGGGATTGAGCCCCCTTACCTGATGCCTAAGAACCTGGCGTGGAGTAGTCATTATGAACCAACAATGTCGTAAAAGCAAAGATAAGTGTGAAATTGTGTTCCAAGACCTATAAAAAGGGTTTATACAAGGAGGCCCCATGTACTGGTCCATGCAGTTCTAGCACATTAAAAAAAAATATTTACAGCTCCACTCTCACACATTTAGAATTTACAAGAGTTTGGTTGGGGTAATTTGGAAAACCTAGGTCTCTTTTTCAAAAGATACCTAAGGAAGTCTTAACTAATGCCTTTTCCTTCAATAAATAACTTTCAATCAAGCAAAGGTATTAAAATGTTTTTGTTTTAAAATTTATAGTTGCTGGTTGTGTGTGTATAAATAAAGTGGTTCCAATTCTTACTAAGTATGGCCCAGTGGGCGGAACTGACACCAGTTTGAACACTGAAGCATTAAAGCACCACTGGAAATATAGGATGATGAGCAAAAGCCCCCACAGTGAGTCCATCAGTGTGGAGCGTGAACCGTAAGGGTGAGAGGAACCCCGGAGAGCTGAACTTGGCCCCAACACAGACACTTTTTCCAACCCTTCCCTGGTGAACTCCATCTCCCCAGAAAATTGACATTCAGCTGGTTCTGGTGGTGCAGATTCTTGGCCCCGTCACAGTACCCAGGGCCAACCTGATGGTGACACTGTTTCCAGCTCCTCAGTGACCCCTCAGAGGGCCTGGCTGACAGTGTATTTGAAGCTTTAAGTGTAGCTGCTGCACATCAGACCACATGGCAGTCACCCAATGCCTTGTGTCTTTAGGTCACTGTAGTGACAACCCTCAGACCCTTTCGCTCTTCTCAAAGGAGTCTTTAAAAAACAAGTACTAACATTTTAAAAAGATCTTCAAAGCTTGCCTTTCGGGGTTATAAAGGCAGGAATGAGATAGCTTTGGCCTTAGAACTTGAGGAAATTCTCTAAAGAAGGGCAGGTACATACTGAGCCATTAGCCCAGAAATGGCTTGAAACAAATTGGCCAGTGACACTCATGGTGCTTCTTCCCAGCTCACAATCTTTCATGGGTTCCTTTGCCCAGCAGGATACAATCCGTGTTCTTTTCAACATCTGCCCAGGCTCCTTTCCTGTGCCTTTATTGTCATTTCCCAGACCGCCCTATGCCGCTACACTTCATCTGTGTCCCTTCCCTCTTCTGAGAATCAGCAAATCTGAAGTCATCCTGGGGGACCCAGCTCACGATACTGCTCTGAAGCCCCTGCCTGGCTCTTGTGCATGGACTTTTCATGATGGGTCCATCACATCGTATTTAGGAAAGATGGCATTTGTGATTTCCTTCTTGAGGCAGTAAATTCCACTTTCTACCCATCCCTCTGTGTGTGGCACAATTAAAGATCATGAATGAATCGGTGCTATAAAGAGGAGGCCTCCTTATATAAACTCAATGCAAGTGAAACTTGTTTCTTTATTAAAATTAGTGGCTTTTGAATTTCAACCAACCCATCTCCACCGTCTGATAATATGATATATGTTTAACGTAGCTTTGTCAAACACATATAGATTTCTTTTTGTTTGGTGTTAACCAAAAAAGCATCATCTCTGTAGTTGAAGGAAAGTAAAACCTTTGCTGGACATGGTGGCGCCCACCTGTAATCCCAGCAGCTCAGGAGGCTGAGGCAGGAGGATCATGAGTTCAAAGCCAGCCTCAGCAAAAGTGAGTTGCGAATCAACTCAGTGAGACCCTGTCTCTAAATAAAATACAAAAATAGGGCTGGGGATGTGGCTCAGTGGCTAAGTGCTCCTGAGTTCAACCCAGTCCTCCCTCAGGAACCAAAAAAAAAAAAAAAAAAAAAAAAGAAAGTAAATCCTTTGTCTAGTTGGTCAGATTTGTTTTTCAGATGGGCCACAGGGTGCATAATGACAGTATATGTAGAAGGCAGTTCTTATGGTTTGTCTTGTAATACTCTTTCAGGAATTGTGGATTCAAAAGTAAAACACCCTTTTTATTGTTGCCGCCAAAACATCCTAAAAATAAATGGAAAATCCAAATTCAAGGCATCTTACATGAGCACCTTCAATTACTTTCCTTTCTTTTTCTGACATTCCATGTGACTTGGATCCTGTCCTCCTTTTCCAAGTCCTTCAGCAAAAAGGGCCCCTCTGCCCTGTCTTGATCCTACTTTCTTCAGAATGTCCTCAGCTGAGCCCCACTGCTGTGGCCCATCTCTCTCCCATCCTCCATTCCTCACCTCTCCGTCAGCTCCTTCCTGTCTTTCTACCAATTACCCAACTCCCTTTCACTCTTTTTTTTTTTTAATATTTATTTTTTAGTTCTCGGCAGACACAACATCTTTGTTGGTATGTGGTGCTGAGGATCGAACCCGGGCCGCACGCATGCCAGGCGAGCGCGCTACCACTTGAGCCACATCCCCAGCCCATCCCTTTCACTCTTAAGTCCTGTTCTCCTAAATCTGGCTGGAGCACCAGCCAGATTCAGGAGAAGAGGACATCCATGTTCTCCATCCTCTTCTTCAGGGCAAATTTGTTGCAAACGTATTCTAGATTCACATCATCTTCTTCCTCCTCACCTCCTCACCCTTGGCCCTCACTATCTGATGGCCACCTCTTCCCCTGCTTCAGACCTACTCCTCGAGTCACCAAAGGTCACATGGTGGACACCATGGATCAGTGCCTGCTTGAGCTTGCCTGCCTTCTTGCATCTACTTCACCTTGATTTCCCTTTTGTGTGCCCTGTGCCCACCCCAGGAAGCTATCCACGGGTTCCATCTTGGATCCTTTTGTGCCTCTCTCTAACCCTTTTCCTCGACAACCCCACTTCCTCCCTCCCCCTCCATTTCAGCCACTCTCTATGTACTAAAGACTCCCCAGTCCATAGACTGGAAACTCCAGGTCCACATTGATAGTCCTAATCTCTCTCCAAGTCCTTGTCCCTTATTTACAAGTGCCACCTGGCCTTCTTTTCCCACGTTCCTGACCGTTCCTGAATTTTATTCAGCCCAAAGCAGATTTGACATCCCAACCCAGTCTTCCCTCAGGATACCTAATTTCCTGTGACACCCTGTTTTTCTAAATGGTAACACCATCCCCGTAGCCATCATGTTTGAGACACTTGCAGCGCTCCTCCTCCATCCAGTTGCTCCAGAGTCCTCTACATTCTACCCAAGTCCTCTCTCTCACACCGTCTCTTCCTTCTGTCCCTGCTGGCCCTGAGGATTCTGTTACTCTCCTGCCTCTTCAGTATAATAACGAAAGACTTCAGATTCCTTCTGAGGCTTCCAGAGGCTTCTGAGGCCAGAGAAGCCTGGCAGTGATTGACCTTGTGCCATTCATTATAAGGGTTCGGGAAAAGCAGCCCCTGTCCATGGTTAAGCAGGCTCTGAGGCAGATAGACCTGGGTGGAAGCCCTGCCCATCCCTCAGGTACTCTTCTTCCTGTGGTCTTTCATGGGTGTGGTCCAGAGCTATTCTGACCCTTTTTTATTCCCAGGAATTCAGACTCATGAGAAGTTCCAAGTGGTAACTTGGGTCTGAAGAAGTTTCCAGGTCCCTCCTGTGACCCTGCATTGCTTAATCCAACCTAAATGTGAAGGGAAAAGAAACAATCCTGTTCTAACACATATTTAAATCTCTTGTAAGTTGTTCTCCTTTCCTGTCTGTCTCCAGTTTGGAAATGCCATCCTTGAGTTTAGTCTTGCTTTCTTGCCTGCATTTTTTCCTTTTTCTTTTCTTTTCTTTTCTTTTTTTTTTAACTGCCTGGATTTTTCTGTAGGTGTTAGAAAACTCTAGATTCCAATTAACTTTGCCTGATTGCTTTGTAAATCTTGGTGAGTCAGGGCTTGTTCATAAATGACGATGAAAATTTTCAAGTTCTTTGAGCCTGGAAGAACACGAGCAGAATACAGATGAACTCATTAGAATGTGTAGTCACTGCACTTATATGAATGGCTTCAAGGAGAAGGCTGTAAATAAATCTGGGGCTTTCTAGTCTTGTTTATGGTTTTCAAGGGGACATTTTGTGGGCTTTATCCTGTATGAAAAAAGCAAAAAAAAAAAAACCACTAGTTTGTGAAATTTCTTTAAATCTCTCTTGATCTTAAGTTTACACTCTTGGACATTAAAATAAAATGGGAAAAAAAAATAAGAAAAGAAATGAATAATCCACAACAATTTCTCCGATGTTGAATAACTAAGCTCCTACCAAGAATTTGATCAGCAAGAGACAAGGGAAATAGCAGGATGGGAAAAATACCCAGCAATTCTATTCTTTCTGCCTCCTAATTACACGGTGGAGAAATAGAAGGATGTCACAAGAGCATGCACTTCAATAAACATTGGCTCGAGATGGTATTTAAGAATCCACAGAAATCTCCCCAAAGCCCTCTAAAAAGCCTTCTTTCTGGAGAGAATTCTGATGATAAAACATTCTCTGCCTGTCCCACCCTCTTTTACAAGCAAGCTCGTTGTTGCTTGTGGGTTCGGATTTTATTTTACTTTTGCATCTGTCATGAGCCATGTTCGGAAGTGGCCAGGGAGACCTTTTCCAGGTGTCACCAGCACAAGAGTTGGGCAGGAGAGTCCCATCCACCTCTTTTGAGTCAGGCTTTCTGAGTGATATTTTGACTTTTCCTGTTCTCTAGTGGCATTTACAGAAGTCGGAGGGAATGTCAGCTAGCCAAGTGTCTATCCAGAAATGAAAGGGAGAGGGGAAATGTCAATAAATCTGGTAGTAGGATAACAGTTTTGGTGCAGTGCTTAAATAAGACAGAAATATTGTTGACCTATCATGAAAATTAGCATGAGTCCAGTCACCCTGTCCTAAACAAATTTCATTTAGATTTTAAATAAAGCATGAGGATCAGATAGCAAAATTTCAAATTGTTGTCCCTAGTATCTGAACTACTCTATATTCCCTTGTGACCATGATTGCTGATAGGAAAATGTTTAATTTGGGAGTGTGCAGGCTAGAGTCTGGGAATACATTGATCCCTGATCTACCTTCTGTGGGGATGAGGGTTTGAAATAATTACCTTCTCATTAGATGACTATTTGGATGTCAGTATAAGGGAGATGATGCCCTTGCTCTTTCTGGGTCATTGGAGAGTTTTCTGCTTTCCTTGCTACTAGAACTGGGAGGCATTCCATGGAAAAGCTCTTCAAAATGACACAGGCAATATGATTACAATGGACAGATTGTGAAGGGGTCCTAATTCCCCAATTATAGCAATCTTAACTTGGATACATTGAACAGTTCCAATTCTAATATGAAGACAGATCCATTTTATTCTCCAAATGGAATGGAGATGATTGTCTTATAAACTTCACACACTGTGCTGAAGTTGGGAGGATTCATCCTCCACCATTAGTAGCTGAAAGTTCATAACTATATTGTCCTTGGATCAAATCTTAGTGATATCATGGGACAGCTCTGTGACAGTGCGCAAGTCACTCTCCAATACTCAGTTTCCCTGATCTGGGAAACTTAGTGATAATCCATCCAAAGGATCATTGTGTGGATAAAGGATAATATACTCAAATTGGCCAGCAATGCACGAGCACCCAGTTAAGCCCCAATAACTGGTAACTCTTATCATTATTGTTATCCTGTTATTAGTAATAATTCATACATGTTACTCTCTTCTAAGAGCCAGATCATCAAACCAGCTCTCGTAGATCATCAATGCAGGTAGCTTATAAAGGAAGGTTGTGTTCCCCAATTTCAAGTAACCAGCCCAGATATTTGCTGATTGATTTAAAACTTTTTCCTATACAGAAGTGCAGAGTTAAATTACTTCTGGTGACAGATGCCACAAAGAAAGGAAATTTCTTTCCCCTGCAGTCTTAAGTCTGTAGGATTTGCTGAGAAGGTCCAAGGAACTTCTGGGAAACCCAATGGATCCGGGCCTTGAAGAACAATGGTGCTACGGGGACCAGCACCTTCCTCCCCTGATCCTACAAACCCAACCCAACACAAAACAGGAACCAACACTGCCTGTGAATTCCTTGCATGGCCATGTGCGGGCTTCCCTCTTGGGAACCCGCCCTCCAGGTCAGGCTCATACCCAGCAACCTTCCTCCTAGCCAGACAGCAGCCGTTTTATACCTTAGGTCCTAAGATACCTCTCTCAGAGGTCATGACAGATGACCAGTACACTTTGCCTACTTCTTCATTCTTTTTTGGGGGGAAAGGGGTATAACCAGGGATTGAACTCAGGAGCACTCAACCACTGAGCCACATCCCCAGCCCTATTTTGTATTTTCTTTAGAGACAGAGTCTCAGTGAGTTGCTTAGCACCTTGCTGTTGCTGAGGCTGGCTTTGAACTTGCAATCCTCCTCTCTTGGCCTCCTGAGCTGCTAGGATTACAGGTGTGTGTCGTGCAACTTCTTTATTCTTGTACCAACCATCAGACAATTTACCCTTGGGGGCTTCCTCTTGATGCTGTCAGAAGTGCTGGGCTCCTTAGCAATGACCTGCATTCCACCCCAGAGCAGGAAGACCTTTGGAACAGTGTCTCTGCTCTTTTTTTAATGCCTAAAGAAATCACGGAGCAGCGTGGGTAAGTGACCTACCCCAGGCCCATCTGCTGGCAAAGAATAAAAGAGTAGCCACATCTGTTGAATGGTCATTACAGGCGCAAGCTGTCCTTGTGTCCCTTGTGTGTTGTTTCAATGCTTGTCCCAGGTAGTTGACCTGGAGGTAGAAGTCAGGTGGCGCTGGAGGCTTCCCCCACAAATTCACCCCACTGGTAGAACTGGGACCGGAACTCAGCTCCCTGCTGCCTCCAGCTTCTCTGGTTCCCATGGAAACCTCATTGCTCCAGCCATTATACTCTGTGAGTGGAGAGCATTTATTTATTCAGAATTTATGGAGTATGTAATATGGTTAAAGGTCTCTGCTTGGTTCTGTGGGGAATCAGAAATGAGAAAAGATCAATCCTTGCTTTGTTCTCAATGAAATAAATGTATCCTCTCCCCGAAATACTACCACGATGTCCACAGAGTTAACCCTACTGTTGTCAGTTGTCACCATAAACCACGAGTCTTTAGAAAATCTGAATTTGGCTCAGTCTTGGAACTGAGGTTAGGGGGTGTGTGGTAGCAGCTGAGGTGCTGAGGGCTGTTCCAGCTCTCCCGTTCTGCCCCTGGTCTGAGCCAGAGCAGGGATCACATCCAGTTTGTGCCCTACCTACATTGAAGGGTAAATTGAAAACAAATAAGGGAGTTAAAATCCCTTATTTTAATTAAAATAAGAAAAGTCCCCAAATTAGCTCTTGGGCAGGTTGTGAGACAGAGTGCATTGCCAGTGCCTAAGAGCTTGTGGCTTCTTGCTGTGACTTTGGTTTCTAATTGTCACCATCCAATTTTTGGAAAGGATCAGTCAGCCAGAGCCAAGATTTCCTTGGTATATGTATGCATAGTGCTTTGATGGCTCTGTGTCATCAGTTGGCATCTTAGGCAAGAAGGTTAGAAGTGATTTAACTCCCAGGAGGGATTTTCTCTGCTCTGAGATATATATATATATTCAAACTGGTGTTTGATGTTTATTTTCATTGTTCAAAGTAGAGTCTTCTTGTTTTCATAATTTCCTTTCTCTTACTGTGAAAATATCACTTGGCTTTTATACCCTGCTATAAGAACATTTCTAAGATGTTTGACCAGCTCCATGAACTGTTACCACTAGTATCTTTGGGGAAGTGAACCTTTGCATCTGCAAGTCCCAAACAGTCATGTCGACAAACAGAGAAGAGGGCATTTGGCTCAGTCTTGGAACTGGGGTTAATGGTGTGTGTGGTGGGAGCTGAGGGTGCAGAGGGCCATTCTAGCTCTCCTGTTCTGCCCCTGGTCTGAGCCAGAGTAGGTATCACATTATATTTGTGCCGTACCTGCATTCTGACAGTATACAAGATGACAACTCTAAGCAACTAACATTTGGGGACTACATACTGTACCCTGGGCATAGCACAAAGTTCTTGGGAATTCCTTATTTAATCCTCAAAGTTAACTTATAAATATTCTTGCTCCTGTTTGTATGTAAGGAAACTTGTCCAAGGTCACAAAATTAGTAAGACAGAGCCAGGTTTAAAAATGTCTATCTTGTCCATCCACCAACTTTTTTTTTCTCTTTTTTCATCCAAATTCTTTTTTTAATTATATATTTTATTTGTTGCTTTTAGATATATATTGGATTAGACAAATTGGAAATGAAAGGAAGGGCAGGGAAAGGGAATAGGAAAGACAGTAGAAAGAATCAGACACCCATCAACTCTTAATCACTAAAATAAGGATCCCTAGTGGGGAGGACCCCAAGGTCCTGCATGGGAGGAGGCAACTGTGAGGCTTTGAGAGTAGGGAAGAGAAGATAGGTGCAGACAGGAGACAATCTCAGAATACTGAAGGACAGCTGGGTGGAAGAGAGCCCCTGTGTGATGCGGGCGGTTTCACAGAGGTAGACTTAGAACCAGAAAAAATCACTGGGAACAGCGTGTTGGTGCAATGTCAGAGCAAGTTTTCCACCAGCACTATGTGAGGAAGTTTATATGTTAATTAACTTCATAGTGGCAGTCATTTCCCATTGTTTAGGTATATCAAAATGTCACATTGCATACCTGAAAAATATATAATAGGTCATCATTTATACCTCAGTAAAACTGGAATAAAGGAATAAAATAAAATTAGTATAGGAAAAAAAAGAGTTTTCTACCACATTCCATAATTATCCAAAGGTAGACTGCAATCAGAAATTGCCGACCTCTAATTCACTGAAGCCTTTCAGGCCAAGACTATGGTGAGGAATCAGCCTCTGTCAATCCCATAATCCTTTTATTCCAGTAATGTCCTTCTATGTGCCTCAAAGTGACCACCAGAAAAGTCATAAAACCCTCTACTTCCTCAAGCTCGTCTGTTCTTAAGCCAGTTCTTCCTTTCACCCAGTTCAGGGATCTGCCAAGTGTTCTACCAAGTGGTTTATCCTAGCGTAATACAAAATAGGTGGGTGTGTACAAGGAGGCAGAACAGGGAGAGCAGAGGTAAGGGGAGGGTCTGCCTGGGTTTGCATCCTGCCTCAGCCACTTGCTGTGTGTACATACTATAGTTACTTAATCTCTCTGTGCCTTGGTTTCCCATGTATGATGCTACAAATGGGATATTTAAATAAAGATGTTTTCAAGATTAATAAGTCAACACAGCTTAAGAACATGTCTGTCATTTTTTGGCCCTTCATAAGTATTAGTGCTGCTTTTATAAATGTGATAGTATTTTTTGACTTGCCATCAGCCAGATATGTGAAGTGTTCATCGAAAGTTATCGTGACAAGGTCAACAGTTACAGCCACAGTAGCAGTAAGTGACTGAACAGAATTAAATTCCAGAGCCTACACTCTTAACTAACTTCACCTACTTTAGTTACTGAGTCAAATGCCATATCTGAATTATCTCATTTATTCTCCAGGAAACCCTGGTAGGTAAATATCATCAGTTTTACAGATGAGGAACCTGGTTACGTCGTTTGCCTAGTATCCCAGTAAGAACTGTGAAATAGTCACACAATTCTTTTTAAAAATCCTGTGTAATTAAGTGGCATCAGAAATTATTACAAGTTTGTTCCCGGAGCAATGGTGTAGGTCTTAGGCTCAAGAGGCTGAGGTAGGAGGATTGAGAGTTTAAAGCCAGCCTCGGCAAAAACGAGGTGCTAAGCAACTCAGTAAGACCCTGTCTGTCTCTAAGTTAAATTTTTTAAAAAAGAGTTTTCTACTACACACAAAAATACAGTTTTCTACCTGGCTGGGGATGTGGCTCAGGAGTCATGTGCCCCTGAGTTTGATCCCTGATACCAAAAAAAAAAAAAAAAAAGAAGTTATTACAAGTTTTTTTTTCCATACTAGGTAAAATCTTTAAAATTTGCAGCTCTGACATTTACTTAACATGGGCAATAAAATGATATTTAGGGAAATAAATGGTCAATAAGACCCACTACTTACAAGCAAAGGTACCAGCAAACTTAACAACCAAAATTGCCACCACAAAGAAAATATTAACAACCAAAATTGCCACCACAATATTCCTATCTCTTTGCAATAAATCACATCATCTGAAAATAATTTTCAAACAAAATGATCAAGACCCAGCACAGAAACCAGACTCACCGAGAATGGCTGCCATCCCTGGCAATGGGGTGTTGTGGATCCGACCCACGTGAGCACTGAGTTTGTGTATCCTCAACTGTGGTGACATCATGCTCTGTTTATTTTTGGATCTCCATTTCTTCAAACACCAATGCTAGAAAAATACTCTAAAATAGGTTATTTCTTCTGGCTTTCCTTCAGAAAGACTGAATAAGAAAAATATGATGCCACTAACATGTGCCAAAACGTTGATGAAATGTCTGTGAATGTTGTAGGATATAGTCAAATGTAAATTGTCCTCTTTGTTATAAAATAAAGTGAGGCTCCAAGTGTAGGTGTTGGCAGTTCCTGTGAATAGTGAATAACCGTTGAAAGAGGCTGCTTGACTTTGAAATGGATTGCGAGGATAAACATTTAAAGTATTTTCTCGAATTCTAGGTCCTTTAGTCACATTATTTACCTCTCTATTCAGGTTTCGCTGCCTATCTTTGCTTATTGGCAGTCTCATTAAATTTTTATTCTCTTTTTTGTCTATCTGTGTTTGTGTTTCCATTTTCTCATCCTGTTGATCTTCCTGATATGGTGCAATGAAAATACACAGAGAATGTAATAGAAAAATGTTCCATGTAACTAAAGTAACTAAAAAAAAAAAAAAGAAAGAAAGGTGCTTTTTAACATGCTAAATAAAAATTACCAACCAGGTCAAACAGAATTGACTATATAAATGGCTGAACCCATACTATCACAGATATTGTTTAATAATTGGTTTTGTTTCTCACTATTAACAATGATGTCACATGCACCCATTCCCCCTATGTAGAGATGCAGAATTAGATAAAGAGCAAAATGCTCACTTTTTTAATGATAAGAGTGAAGTTGAAGATCATGACTTTGATCTCTGGCCAGCATGTTCACCCTGGACTAAGCTAGACTTATCCACCCGGTCCTATATAGGTACAGCCACACGGTACACGCCTCTCTTGCACCTGTAAAACTTGCAATATGGAGTAGAAGAGAAAGCATATTTCTTGCCAGAAGCTGGAGGAAGAGACTGGACTGAGCATGCTCAGTTCTTCCTCCAGGACTAACCACACTAGTAATTACTCATAAGCAAGGTGGCAAAAAATGCCCAGGGCCATTATCCTAATGGAACTCCCTGTATCTGGGGACAAGAAGCAAAAGAATAGGAGGGTCGAATCTCAGCAAATTAAAATAAATAAAATAAGAAGCAGATGAAACCTGAGACTTTTATTTATTGATTGACTTTGGACACATTAGCTATGTAGTCCATTGTGTCTACTAGGTTCTCTAGTCACTATATTGTGCATGCCCAGATTACTAGACATGAAAGTCTACATAAACCAAGTCCAAGATCATAATCAGTACAGGAGAGAGTTTCAGAGATAATGGTTCAAAATAAGGACTCCAAAACTACCCCCAACAGCAGAGTCTCAATTCTGGCTGTGCATCAAATTCATCTTTGGAAATAACCTGTTCACAGGAGCCAAGTCTTGCTCTTCACCTGGAGCTTTGATTCCACTCAGTCTCCTTTTCCCAAGGGGCTGTGTTTTGTGTTAGTGCTGCAGTGGAGCAGCTGTGAACTTTTATTTCTTTTGGTTTTACATGTTTACGCTTAGACAGGGACATTAACTTTGGAGCAGGAGTGACTCATGATGTACCCAGGAAAGAAAGCAATTGTCATTCTACTCCATCTTTAACAGTGGGCCCTTTCTGGAGATTTTGCTGCAGGTAGTTCTAGACAGTCAAGAAAGATTTGAGAATCAATATTTAGGCAAATGTTGAAATCACAGGCATGAATGGCACTGCCCGAGAATAGACTGAGGAGTATGATTGGCTGCAGAGTGTTACTCGGGAGAAATGGTCGTTTAAGGAATGAGAAAGAAGGAACTCAGGAAGAAGACTGAGAAAGTGGTGCAGAGAAATGGCAGAAAGTGGAGCATTCTAGCAACCATGAGAAGAGGAAGGTCTAAAGAGAGAAAAGGTAATGAGTGTCCACTGTGGGTGAAGAGTCAGCACACTGCAAGTACTAGGAAGCATCCCTGGGCTAACATTGTGAGCATTGGCACCAGATGAGAACTGAACTCAGACTGCGAGGGGATCAAACAGGAGGAGAGAAATCAAGACCAGGACTAGGGACAATTCTTGTGGGCATGAGAGCTGAGAAAAAAGTGGAGATGATAGTTTTCAACCTGAGGGAGCCACACAGCCCCTGGAGGAAGATTCCTTCGGGGAGGAATGTGTTTTTATCTTGTTCACAGGGCAAGGAGGAAAAGAATGTGAACTTAGAGGTGAGAGGTTAGAACAGGTAGAAGATGACTTGGCATTTAGGAAAGAGTAGCCTGTCTTCAGAGCACAGGAAGGAGATGGGCACAGGGGCATATATATGCATAAGGAGGGTGACATTGATGATGTTATTCCTGAGGAAACTTCTCAGTACAGCATTTAACCACTGAGTTACATCCCCAGCCCTTATTTATTTTTGGAATTTTGAGACAGGGTCTTGCTCAATTGCTGAGGCTGACTTTGAACTTTTGATCTTCCTGCCTCAGCCTCCTCGGTCGCTGGCATTACATGTGTGTATCACCATGCCTGGATGTATTGTACACCTCTTTATAATTCTTTTATTTTTTTCCTGAGGAAAGAAAATAAGAGATAACTTAATTCTCAGAGGAAAATTAAGAGTAGACTGAGTGATACAGAATTTGACAGGGAGATAAATAAAATGGACCTCTGGGATTAGACTTTCTGGAAAGCAAGGCTCTTAGTAGCAAATTTAAATGAGTATGATTAAGGAAAGTAACATGAAACAGATTCTTTCCTAGCACAGAGAAAGCCAAACTATGAAAACACAGAAAGGAGTAATGCAAGGTCAGGCTGAAATGACCCAAATGCAAATTTGTGAAAGCACGTAACCAGAAGATTGCCGCACAGAGTTTGTGTTTTGATTTCAGTATCCGGTTAGATAGGCATGTGGCTTAGAAGTAGGGAAAGGCCCAGTTAGTAAATCTTAGGTTATTTAGGAATTTTCCAAGCCCAGCACGGTGGTGCATGCCCGTAATCCCAGCTACTTGGGAGGCTGAAACAGGAGGATTACAAGTTCTAGGCCAGCCTGGGCAACTTAATCAAACCCGGTCTCAAAATAAAAACAGATTTCCAGACATAAATGAGAACAGAGAAGGAAGACAGAGCCATAGGGTTCAAGGGACACGGCAGGCATGTTGCCAGGGCTGCTGCCACTCAGTGACATAATGGGAACTCTTACAGCAGAGGTACTGATTCCCTCAGACTTGGATAGGTTCGTCTCCATCCATGGGACAATTTCTAGATCAGGGGTTTTATAGATAAGGAAAATGTTCAAGTAATTTTGGCCAGGGTAGAACTTTCCAAAGAAGCATTATGACAGTCTCTCCTACCAGTAAGATGACTTGGACTTTCACTGTCACATTCACTCTTTCTATACCAGTAGTGATACCAATAAACAGTGATTGGTCAGACAGCTGAAACTAGGAAAAAAAAAAAAAAAAAAAAAAACAGTCCATGCCTAATTGGGTTGACATTAGCTTGAGAAAGCCCATAGCTGAAAATGCACTGGCCGTTGTAAAATATTTTTAAAATTATCATCTTTTTCTGGACTTAATTATACTATGTAATCATAATATAAAAATTTAAAAAATTTTTAAAACATAGCACAGAGAAGATAAAAGCATGCATGCAGAGCAGTCAACCAAGATGTTACCAGTGTTTCCTCTTAACATTATAAAGGACACGATCAAGGTTACAGTGTGAATCAGCTTTCTATCCATCCTTTCCCTGTGTTGTTAAGTATTTTCTGAAAATGGTATTTTGATGGCTGTATAACTTTTTCCCTCTACGGATTTGCAATAAATTATTTAGGTATAATCCTTTTGTTGGGCATATGGGTTGATTCTATTTTTTAAGCTATTATAAATCAACTTGTGATGAACAATAGTGCACATATATCTTCTTTCTTCCTGGCCATCTTTTAGGACAAATTCCCAGTAGTAAAATTGCTAGATCAAAGAAAACCCACATTTTTAAGGTTTTTGAGACATATTGTCAAGTCTCCCTCAAAAAGGTTTATACTTTTCACTCTGCATGTGTAAAGTGTTAGAAAGTCCCTGGGGGTGGGGGTACTCCATTATTAAAGGCTAATGGATATTAGGTCATCAACTTTAAGAACTATTTTAAAAGTTCTGAGTCCTGGACCTTGGCCATAAGCTCCCATCTATAATATAATGAAGAAGACAAATCTCTCTTACATGCCATCTGTGAGGGAATGTGTGCCAAATTATCCAAATGGACTTCTTTTATTAAAGCAAACTTAGGAGGCAGGAAATACCATGAGTTTTGTTGGACTCATTTCAGGCAGGGCTTAAGCACAGAATCAGGTGGAATCTGGTGAGGGTCGTTGAGTAAAAACTCCAAAAAGACTAAATGTGTTGAGTGTCTGTGGGAGATGGTCTGAGATTTGACTGACCATGCAGTCAAATGGGACGTTTCATGTTGTAGGATCCAGATTCATCCCTCAGGAGGTAGCACGGACCACAAACCTATCCGTTTAACCATCACTATTGTTATTTAACGTGCTGGGGTGAAGCTACCAAGACTTGAAGGGTGGCTTGAGTGTTCTATGAAGCTATTTGTTCCTGGATTTACAGGAAGTCATCTGGGAGACCCTGTAAGGGAGTGAAATAGGTGGGGCATTTGGGATTAGATTTAAACCCCAGTGCTACTGCTTGCTAGGTCAATGACCTCAGGGAAGTCATTTCACCTCTCTGAGCCTTAATGTTAATTTTTTCCTCTGTAAGTTAGAAGCAGCTGAGCCCACCTTGTAGACCCAGTTGTGAGAATGCAAAGAATAATGTCTGTGAAATATTTTGTACAATTTCACTTCTCATTTTTGTTTATGATATAGGTGCCCACCCCACTTCTGTGATCTGCGCCCCCCCCTCTCTCTCACACACACACACACACACACACACACACACACCATTTTGAAGTTGCACAGATTAGGAACAACCTGTCCTTTGGTAGAAACCCAATGTGATTCATCTGTGCCTAGGAGCTGTTATTACTGTTCAAGGGTAAAGGCAGATGAGCTTTAGCATTTCTGATTGTGAAGGGTATCACAATTGAGAAAGTTAGTTTTGCTTCTTGGCTCTGTTATTGTGTCGTCAGGTATGGTTTTAATCTATGAATGACTGTCTTACCCCAAGTTTAATCATTCAACAAATATTTATTATGCACCAGCCATTCATAGGCTCATTACAAGCCCAAAATGTTAAAAATTGCTCTAATTTTGTCATTTTGGCTTGTAGTCTTTTGGAAATACAAATGCAGTGTCATCGCGTGGTTATGAAATTCCTGCAAAGAGCACTCATAGAAATCCTCCCTCATGTACTTCAGAACACTCTGTACTTGGTCTTGTAGCTTTTTAGCATCAAAATTTATATGATAAATGTAAAGCTCATATCAGGAATGTCTTGTAAGTAGTAGGAAGATGTTTAAGGTTAGGAGGGCCTAAATATATGATTATTAAAACATGTTTGGCAAGTGTGCATTTCATTTTTTTAAGTGAAAGGATCTGTGGCTTTTCTCCCAGGGCTTAAGTACAAGAGCAGGAATGAGTCTGTCTTGGTGGTATAGATAGATACTTTGCCTCTTGAAATGTTGAAGTGACACAATTTTAGCAAATACTCCCAGCCTGTTGGCTTGACCAGAGATTTGCCTACCACTTGGAGCTTTAGGTCCAGCAGCTGCAAAGGAGACTGTTGGTTCTACAATAGCTGCCCCTAAGTGGTAGAACAACCTCTTTGGAACTCTTTGTTCTCTGAAAAGAAAAAAGGCTTCTGTCAGCCATTTGTTGTCACTTATTGACTTAAAATGAAAACGAACTTGCTTTGTTAGACAAAAAAAAAAAAAAAACCAACCAAACAAAAAACATGTAAGAAACTAAATAGAAAGAAGTTGAGAAATACACAGTGAAATTAATAGGCAATATATTTACTAAGAGCTTGTTAGTTCATCCTCCCACTGCATGATCTATCCATTTGCACACATTTCTTGTAGGACTTATTGTTTGTTTTTTTAAACTTCTATGCAGTCTAAATACGCTCAGCTTTAATTATTTCCAGACCTATGTTTCTATATGTGTTTATGATTAAGAATACTTTAAACTTGCTCAATCTACATTTTTCAGACATTTTTTTAATTTTGAAAGGAAATTTTATCTTATTATAAAATCAATATTTTGCATATTTCAGAAAAAAATGAAAATGATGACAAGCCTTTTGGAGGAAAACCTGAAAATAGCTATCAAATAAAAACAATGCAGATATAAGGCTGTTTTTGGTACTGGGGGTTGAACTCGGAGGTACTCTACCACTGGAGCTACATCTCCACCCCTTTTTATTTTTTTTTTTATTTTGAGACAGGGTCTCACTAAGTTACTTAGGGCTTTACTAAATTGCTGAGATTGGCCTTGAACTTTCCATCCTCCTGCCTCAGCAGCCTCCCATGTGGTTAGGATTACAGGTGTGTGCTACGACATCCAGTGCAGTTATCCTTTGACTAAATAATTTCACTTTTAATTATTATCCTTCATATGCATGCCCATTTGTGTGAACTAATGTGTTTATAAAGCTTTTTACTGCAGCATTGTTTAATGCAGTAGCAATTAATTAAAACAATCCAAGCATCCATCAACAGAGTCATGGTTGGTTATGGTTAATATGACCATATGTGCAGGTTTGTCTAGGGCCATTTAGTTTAAACCTCTTGTTCACCACAGTTGGTAAAAGCATATACTTTCCTTTTAAAAGTAACCTGATTTGGACAATAATTATGTATTTATCCTAATTTGGGTTCTGGAATATGTCCTTTAAAACCATATAGTTATATTTTTAAAGTATGATGATACTCTATTTATTTATGATACTCATTAATTTTAAAAAATTAAGTGTACCTACTTTAGGTTTATTTTAAAAAAGTGAGGGAGAATAAGGGAATAGAAACAATAGAAATAAGAAACTAAAAATAGATGGGGCTAGGGATGTGGCTCAAGCGGTAGCGCGCTCGCCTGGCATGCGTGCGGCCCGGGTTCGATCCTCAGCACCACATACCAACAAAGATGTTGTGTCCGCCGAGAACTAAAAAAATCAATATTAAAAATTATCTCTCTCTCTCTCTCTCTCTCACTCTCTCTCCTCTCTCACTCTCTCTTAAAAAAAATAAACTAAAAATAGAATAAAGAATAAATTTGAAAAAGAATAGAAACAAGAAACTAAAAATATTGGTTGCATTGGGGATGAGAATCCAGGTGGCTGGGGAATGGAAATAGGTGGGAAACTTTATGATATAACCTTTCCTGTATTTTCTTAGGCATCTGTATGTGTGTGTGTGTGTGTGTGTGTGTGTGTGTGTGTGACAAAGAGAGAGGGAGTCCCTAGAGATTGAACAACGCAGGGCCTCCTGTTCTGAGCTACATCCCAGCCCTTTTTATTTTATGTTGAGACAGAGTCTTGCTAAATTACTCAGGTTGACCTTGAACGTGGGGTACTCTTGCCTTAGGTTAACCTCTCAATAACTAGGATAACAAGTGTGTGCTGTATTTTTTTAACCAGTTCAAAAACCTCAAAAGAATTTCAGAAAGGGAGGAAAATTTTATATAAAAATTTAAATATTTATATCTATACATATGGATACACATACACACATAGAAAAAATAACTTTAAAAGTACCTAGCCTAATGTTTAATGATTCCTATTTTGAGTTTCCCAATTGTGTTTTTAAAATATCTGCATATAATATTTTTTCAAATATCTGCATAATTTAGACATCAGGATTAAACTTCTTCAAATCATTTTAATGCCTAACAAAAATTAAATATAGCAAGAGAAGCATATGCCAATAATTTCTAACCTAAGTATATACCATAATACTATTTGAGCAATCCCTTATTAAGCATTTATGTTCTTTCCAGTTTTTCATTATAAGCAGTGTTGCAATAGATATTCTTTTACAAAAACCTTTGGGAATTATCCATGTTAGCCTTTAAAACAGAAACCTAGAATGTGAATTGCTGAATCCACAAATGCAAAATTCTAAGGCTTTTGGCATTTTTTTCTAAATCACCTTCCTAAAAGACAATATGAAACTGATTACACTCTTACTAGCCAAATATGAGACTGTCAACTTCTTTCCCCAGAAATAGATTTTATAATTCTTTTTTATCTTGACCAATCTGATGGGTAAACCATTTTTATGCTATTGTTTTAATTTGCATTTAAATTTTTGGAGTATAATAAATTCCCCTCCTCATATATGTTTTTATTCTGTGTATTTTTTATGAAAAAAGCAAAAAAAAAGGAAAGAAAGAAAGAGAGAGAGAGAAAGAAAGAAAACTATGTTTTAGTGGGACAGAGCTTTAAAAGAATTTTCTGGGAGGGTGGGGTTGCACTTATTTTTTTTTTCTTTTTATTTGTCAAAATACTTAGATGAAGAGTTGCTTTTAGAATGTCAAATCTAAAATGATTATGCAGTGTATAAGCCATTGGCTGGCTTATACTGGACTTTATACCTCTGAATGTCAGTACGATTTACTACATACTATTTCCTGTCCTATTACAGTCTTGCCCAGTCTCCAACATTGACAGCATCTTTTTCCAGTGGTATTGAATCAGGCAAAAGAGGTGTTTAAAGTTAATTGTAATTTTTTGAATTATTGAGCTCCCAGTAGTGTTTTAGTGCTGCACCCTAAAACATGGGGTGTGGGAATCAATTCTGTGAGAATGCTTTCCCCTTCATCTGCCTTCCCAGCGGCACTGAGTCAGACGCCTCTTGACACAGTCTCACAGTCCATCTGGCTTACAGACGGCCATCATTAATACAACAGCAAGCTGCATCATGTATGTATGTCTAAACATCAAACAAATCAAACTCTTTTGATGTCTTTCTCAATCAGTTTTTAGTTTCAAAAATATTCTCTACAGTGGTGAGTATCACAGCAAAATTGCTGTAAATCTGCCCTCCTCCCCGCCCCCACTGCATACTCAAGCAGCATTTTAAGGGATTGAAAACACTTCACTGCTTCAAAGGACGCTTGACTGGGGATGACTGCCTTTCTGCAGGTTCCTGTCCAGCATGTGTCATGTACATTCAGTGGAGTGTCCCTTTCTCCACTCTGTGTGATCCCCTGTGCCTGACAAGACCCAGTCTCCACCTGAAGGGCCACAGAGGAGCTGCTTTTTAAGGCCAGTATTTCAGTAGCTACCTGGGATTTTCCAAAAGCCATAGTGCAGGGAGGGAGAGAACACAGAGCTCATTTCATTTTTCCCCAGTAACACTGTGAGGCAAGTAAGTACAATTTTCATTTTATATACTTGTAGTGCTTTTTCTCACCCCCTCTTACTGGGTATCCTATAGAACAATTACTATGTGAACAAATTTCATTTCATTTTCCAAAGATCATAGGTCCACCATGTAAAAATAGACTATTAAATGTCCATAGAACATGTACTCTTACCCTCCTCCCCGCAAATCACGTACTTGACTGTAAAGAGACCCTTCAAAAGCTCAAAGAAAGGAGAGGGGTTTAAAAGGTCTCACGCTCTGATCATGATGCAGTGGGAGGAGAAATGAAAGCAAGAAGGTAATCCAAAAAAAACTTATCTGCTTGCAAATTATGACGCACACTCATAGATAACCCTGGGATCAAAGCGGAAACCCAAGAGGAAGTAAAAATTACCAGGAAAGAAATGAAGGAGAGGATATTTAGTTATCCAGACTTCTAAGCACTGTGAGTTCTGCACTCCGGAAACTTTTTATTCATTATTAAAGAATGAAGGAAAGTAGGGCAGCTGATTTCTCAGCTTAGGAAATAAAGAGGAACAAGATACACCTTAAAATCAACAAGAGGAAAATAATAAGCATAAAAGTTAAATTTAAAGGAATGGAAGAATGGATAAATAAATCTCAAACTGGTCCTTTGGAAAGACCAATAAATTGATAATCCTTTTGAAAGCCCAATTAAGGAAAAAGTGGTATTGTAAGAATACAAAACAAGGAAGAAGAAAGAAGTGGCAAAACAGCAGATACAAGAGAAATTAAAATTATTTTGATGGTAGCTTCAGCCCGGTGGGTGCTGGACTGGTTGGCATCATAAAATTTAGCATTTTAATCTTTTAAAGTATACAGTTCTCTGGAATTAAGGGCATTCACAATGTTACCTCAATAACAACCATCTTCAGGACTTTTTCATCTTCACAATTAAAATTCTGTATTCATTAAACACTAACTCCTGTTATTCCCTGTACTCAACCCTTGGCAACCACTACTGCATTCTCTGTTTCTCTGAATGTGACTACTCCAGGTACCACATATAAGCAGAATCATATATATATCTGCCCTTCTG
This sequence comes from Urocitellus parryii, assembly GCF_045843805.1. Taxonomy (NCBI): domain Eukaryota; kingdom Metazoa; phylum Chordata; class Mammalia; order Rodentia; family Sciuridae; genus Urocitellus; species Urocitellus parryii. The sequence goes on along the minus strand of NC_135540.1, from coordinate 113,162,848 downwards.
TGACAGCTGTATTTCACTTAGTAGAGTGTCCTGAAGGCTCATTCTTGTTGTGGCATGTGTCCACATTTTCTGTCTTTATAAGGTTGAATTCTATTTCATTATATGGATATGGAGAGATGCATTTTGAGTATCCATTCATCCATCAGTGAACTCTTGGGTTACTTCCACCTCTTGGCTATTGTGAATAACGCTGCTATGAATATGGGTGTACAAATATCTGTTTGAATCCCTGCTTTCACTCTTTTTGAGTATTCTTTGAAGTGAAGCTGCTGGATCAGGTGGTAATCTTATGTTTAATTTTTTTGAGAAATCGTCATACCGTTCTCCACAGTGGCTGCACCATTTTACCTTCCCACCAGTGAGGCACAAGGGTTTCAATTTCTCTGCATCCTGATCAGTGCTTGTTATTATCTGTTTTTTTTATAATACTCATTCTAAAATATGAATTGGCATCTCATTGTGATTTGTATTTGCACTTCTCTAATTATTACTGCTGTTAAGCATTTGTGTGGGTAGCTATAGAGGATGGAACCAGGAACTCAGACTTGCTAACCATGTGCTGGACTACTGAGCTAGACAGACCTCCAGCTCATTAAGCATTTCTTCATGTGTATATTGACCATTTCTGCATCTTTTTTTTTTTTTGGAGAAATATTTGTTCTAATCATGTGTCCATTTTTTAATTGTGCTGTTTGGAGTTTTTTGCTGTTGTCAATTTTTTTTATTATGTAATTGTAAGCATTCTCTATATATTCTAGATGCAAGTACTTTGTCAGGTATTTGATTGGCAAAAAAAATGTCTTTCATTCTGTGGGTTTATTCCCCTTGTCATGACCTTTGACATACAAGTTTTAAATAAAAAAAAAATCATTTTGAGACTTGCATAAACAAACCTATGGTAAGAGGTTTGGAAACCAAGAGAAAAAAATGATTTCTCAGCAAAGTATAAATTATCAAAATTAAACCCAGAACTACAAATTCTGACTGGAAGAGAAATTGAAGAGGCTGGTACAGTAATTGAGTTAATGTTGATAAGAATTCCAGAACTGGATAGTTACAGAGCTAACTTTTAAAGAATGAATGATATTATTATTTACTATCTCTCTATTATTCTATCTATCTATCTTTGGGTTTACTAAGGTGTGATCGACAAATAAAAACATGTTTAAGGCATACAATATAATAATTAACATATGTAAACTGTAAAATCACAACCACGGTCAAGCTAATTAATACAAGTTTTGCCTCACATAATTAACCTTTTGTTTGTTTGTGTGGTGAAAACACTAAAGGTCTACTCTTTTAGCAAGTTTTAAATAGGCAATACAGTATTATTAACTATAGTCACCATACTGTAAACCAGATCCCCGGAATGTATTCATCTAGTAGTAAGTGAAAGTTTGTACCCCATGACACAGTCCATTTCCCACAGCCCCTGGCAACCACTGTCCCCCATTTTGCTCTCTTCTTTGTTGAGTTCAGTGTTTTCAGATTCTACATGTGAGGTCACACTATATTTGTCTTTCTCACTGGCTTATTTCACGTAGTGTGATGTCCTCTGGATTCATCCATGCTGTCACAAACGACAGAATGTCCTTCTTTAAGGGGGCTAAATAACATTTCTTTGTAAATATATGCACCACATTTTCTTTATCCATTGATCCATTGAAGGACACTTGGGTTGTCTTCATAGCTTGGCTATGGTGAATAGTGCCACAATGAATAAACTATTTAAACTATTCCAAGTGACTTTTTAAAACTTACTGAAAACATGTGTTGTACTAGCCACAGAGCTAGTCCTAAAATTGTGGGTTCATGCCTGAATATAAACCCCTGGGTGATAACCCAAGGATAATGGAGAATAAACCATGGGCTTCAGCCATAATTCAGAGCTGTGTGGACATGCTGTCACTACCTCCATGGCTCAGGCAGTGCCAAGGGACCATGAGCCCCAGACACACAGGAGACTTCACGGAAGATGGTATTTGAGCAGGTCTCTAGAATAGCCTCCGCCCAGACCAGGTGTGCAGTGACATTTATTAGCCCATCTAAACATTATTCATAGCCCACTGACATTCTTTATTGGTGCATCTTCTTGAGGCTGGGGAGGTTTATGTCTTCATATGCTACATGCCAAAATTTCTTCCCCAGGAGGCAATGCAGTGATGTGATCTGTGGAATCACGCTGGCTGGATATGATTCCTGATTCAGTCATTTACCTGTGTGCCCTCGAGCAAGTTATATATCTTTGTGTTCTTTACTTTCCAATCAGGGAAATTCAGAATAATAAAGGTATCTTCCTTGTAGAGTTGATGTGAGGGAGTAATTTTTAAATATACTTTCTTTATTAATTAATTGCTTACAATAGGGTCTGGCACATAGAAAACATTCAGGAAATCATTAATGATTTACATTGTTTTTTTTTTACTTATTTACATTGTAAATGTCTTCATCTTCATCATCTTTTAATGGCATTTTGGGAAATGCAGGGAAATATAATAGCTTTTGAATCAGAGTGAGAGTGGTATACTTCTTTGCTCTGCTAAGGGCATGCTCCATGACCTTGAGATGAACTCAACTGACTTTTTAATAATTGTGGTAAAATATATATAACATAAAATTTACCATTTTAATGTGTGTGTGTGTGTGTGTTTCTGAGAACTTAACCCAGCATTTTAACCATTTTTAAGTGCATAGTTCAGTAGCATTGAGTATATTACCATTGATGTACAACCATTACCAGAATCTGTTTCCAGAATGTTTTCATCATCCCAAACTGAAATTGTACTTATCAAATAATAATCCTGCAGAACTTACTTTAAACATGCTTTTTCTTTATGTCTGGAAGATAGGCATACTTAGGGCTAGGTTCCTGGATTTAAATTTGGTAGAAATTGCAAAGTCCCAGACATCTTATCCTTAGGTACCTATGTATATACCTTCAAAAAAACCAAGTGTGTGGGAGAGGGTCCCCTGCAGTCACACTGGTGGCCTTCTACATTCCTATGTTTACCCTCTTCCCTCATTTCCCTCCCTGGTGACTTTAGTTTCCTTCAGATATGTTGTTTTGTGAACATGAACAGCATATGCAACGTGTTAACTCCTTTTAGATGCCAAGAATGTGCTAGGTGCTATTTGGGAGAGATAACTTGCCCATTAGATTTATTGTATAAATTAAGCCAAACACTAACTTGGAAAGAGGAAGTCGGTATCCATGGAAAATTTATTATTTTGAATATGCTTTTTTAAAAACATTCCTTGAAGACAAAATGTGGTTTCCACTTGTGCGTGATTACCAAGTCGAGAATCTAGAGTTATTTGAAGACAATCTTTTTTCCACACCTTTTTTGAATTACATAGGAAAAAAAAAAAAAAAATCCCTGGAATTGTGAAGGTGGCCCCAGCTTGGGTTAAGAACCGGATAGACTTGAAAGAAAAAAAAAAGGGGGGGGGGGGTGCTATTTCCACCAGATTCTTCTCTTTTGCTTTGAATCCCTGCTTCTTCCTTTTCCTGTACATTTTCATATCCACGGAATGTTTTCAGTGAGCTTTTCTCCAACTGAAAATTTTAAGTACTCAAATTATCTCAGGTCATGGTCGACATCAATGAGTGCAAAGGTCACCTATGGCTTTTGACTTTCTGGTATTTTCTTACTTGCTGGCTTTTTCACCCTTCTCAGTGGAGAGGCTGTGACCTCCAAAGGCGACAGGGGTGATGGCATTTGAGTCTAGCAGTGTGGCTCCTGCAACTGCATACTCCTGTGGCCTCTGAAAGCCTGCTTTTTTTTCTAATGTCATCCACATGCCTGACCTGGACTGTGAAGGACTTTGTTCCTGGGGTCACCCCTGACTAGTAAATCGTTGTCTTAACGTGCAACCCTGGAGAGACAAGGGTGAAATGTCTCCTTTAATGTGAAGCTGGAAGGAGGCAGAGATGAATCAGACCCTTGCTCTTGGACTCCGTTGGCCCCGTGTGCTCTGGGGGTCGGCATTGCCCCTGAAGGAATGGATGGAAGGTTGACAGTTTCAGATTACGGGCCACAACTGAGGTGTGATGAATCTTTCACTCTCGTCTGAGCGTCACATCAAAGTATGATCTCTGTTTCAGCAGTTTATCTGGCTCAGCATTTCCTATATGGCATTTCATGGGATTGAGAGGTAGATGGTAGAACACAGGATTCTGAACTTCAGTTAAGTTCAGGGAATGATGAGTTGAAGGAGTTTCTTGATGAGGATTTCTCAGAACTGTGAGTCTAGGCATTATGGCTTCTACTTGGGGAATATCTTATGCCACATTTCTACCACCTTCTTTGATCCAGAATCCCCGAGGACATATACTCCAGGACTGTGTGATGTGATGAAGAACAAGTTTTATTGCTGTGAATGGCTTTTTTACTAAAACCCATGATAAAATTGACCATTTAAACCATTTTAAGTAGGCAAGTTAGAGAAATGAAATATATTTACAATGTTGAACAATTATCATCGCTACCCGTTTGTCCCGTCTGTTTGGGCTGCTATAACAAAATACTATAAACTGGTGCTTATAAACAACACAGCTTTATTTTTCATAGTTCTGGAGGCTGAGAAGCCCAACAGCAAGGAACCAGCAGATTCAGTGTCTGGTGAGGGCACATTTCATGGTTTATAGATGGCATCTTCTGGCTATAGCTTCACATGAGAAGGGCCAGGGATGCTCTGTGGAATCTCTTTGGGCAGAATTCCATTCATGAGAGTCCTACCCTCATGACCTAATCTGATCCCCCAGTCCCACCTCCAAATACCATCACCTTGAGGACTAGGTGTTGACAGATGATTTCTGTAGATGTTTAGTCTACAGTACTGTTTTCGTAACTTTTTCACCATCATAAACTGAAATTGTACCCATTAAGCATTAAGCTTTCCAATATTCCCTGCCCCGCCAGGCCCTGTTAACCTCTGTTATACTCTTGGTCTCCATGAATCTGATGACTCTAGGTACCTTATACAAGTATGAATCATACAGTATGATTGTCCTTTTATGTCTGGCTTATTTCACTGAGCATGATGTCCATTTTTGTAGCATGTGTCCGTATTTCACTCCTTTTTAAGGCCAAATAATATTCCCTTTGTAAGCATCGACCACATTTTGCTTATCCACTTCTCTGCTGATGGACATATGGATTGTTAATACTCTGGAATACTCACATAGCTCTTCAAGTTTCTATTTGAATTCTGCTCTCAATTTTTTGAGTATACATTTAGAAGTAGAACGGCCAGATCACATTGTAATTCTGTCTTTAACTCTTTGAGGAACCATCAATATTTTTTTCTATAGCAGTTATACCTTTTTAACCTTCCTACCAGCAACATACAGTGGTTCCAATTCCTCCATATTCTCACCAACTGTAAATTTTCTTGTTATTCCTTATAGTAGACATTCAATGACCATGAAGTGGTACCTCGTGTGTTTGATTTGCATTTTTCTGTGGTCATTGTTAAACTACCGATCTATCATAGACTGATAGGTGATTCTGCTGCCATTAATACACAGTTCAATACAATATGTGACTCGTGGAGGTTGGAAAACACTCAATATGGTATATCCCCTGTTGAGTGAGAAGAGTTCGTTGATACACAGTTTGTGTGATTGTAATGCCATTTTTCAATTCTGCATTTATTTCTTCATGGACCAGTACCAAACCCATATCAGATTATAGACCACATCTTATCACTGTTCTTGGTTGTATTTTTCATGTTAAATATATGGGTATTATTTAACGGAATAGGATAGAGGATTTAAGCAGTTTCATTGTAATGTAAGTGAAGGCTATTTTTCATTCAATCTCCAAAGTATGATTAGTGAATTATGTTGGAAAACAATCTGGCATATAATATCTTCATGCTTATGGTGAGTTTTAGAGTTAGGTTAAATAGTTTGGGAAATAGTCATTTTTCAGGGAGATCAATTCCTTGCTATCTAAATGTTTTTCCAAATAATCTAGATTCCCACTTCTCCTGAAGAGAACATTGTGGTATAGATCTTCAAGTGGGCTTGAATGTCAAGTCCTTGGGAGGAGAGGCAGGAGCTGCATGGATAACCATGAATCTAGAACTCAGCAAGAGAGAGAAAATCAAGTTGCCACAGCCAATGGATTCTTTGGGGTCAGACATTCTATTTCCTTGTGTCTCACAAGGGAAGAAGAATTAGGCTCCAGTTGCTGTATTGTGGGGAACTGTTGGAGATTGTGCTTGAGAAAGCTCTTGTAGAAGAAGTTAATTAAGTAACTTATGCTTACTTCATTCTGTGGCATTTTGGAAAATTGATGCAACATTACAGCCTAATTCTAGACTCTTCTAAAAGAATACTTTTAAAGCAAAACTAAATTTGATCAGATGTGTTTAGTCTGTTCTAAGTAGTAGTAGTAGTAGTAGTAGTAGTAGTAGTAGTAGTAATTCGGTATTCTGCTCTATATAATTTGTGAGAAGAAAAATCCACTTCTGATCCTCTTTTGTGAGTAGCCAGTATTCCCTGTGCCCTGCGTCCCCTCCTAAGGAAACCCACTCTCCTGTTGGAAACTCCTCCTTTTCTACTTCTCCCCACCACATGTTTAAAGGATCTATGATCTCTTTTGCCTGATTCCATTAGCCACCGTTGGAGGGAACCTGAGTGTAGGCCAGTCAATATGGTTCATTTCTTGGGATTTTTTTTTTCAAATGCAAGTGAGAAAAAGTATGGGTCCTCTGAGGGAGGGATAACTTTCATGCATGAAACTTGGGAACTAGGGGACCCATATGGAAGAAATCTGTGAGCAGTGAGAGACGATCAGACAACATGCAGAGAGGGCAGACAGGAGATGAAGCAAGTCTAGGCCCCTAATTCATGAGGCCATGTTTTCTAGCTGTTTCAAAGTGTCACCTGCATCCCCACCTCCCCCTGTGGTTGGGTTGCATGCAACATATGCCTGTTTCTGTCTGGGTTTCTCTTACTTGCAAATTAGAATCCCAACTACTATGATGACCCTTCCTGTCCAAGGCACTTGACACATTGCCTTTCATACAGTAGGTATGATATACATCACTGTGAAGAAACTGTAAACTAAACAAAAGTGAAGTATAGCATAACCTTTTGGATCTTTCTGATCTTTGCTATTTGATCTTTGCTCTGATTTAGACTCACATTTTGCTCCTATTATTGAAAAAATATTGTCATTATTTCAAAATGCCTTAGAATAGAATATCTGACTTTATATTCATTTTTTTTAAAAAAATAGTTTTTAGATGCAGACCTTTGATATGTAAGGTGAGGGGATCTAACTCTTGGCGACCAATGCCATCTGTGAGGGAGAAGAAGGTGAAGACATGGTAGAGGGACTGAAGAACGTAGGCAGTGCCAACTTCTTCAAGGACCAGAGATGTGCATCTACTGGGCACACTGAGGCCGGTGCTCATACATAACAGCTCCAAATCCAGGAGCAGCACCATTATTTCCAGAAGCACTGGGAGCTGGGTGTTAGGGTTTGAGGATGGTCAATAAATAGTGCTCCTCTCTTCCCCTCTTAGCTGAGATAAAGCACAGGCATCAGAGGGCAAAATATTGGCTTTATTTCTTATGAAACAAATTGGAGAGCATGGTTTTAGGGCTGCAGCCAAGTGGGTTTGCTAGTCCTCACTCCTGAATTAAACAAATGCATCCACCCGTTGGCACAGATGGACAACCACAGTCTCCCCCGTGGAGAGGCCTCTTACCACATGGCAGACACAGACAGGACACATGTGTCCTGCAGACAGGCTGTCTTTCCCAGAGAGGGAATCCAGAACAAGCTGGGTGTAACCCGGTCCTTCTCCCACACCAACCTGGGGAACATGTAGACATGGGACTGATCCCTCTTCAAGTCAAGGCAAGAGATGGTTGGGTTAGCCACCAGGCCTAACTGTCCCACCTGTACTGTTCCTTTCCCCTCCTTGTTGTTACCTAATACAGTGACAAAGTGAAGTAGTGGAATAGTCAAGCTGGCTGGGACTGGATCACAAAGGAAATAAGGCAAGAAGGAGAGAGGGAAAAAGAGAGGAAAGGTCAGAGCTAGAGAGGAAGGAGCAGGTGTTGTGTTGAGCAGGGAAAGATGGAATGAGAAACCTGGAAGGACAAGGCCAAGGTCAAAGAACAGTGGATACAGGAGCTCTCTATCCCTTGAGTGGGATTGCTCCTGAAGGGATGACCTCAGTGTCTAGGAGGGCAGAGGCTCTGGAAGAAGAGAACCATGTTTCTCCTTTCCTGAAGGTTTCTTAAGAGAAACACTCAGCCAACCTTCCTCTGACCCACCACCTATCATCACCTCTTCTCTGCTAAAGGTCCCCAAAATGTCTCTCTCTATTTGCTCTATTGTTTTTATTTACACTGACTTCTTTGACTTTCAGAAATTTGAGTGATTGTTTCCTTGAAATTCTCCAAAACTCAGTATCGTGCTTCTCATCAGAAAATTCATTCATGAATGGCTTAACAGTATTCATCCTAATAATAGAAATAAGCATCATTATGGAAAACATTTATTGGATTATTGCCATGTGCCAAACACTCCTATTCTAAGCACTTTGCATACATTTTCTTATTTAATTCCATACAATAGTCCTATGGTATCATGAGTAGCTCCATTTTTATACTCGTTCATTTCACACATTTCTATTAAATGCTTATGATTTTATACCAGATAGGTTTCTAGGTGATCTCTAGGTTGAAAATGGAAACAAACAAACAAACAAACGCAATGCAAAGGTCTTGGCAGAGAGCTACTTGGTGTGTTTGACCAAGGAGAACTTGTGCCTGGCTGGAGTGGCAGGAGATGTGGTCAGAGTGGGCTTGGGAGGCCATTGTAAGGACTTGGGCTTTTAACAGAGAAAAACTAATGCAGAGGTGGTTCCAGTGACTGGCCCAAGGCTACTCAGCCAGCGAGTGGCAGAGCTGGGATCCGCAATGGGATTTGCATCATCTGACGCCAACACATGGTACAGTGTGAATCCGTGCCCCCAGGTGTCCTCCTGCAGCTGCCTCCCTGACCCCGAGCTTCCCTGTTCTCCTCCTGCTCACTTTTTCTCCTCCTGAGGCACGAGGGTCTCCTCCCCCTCTAGCCATCCTTTAAATGCGGGTATTCTGGATAGTTCTGTTATAGCCTCTCCTGTTTTCTGAGCTCTCATGGAAAATATCTTGCTTTCCCTCGACTTCTGCTATGTGCAGGAGCTGGTTTTTCTGCAGGACCCTCACTTCTCAACTCCAGACCCAAATATAAGTTCTCAGTGAGCTATGGCTCTCTAAGTAGAGAGTGTTTCAAAATTATTTTCGTGACTTTTCTCCTTAACTCTCCCCTTACTCTCATTCCTTAAGATGATATCAATGTCTAACAACTTTGGCTTCAACTCAAGTCCCTTGTTATGGATTCTCAAATTCACTCAGCTGCCAAGCCAAAGAGAGGTGCTCCCATCCTCCCTGTCACCCTGTTCTTATTGTTTCTGGGTTAGTTCTCCCTGAGTTCTTGGAATAGCCTCTTCATAGACCCTCAGCCCTACCAGTGGGTCTCTCCGAGTGAGCCCAACATACTCTCCTAACACAAAAGCAGGACTCCAGGACCCCTTTCCACTCCATGAACTGGCCTGCATTCCCCATTGCCCAGAGAATAGTCTAGACCATTAGCAGGACCCTCACAGCCCTCCCCAGTCTTACCTTTCATTGCTTTCTCCCCCTTCCAACCTTCCATTCCCTCTTTTCCAGTCCACCATGTGTCTGCTCCTTTCCCATGCATAAATTTTTTTCTTTGACTTCAAGCAGTCACCCGGCTGCTGCCACATTCTGGGTCAAACCACCCTAGAATTCTGCAGGCAGAATGAGTTCTCTTTCCTCTCAGTGGAAGAGCTGGTATCCTCATTAAGTGCTCCTGGCAAATAAAAATGTATTGACAGTCTGGCGAGTGCTGATTGTTGTTGGACATCAGCCAATTCCCTGTGCTTGACTGGAACACATACATGCTGGGGCAGTCACTGTACGCCTAGAGCAGGTCCAAGAAATCCCCCAAGTTCTGTTAATTATGGGTTAAGTTCCTGAAGATATTTTGGTAATATATTCCTTAAGTTCTGAATTTCTTAATTGCATTTCTTTAAAGGAAGTTTGGTTTGAATGTAAGAAACCCTGACAAAAATCATATTTTAAAAAGCCTTATAGGTAGAATAAAAGAGCAACATTAATGTTAGCTATTGATTTTTCTAACAAAATCTAGGTCTTTCCTGATAGATGTGCAAATCTTTCTGAGCTATCCTAATCCTTATTAAGGTTTTTACATTAAACATTTATTACAAGAATAATGTATAAAAATGATAAATCCAGCAGAGGTAATCTCAGGGTACATTTGGATATTTTCCACCTAGTCTTTTCATTTATAGAAAATGAACATGATATGTATGTTTTTTTATATATTGCATTTTAAATATCTGGCAGTCCAGGCTGGGGATGTAGCTCCACAGTCAAGGCTTGCCTAGCATGGGAGGCCCTGGGTCCAATCGCCATCACTGCAAAAGAAGAAAAAACAAAAACCTGAGAGTCGAGGTGTGTGGATTCATATGAAATCCAAATATGCATTAGCTTCAATTTCTGTGAATTATAAATCCACCACCAGGTTGATGTTTCCCATCTGGTGTTAAAGAAATAAAGCCAAGGGCTGGGGATGTGGCTCAAGCGGTAGCGTGCTTGCCTGGCATGCGTGCGGCCCGGGTTCAATCCTCAGCACCACATACCAACAAAGATGTTGTGTCTGCCGAGAACTAAAAAATAAATATTAAAAAAAAATTCTCTCTCTCTCTCTCTCTCTCTCTCTCTCTCTCTCTCTCTCTCTCTCTCTCTCTCTCTCTCTCTCTCTCTCTCTCTCTCTCTCTCTTTCCTCTCTCACTCTCTCTTTAAAAAAAAAAAAAAAAAAGAAATAAAGCCAAGGTGAGTGGCTACACAGGGAGCATGCCATTCCCTCCCTGGTTTCCTTAGAACCACAAAAAACTGGGCGCCTGCCTCAAAGCCAGAAAACTACTTGCTCTATGCAGCAGGTCAAGGAGGAAGAGCCCCCTTGCAGGTGTAAAGGACTTCTGAGCAAGGGCAAGGTGGCAGCGGACCCTTCTGAAGGAAAGAGGGAGGAAGGCTTGGATGGGCAGCGGTGTGTCCCAGGGCCTCTGTGGAATGCCCTGCTGGTTCCCCCAGCCACACTCCTCCCCTTCCTCCTAAAGTGCTGTCCTAGGTGGAAAAAGCCTCTCTGAGGCTATGAGCTGCTAGGATCCTGCATCCTACTGTGGCCAGAGTTGCATTGCCAGGTGGTTCTGAACCCATCTTCCCTCTGAATCGCTCTGCTCCATCCTGTCATTCCTACTCCCCTCATGGGCACTTGGGGTGAAGAAAGTGTTTCTGGACTAAACTGGGAACCACTCTACAAGGATTTATTTCTGTGTAATGATTTAAAATGAGGACTCACCAGCAGCTACCTGATGCGTGAACGGTTGGTATATAGCATGGCTCTAAGTTTGAGTCTGGCTGTGTATAAGACTGCCAAACTAGTGGTAAATAACAACCCAGTAACAACAGCAGTAACTACTTTGTTTTCCTTAATCATCTCCCATGTAACTGGCAAGGGCTGTATGTGTAGTATGTCTGTTTTTCATGAATGGTTAAGCTGTTCTTCAACTCATCATCCAGAGTTCCTTCCTGACTGGAGTGAACAAGACTGTCACTATAATACCTTCTGTACACAGTAAGGAATACAGTTTGAGACCCCTAATAGATGTCTAAAACCTCAGACAGTACCAAACCTTATATATATGGTTTTTCTTATACATACACATCTGATAAAGTTTAAATTATAAATTAGGCATAGTAAGAGGTTAACAATAATACCTAATAATAAAATGGAACAATTATAAAAAATAACTACAGTAAAATTGTCAGCATCACTATTCTTGTGTTTGGGGTCCATTATTAAATAAAATAAGGGTTAATTGAACACAAGCACTGTGATACTCCTACAGTCGGTCTGATAACTGAGATGACTACAAAGTGACTAACAGGTAGGTAGTGTATACAGCCTGGATACACTGCACTTGGGGGTAGTTCACATTCCAGGAGGGATTGAGTGGCTTGGCACAAGACTTCATCACACTTCTCATAATAGCACACAATTTACAACTTATGAATTGTTTATTTCTGGAGTCTTCCATTTAATATTTTGTACCATGATTATCCATGGATAACTGAAACCTCTGGGGTGGGGAGGGGAAACCTGAAGATAAGTGGAGAGAGGACTACTATAATGAGTTCCTAAAAGGTACCAGATACTGAGCCAAGTTCTTACTATATATTTACTGTGATTATGACATATATACAAGGTAGGTAGCATCCCTCACTTATGGATTAGGAATATGAAGATCAGAAAGGTTAGGAAGTATGCCCAAGGACACATAGCAAATGAGGCTGAGAGGCTAACTGAAGTCCTTCAAAGATATTAGGCTGTGTTCTTCGATATATTTAGTCTCTGATTTCCATTGTCTTATGTCAGACCTCTATGTGCTTCTTGAACAAATCCAGGTATTTAATGGATTGCAAATACTATAGAACTTTGTTGTTTCATTCATTGTTATACTTGCTTAGAAGAGTACCTAGCCCACTGTATTTAATTTATTGAAATATTTAGTAAGCACCTATCACATGTTGGGGACTTGGCTGTACTTGGGTTAGAGAGCATCCTGAGCCATTCCTTCATCTTGCCTTTGGAGTAAAAAGGGAAGGGAGCCAGGTACTAGGATTTCTTCAGAGGAAGAGGCCCTGGGAGGGCAGTAAGCAAGGTCTCAACCAGGGCCCCTGGGGAACGTTTTCATACACAGAGCAGTCCCACAAATTAATGAAATGGGAAACCACTGGGTCCTAAACAAGGAGGATTTAATGCATGGTAGTTACACAAACTTTAGTGGTTTAAATCCATATGTTAATATTAGCCTAGTGCAAAATAGACTCTTTCAGGAACTTCATGTCAAGCCTCTGTGTTGAATTGAGACTCATATTACAGAATTTTCCAGTTAGCCAGGAATGGTAACTTTCCATCAGTCGCACCTGAGCGCTGACCTCAGCGACTTTTATCTCAGAGGTGACAGCCATTTTTCTTTGAATTTTGTAGAATTGATTTCGCCAGTAAACTCAAACCTACCTCATCAAATCTATTTTTATAAATTTAAGAACCTTTTCCCACATTTTTTGGAGATTTTTCAGATGTACAGAAAAGTCATTAAGAATGGCCTAGCAAATAACGGTATATGCTCCACCCGCACAGGGTGGGCCAAATATGGCCTGTGGGCCAAACTCAGCCCAATGTCTGCTTTCGTAAATGAAATGTTCTGGAATGCAGACACACACATTCATTGACATGTGGTCTGGTTACAACTGAGTTGAGTTCTTGAGACCACCGCGTGGCCCACATGGCCTAAAATGTTAAATATTTACTATCAAATCCTTCACAAAGAATGTTTATGGACCCCCTGACCTAGATTCACCAACTGTTAATATTTTGCCATATTTACTTATCTCTCTACAGGGAAAAAGACACAAACACAACGCCTCTTTCTCCTTGCCTGCCTTTCTCTTTCCCTCCCTATCTTCTGTCCTTCTTTCTCTTTCCCCAATGTGTGAAAATATATGTGTATATATACACACACACACACAATTTATAAAAGTTTATTGGCAAGTTATGGTGTAGACATTATGATGACTTACCCCTACATAATTCATATGCATGATTTAAAACAAATGCATTCTCTCACACAGCCTCATTATCATCACAAGAAAATTAGCATTCATTCAGCAGAATCATCCAATAGACGGTTTACATCGAAAAGTTATTTTTGAGGCTTATTTGTCTTTTTGGATCTAGGGTACAAATAAAGGTCATACACTAGAAAGGCAATATGTCAATCAATGGAAGGGTAACTGGTGTGATAAAGCAATCTGTATACGGGATAAAATTGGGAGTTCATAACTCATTTGAATCAAACTGTGAAATATGATGTATGAGGAACTATGTAATGTTTTGAACGACCAACAATAAAAAAAAAAAAAAAAAAAAAAAAGGTCATACAGTGCATTTGGTCAATATGTCTCTTTAATAATTTTTTAATTGTTTTTTGTGATATTGACTTTTTTTGAAGAGTACTTTCAAAAGTTCTTTTAAAACCTACTGTCATGGGCTTGGGTTGTAGCTCCATGGCAGAGCGCTTGCCTAGCATGTGCGAGGCACTGATTCGATCCTTGGCACCATATAAAAAGTAAATTAATAAACAAAAATGTTGTACATAAACTGTTTTTTAAAAAACTGTCACAGTGGGTTTGTTGCTGTGCATTAGTAAGGACTAAATAGAATAGACATCATAGTAAATCAGTGTCTCCCTCTTCTCTTTAGGGAATGAGACACTGTTAGACTGTGAACTTAAAACACGAAGATGTGGATTTTGCTTGAAACTGTAAATGTGGGAAAGTCTCAGTGTGAAAGGAAGGCAGACGAGAATTTACAGCGTGCACTTTGTGCAATTAAAAGCACAGTGCTTCTCGCCTGCTGCAGTGGCTGCCCTTGTTAGCTCTTGGCCTGGTGGCTCTTCCTTCTGGCTTTTCTCCTGACTGGGGCCTGGCCTCCCTCCAGCATCATTAGGATGCAGCAAGGAGCTGGAAACAGACCTCCAGTTATTTAAATCTCCAGGCCCTAACTGTTCAGGCTGGCTGCAGCTCAGAGGCTCAGTGTTTGCAGGCTGCGTGCTGAAGAGCCTGTGGTGTTCAGGGTTGCACGCAAACATCTGGGGAGGCACAAAGAAAGAACATTTCCTTACTTTTCCTGAGACTCTGGGGAGCCACAGTCCTCTGCCTCCTGGGAATCACATCCTTGTTCTTTATTTTGGTCTCAGATGATTCCTAGAGAGCACCAATACCCATCCATTACTCTCCTCTGGGCAAGAGGCACTCAGAGCTTAAAAGCCAATCAAAAAGATACTGGAATGTCCTGGGAAATACTCACCTGAGTGTCTGTATGAGTCGCTGTCTTAGTTTGGAGTTGCCTTATTCAATAGTTAAGGAGTTTGTTTCCTATTCCTGAAGTGTGGAGCTGCAAATGAGGGAGGCACCCTTTTCTCAATATGGTGTCCTTCAAGTTGTTAAAGGGTTAGAGCCAGTGGTTTCAGAGTTTCAGAGCCAAATAATCAAAAAGGGTGTGTGTGTGTGTGGAGGGGGTTGGGGGTTGTGTGCTGGTGGGAGGCAGCAGGAAGCAGAAAATCATGGAAAAGAAGAAAATGCAAGGAAAATGAGTCAAATTCAAATGTCAGGAAAGCAGAATAAAAATCAAGGCACCTGGAAAATTAGAGAGGCGGAAAAAGGAATTACACTTCATATCCATCTGCTAGGTTGATTAATCATGAGGCTGACATTGTAGCTGCATAACATGCCTCAACTCCTCATCTGTAAAATGGGGACAATGATAATACCTACTGCTTATGTCTGACTTGAGAATAAAAGGGAGAATCCATATGCATGCTTAGAACAGATCCGATACATGGTAAATCCTCAATGAATGTAAGCTACCAATGTTTAGTCTGTATCATAAAATGCCTCACATAAGTCACCAACATGGTCTTTTGACATCTAAAAAGATTTCACTGACCTTGAACCCACTTTCTTGACTGAAGAACCATAAATAAAATTTAAAATAAATTAAAATTAAAGCCGTTGTAAAAAAGAAATCACTGGGGAGCTTTGGTTCTCATGTTGACAAAATATTTCCCCATTTTCAACAATACTTTATTGTAGCAATTTTATATCAATATGTGCTCATAAATATGCTAATAATAATGTGGGGTACTGACTTTTATTCTGTTTTTCCTTCTCATTTCTCAAACAAACCATTCATATGTAAATGTACCAAATCAACAGTCTGCACGTGCTCCTAGTCTTCACACTGCTTCTCTACTACAGAAATAAGAGCAAGTGCCTGAGAGATGGGGTCTTGGTTTTGCTGTTTCTGGGAAGCAGTGTGGCCCAATCTGTGGGGCCTGGGTATGGGGCAAAGCCACTTTTTGATACTGGGGGTAAACCTAGATCTAGAAGCAAGCAGGACGGCACCTGACTACCCAGGTTCACTGGTAAGTGTGTTTGTATGATCACAAAATTAACTGGGGAACAAAAAGGAATCTAAAACCATTCATTTTCACATATGGTAAAATATTAGGACAAAATAACGTTATTAGGAGGAAAGTTATTATATTTAGTAACAGAATGATCAATGTGCAAGTAGAAAATCTGGGTCCTTAAGACTCAATATTCTTCTACCCCCTTTTTTCTTCTTCCTTTGCTGTTACTTTTCTTTTCTCCCTGGCGCAAAATGAGTCAGTGAAAAAATCTCTTACCAAGAAAGTGGGAAACTGTGACGCTCAGGAGGTGAGTGGGAACAACTAAATTTGATCATTAAAACATGGAGAGTAACTAAAGGAGAAGGACAAGTTCAGGTGTGTGCGACCAGCTCAGTCACCCTCACGAGCTCCCGTGGCTGGTAACACAGGGTTTGTGAGTGATGACACATCTTGACTGTTGAAAAGGCCCAGGGCCTTATACAGGAAAGCAGGCGTCTTGGGCTACCGGTCCCTCAGCCCCTTGGTGGAGGAAGTGAGTGCAGCATCTCCTCATTGGTCTTCCCGTCCCCTGTCCCACTCCTCTTAAATCCCTCCTTCCTAGGCCAGCTGCACTCCCAAACAATCCCCTTACATCACAGATTTGGGCATTCAGTTCTGAGACTCAGCACCCCTGGACTTCCAACAACCTGTCTTTGCATCCCCAGGGTCCTCTGAGTCACCCTGCCCCATAGCTTCATCTCCCTTTGGTGCTGGCCTCAATTTCAGGTTTGAGCTCCATACCTGCCCTGTGACTTTGCAGCCTCCATCCTTTGCTGACTGTGACCTTGGACAATTTGCTTAACTGTTCTGGGACTCAGATTGCTCGTCTACAAAATGAGGATAAGAAAAACAGAACCTCCTTCATAAAGTTGTGCAGGGATTAAATTAGTTGATGTGTGTGTGTGTGTGTGTGTGTGTGTGTGTGTGTGTGTACACATATATACAGCTGTGGTAAGAATGCCTGGCATGTAATATGAGATAGAGAAAGGTCACAACTTATTGCTCTCACTATTGTTAAGAGCCTGGGTGTATTAATCCTTTCTACTACTGCTTTAAAGATTGCCATTAAGCCAGCATCTTAAAACAATGCCCATTTATTTTTCTCACATTTTCTGTAGGTCAGAAGCCCAGACATGCCATAATTGGGCTCTTTGCTCAGTATCTCACATGAGCTGGTGGAGTCTAGGATCCTATCTGAGCATCTGCCAAGCCTTCTCCAAGTTCTTGTGGTAGTTAACAGAATTTCTCTTTTTGCAGCTGTAGAATTCATGGCCACCAAGAAACCTGATTTCATTTACCTTTTAAAGGCTCATTTGATTAGGTCAATCCCAGACCATCTTTCTTTTGATTAGTGCAGAACCAACTGGTTAGTGACATCCCATCATATTCCTAGGTTTTACTCACAGTTGAGAGGAGACTATATAGGATGTGGGGGCAGGAATCTTGGGGGTCTTGGAATCCTGGCTACACACTGGTTAACTGAAAGTGCTACTTTTTCTGCTCTTTCCATTGAACTTCACTTTGATGAATATGATTCAGTAATTGTCACCATCAGTTCAGATGTTTGTAGCATCTTACAACATTCAGATGGATTCTCATTTATGTGCCTCCTGGAGTGCCATTTCCTGTCCTGTAGGTTTCACTAAGTGATGGGGTCAGTTAGCACCTTCTGAAGTCTTTGGGGAAGAGGACAGCTAGAGACTTGTAACTGATAAACCTGTCGACAAATACCCTAGAGCTCCAAAAGGATGACCCATTCAGAACAGTTCACTTCTAAGGACTACGACAGAGGAAGACCAGACCTCTCTTTAATGGTCCATCCTGCCTGCCACTCTGACAATTCAAAGTAAATTTGTAACTGCTAGAGAAATTTTCACTCTGTGGAGCGTTTTTGCATTTTCAAAAGTTATTCTTGTCCATCCTTTACCCACTCCCAATTAAGTGTGTGTATGCATGTGTGTATATGTGTGTATGTACACATATACATGTATATATGTGTGTGTGTGTATATATATCTTCTAATTAAGTATATATATTTGCTTTTCATTCAATTTATAGTCCACAAAAAGGTATTATCAGTCAAACCCATAAAGAATGTAAAATATGTGAAGGATATATTTTAGATTCATTAATAAGAAAAACTTCCTGAAGATAAGAAAACCTCTCAGATACCAAAACCTATAATTATTTTTTAAAAATCAGTATGAACCAGGTTTTAGGCCATAAGAAATGGACAAAGAATTTTGAAGCAATGGCGAATACCTTGTTTATTGAATGTTATTCCCTAAAAAGATGCTATGTTCTCCTTTATAATAACATTTTGCTTATAGCTATAAATGATAAAGGGGAGAAATGAACTTGGCATGGCAGTGGTTGGGGAGTTTACAGTATCCATTTACTCTGGCATTTCCTAACGAAGTATAATTTTGCAATGCAAAAGTCCAGGGTTTCAGTCTGATCTAGCTGTTTTCATGGCTGATGTGCCTATAGCAATTTGGACTATTAATGAGGAGGGACCCGTTCATAAGCATGATCTAAGATAATATAGACTTGGATTTGTCTTCTTCCTTCCAGGACAATATTATCTTGTTCTTGAGAGGTTGTAAAGAGCTCGGCCTTAAAGAATCTCAACTCTTTGACCCGAGTGACCTCCAGGATACGTCCAACAGAGCAACGGTCAAGTAAGTAATGCACGATTTATGTTTAAGGGAAACCCCTTTAGGTTTGATTTACAGTTTGGTGATAATGTTGTAAGTTCTAAGAGGCAGAGAGTTGGGTATGCCTAATAAAGTAAAAATGTGAAGGTCAAGAATCTGCTGTCCAGACATGTTGGCCTTCCTGCCTGCCTTCTGTTTGTGGCTTTCATTCTGATCAAACTTATTTTTTTTCAAATGTAGTAGTCATTCACATAGAGTTAGAATTTTGAAGAAGAGGAAAATGTTATAAAGCTCAACGGAGAGACAAGAGAGAAATACTCACCGAGTCTATGTATCTTACACACAAAAAACTATGGCTGCTCTTGACTGTATGCCCTCAGTGAATCATGTTTGGGGACAGAGAATTCTTTGGTACAGAATGCCAGAATCAAAGAAGAAGCAGGGTACTTCTGTGTAAGGAAATAGCTCATGGCTAGGGTAAGGAAAGGAAATGTCCTTGGGAGATGGCAGAGAGAACTTTCCTGAAGTTCTGATTTCATACAGAACATTTTTCTACCTTAGTCAAACAATATTTCACATGAATATGTTTTAGTAATAAGCTGGATTGCTTAGACAGGATCTCTGAATTGGCAATTTTTGGAATTGTCTTATCATGATAAAACAGAAAAAGAGAGAAGTCAAAGCTTAGAGCTACTAGTTTTGTTCTATTTGCTAGTCTTGATTAAAATATCATCGACCTAATAATAATAATGGAGAAAATATGGGTGAATGGAAACTATGGGGGTTTATATTAGATTGTATGATTCATGACTAGAGAGAGAGTCAGCCATAATTGATTATCCATGATTACTTGTCTGTTATCAATCTGCAATTCTTCAATATTTTTTTGTGGAAAAATTTTAGTTAAGTAAAAGAAATAATAATAATGGAATAAAAATTATAGCTACCACATGCTCCATTTATTACAGGATCTAAATCTGGCCTCTATAAATCATTGTTCCTTAGGAAATTATATTAGGTTCTGCCTCATCTCACATTTGTACTTTCACCTGGATGGCAAGAAACCAGAAATAATAGTAACTGTGCAACATCATAGGTAATAATTAGTCACACACACGCTGCTTAGAGGGTGAAGGAAAGTTCACTCTGAGTGTCGGCAGCCACATACATTTTTTTGGAGCCACTTTAAACAATAATTTGCTTTAGAAACTTATAGCCCATATCACCTTTATTGCTGATCTATAAAAAAACAAGGCATCAGGAAATCAGGGTCTAGCCCTAGGCCTGCATCTCCCTGGGTGGGTGGTCCCAGTTAAGCTCCCTTACTGCAAAAGCCCTGTGCCCTCATCTATAAAGTGGAATTGAACAGAATGTTCTCTGGTCTGAGTCTAAGTAGAGTTTGCTTAGTGCAGATCTGGTTGTTAGAACAACCAGCTTCTAAAAAAGAGGTATCAATTCAAA
Source organism: Urocitellus parryii (assembly GCF_045843805.1). Lineage (NCBI taxonomy): Eukaryota > Metazoa > Chordata > Mammalia > Rodentia > Sciuridae > Urocitellus > Urocitellus parryii. The sequence continues at coordinate 113,142,536 of NC_135540.1, read as the reverse complement.
GGTACAGAAAGCAATCAAAAGGGAGAAACATCACTTAGGCCAGTGACTCATGGACACAGTCACTTCTTAATTACGGTACCATCTTCCTCTTTTCCCGTCCCTTCGACCTTTCCTTCTCCTTTGTTTCGTCTCCTCCTCTGTCTTCTGCCTCCCTTCCCTTCTTTACGCCATGTCCCCATCTATCTCCCTTTTTGCATTTCTTCTCCTCATCTTCTTCCCTGTTTAATCTTTCTGTCACTCACCCAGTTATCTTCTTTATGTAATGCTTTTGCATCGCCTTCCTCTGTGACGCTGGCACTTTGCAGTAATTCACTTGGCACGTATTTACTGGGCAGCTCCTATGTGTCCCATACTTTCCTGCACTAGAGAAATGGAATGAACAAGATAACCAAGGTCCTTGGCTCATCTGGAATTTACACCCCAGTGTCAAGAAGTGAGAAGCAAATTAAATGAACAGAAAAATAATCACAGGGAGCAAATGTACTGAAAAGAAAAAACAGATGTGAAACACAGTGACCTGTCCAGAGGTGGTCAAGGGTGGCCTCTCAGAAGCGGTAGCATTTCAGGCAAGGCTGGGTGCTAAGACATGAATAGGAAGCAAGAACCAGCCTGGGAAGGTCTGTAGGACACTCAGGGCAGAAGAAGGACTTGGGAGAGAAACAGCGTGATTTTTTTTTTGTGTTTGTGTGTATGTGTGATGTTTAAAGAAAAATAAACCAGTGTGGTTGAAGGATCCTTCTGAAGAGTGAGTATGGTGGACGGAGGAGTTCCCAGGCAGCAAGGATGGAATCATTTTGCATAAAATTTCACATTGTATTAATATTTAGAAAATCATAACTAATTTATGTTAAAATGATGCCGTGAGTTGGCTTGTAACCCTCAGCAAGTTGTTGCTTCTGGTTCTGGTAAGGAGTAGAGAGTGCCACATGCTATCTACTTCCCAACTTTTTATGATGGAGGCTGGTTTAATTGGGCACTGTACAGGGCCAACTTTTAACACACATGGACATTATAGCTAGGGAGGATCAACGCACAACTTCTGTAGTTCTTTGATTTCCCCTCTGAGAGTTAAGCAGGACAACCGCAGAGATGCAGAGCATCTTGATGACATCAACGGATAGTGTAAGCAATCAGGTAGAGGGTGGATCCCACAGAGGAAACTGGGATGTGCTCCTGAAATCATCTTTAAAAAAAAAAAAAAAAAAAAAAAAAAAACTCTTTAGCTTTTATTATAGGTGATTTTCTTTACCTTTTTTTTTTTTGAGTAGTAACTTGAGTAGACTCCCCCCCCCCCAAAAAAAAGCAGGAAAAACCTGTAAATGATTACTGCATGTGTAATTTAGTGAACTCTACCTGTAATGGATGCCAGACAACTTTGATGGGAAATGAAAGCATGATCCAGAAATGCACACAGCAAAGAACTTTTCAAGGAATTGAAACAGCTGGATGAAAATACAAAAAGACGGGCTGGGGATGTGGCTCAGCGGTAGCGCACTCGCCTGGCATGCGTGCGGCCCGGGTTCGATCCTCAGCACCACATACCAACAAAGATGTTGTGTCCGCCGAGAACTAAAAAATAAATATTAAAAATTCTCTCTCTCTCTCTCTCTCTCTCAAAAAAAAAAAAAAAAAAGAAAATACAAAAAGACTATGGATTGCTCCTGAGCATCTAAGTTTTTGTTGTTGTTGTTGTTTGTTTTTGTGATACTGGGGATTAAACCCAGGGACTCACATATGGCAGGCAAGAACTCTACCACTGAGCTAAATCCTCAGCACCAATTTTTTTTTTTAATATTTAGAATTGAACTCCAGAGCACTTTACCACTGAACTACATCCTAGCCCTTATATTGGTTTTTGTAAGAATTTTAAATCTTTTATAGATATTTTATCCATTTTTCTGATACATGTTTAATTTATCTTGGTGGATATCTAAGCAGATTATGACATACCATCTTTATCTATTAAAACTGGAAACGTGAATGCATTTTCTTAATCAAACCCAAATTGCATCAATTCTTTTCATCCAAGTCCCCAATGGTGGGTTTATCTCTGAAGTGGACCACCTTTTTTTCCAGTCTTAATTGAGTTAAAATTGCCACCTATTTATTCATGTGTATTTTTAAGTCAGAATATTCATTGTAACTGAAGTACCCAGGGTCTAAATGTCTAAATATTCTCAGGAATTCTTCATTGTTTACATGATAGAATTTCTACATTGCTTCCCCCCTCACTGAAATTAGTATGAATTTTAAAAAAACATTTGTTTTTTTCCCTGTTTTTCATTTGTTGACATGTTAATGAAACAAATAGTTCAGTAGAAATTTTTGTTATTTTACTATATGAATATTTAGAAAATACCATCAAGTAGAACCCCCCCCTTACCCTGCAGTACTAGAGATTGAACCCAGAAGCATTCCACTCAGAACTACCTCTCCAGTCCCCTTTGAAAAAATTTTATTTTGAGATAGGGTCTTGCTAAGTTGCCCAGGCCTCAAACTGATGATCCTTCTACTTCGACCTCCCGAGACTCTGGGATGACAGGCATGTGCCATTGCTCACAGCCATCGAGTAGCTTTTGTTGTTTATAGTTTGAGGGTAAACATTTATGTGTCTTTCAGAACACATGTGCATATATTTGAACATAGCATGCATATTTTCCTGTCTATGGCTAATTCCCAATGCTAATTTATGTCCAGAGCAGGGGGAAAATATTTGGCTAGTGTTGCTTCTTCTATTCATATTTCCAGATCTATTTAATTAAGTAAGGTTTCAGACCTTTCCAAAGTACTTGCATGTAGAAGATTTTGGAAGTGCAATGAGATTTCATTCAAGGCAAAATCTTTAAGAGTTAAGCTTTGAGAATTCAAATACAAATAGTTCCCGTTCTAAACAGAATTCTTTCTTTTCCAGATGTTACAAAGTATTCATCATTCCACAGTGTGCAGTGGAGCTTTAATCCTACCTTGCCCTACATTTTGTTTGATAAACAATTTTATCCACTGCCTGAAATAGTCTTAGACCTTAAAAAACTCTGTTCTTCTGATTTCATTATATGTGTTAGCTGCAAGTGCATCTTAGGGGTGTTGAAGGGAGAAACTGCTTTTCTGATAATATTTTCTTTTCCTGACCTAGGAGCCTCGACTATAGTAGGAAGCTGAAAAATGTAAGTACTTTCACTTCCATTGCCAAACTTGTTTACTTCTGACTCTGATGGTTCAACATTAAGCTAAGTTCAATGCCTCCTATGTGCCTTGCTGCAAAGAGTCCTTCTTAGAAAAAAAAGTATGTGTGTGTCTCTGATGGAATAATTAATGACTGTGATAAAGCTAAAAATAGTAGATTTGAGAGGTTTCTCTTTAATTAGTTAAGTGCTCAATCCAGAAAAAAAAAAAATGAAAGCTTGTGTTCTGTTTGTGATTCAGTTTCTTAAAACCCACAGCGATCAGACTCAACACTAATATTAGCCACTTTCCATTTGTAGGCCCAGATGGAATTATTAAATTAAGCTGTTGGGCAAATTGTTTTAGGAAAAGATCAGCATAATAGGAATAGAATTGACTGCGACCATGGCCCTGTGCTGTTTGTATTTTTGTTTTCCTAGGAATCTTTTGAGTTGTTATTAGTACTTCCTCAAACCAACATTTTATAGTTAAATCTTATTTTCAAAAGGCAAGTATGTGCTTTTTTGTTTTAATTTACATTGAAGAATGTAAGAAGTTACTTTCTGCATCTAAAATAGAAAAGTTAGCTGTCACCCCACACACACACACACTTTTTTTTTTTTAAATTTTCCAGGTGCTATCTATTTGATTGACATTCTCATTCTTACCTTCTTTTTCTTCCTCCATACAACTAGGGACATGTGCCATTTTTTTCATCATACAATTTTAAACAAATCAGAAAACCCATAATCGAAAACACAACACAGTCTATCTTATTATACTTTTCAAGACAGCTTCATATTCTGCACACATTAGTTATTTTATGGTCCTAGTTAATGTTCTGACATTTGGAATTGTCTGTTCTCTAGAAATTTATTTGTAAGCAGCCATTTAATAAAAGACCTTCTGGAAGTTTTGAAGGATTCATGATGTAAAATTTTCCCACAGAGGTAGAAACTGAATCACATCCTAGTATGGATGCACATAACCATATTTTGGGCCTGTGGCCAGCTGGAACCATATACCTATATCACATGGTCCAAAGCATTTTCTGGCCTACCAAGTGGAAGGAGGTACAGTAAGTACTTCCCAGCCTGGTGGAAGCAGTAAGACAGAATGTGAAAATAAAATCATAGTCTGAGCTTTTAGACGACCTTCAAGTCCCCCGTAATTCAGCTCCCAGGAGCTCATCTGTAGCCGACTCCTGCGGGGTTTTCTGGGAAAATCAATGGAAAGAGCATTTGCTCTTGTGGACAGATTCTTTGGAAAGACAGAACAAAATTGATTTTGGATGGTAGCTTCAGGCCATTGAATATTCACAGGCATTCTTAAACATCCAAGGATAGCAAGTGTGTCAAGGCTAAAACTTCCCCATCATAGAATAGGAAGCCAACTATGCTCCTTAGTGGGATATCTGATAATATTCTTCATTGTACTGCTTTCTTCTGACTTTAATTAGATATAATTATGCTGGGAAGCACTCGTTCACCTTCATCAGCCCTTTGAGATTTTTGCCATTGGTCTTTGCAGAACCTCTGTGCCCACAAGTAGAAATTGAGGGCCTCCAAAAGCACCTGTTGCAAAAGGAATTGACAGTCCCTTCCGTTGCTTATCTGGGTGAAGACTCCAAAGAGTTTCTGAAATATGTTGCCTCCTGATTGTGAAACCTTCACTACATGAAAATAATTTGGGAGGATGTCGTTTTTCTTGTTGCTGACTTATGGATCACTTTCTCACAACCAAACTTTCCCTAAAACTGGAGTCTTACTTCCACCACCAAATCCTGTTTTGTGTTGACTGGGATGGCACTGAGTTGTTATTAAAATGATTTTCCATTTAAGGGGTACCACATACGTGTGGTTTGTACAAGTCAATGTTGCATGTTCTCTCCTTCCTGCCTTCCTGTGAGTGACTGATGGATTTCTTGGTTTAAACGTCACTCTTGAGGGCACATTCTCCTGCTTTTCTGCGTTATTCGTTCCACAGGTGTTAGTTACCATTTACTGGCTGGGAAAAGCTGCCAACAGCTGCGCGTCCTATAGCGGAACTACCTTGAACCTGAAGGAGTTCGAAGGATTGTTGGCGCAGATGAGAAAGGTAACATAACTTTTCTTCTCCATCCCATAAGGTTTAAATAAGGGGGAAAAGCAATACTTGTCCTTGTTTTTAAGATGATTACAGCCAAAGATGTCATGCTCAAGGAAATGACCATCTTACCAATGACATTTTTGCCTCATGCATCTCAAACCTACCTGAACTTTTATACCTTTGGAGAACAGAAAATCTGAGCCCAGTCCAACTTTAATTCTAAAAGAGCAAATGCAATCTGTCAGTGTCTGGCTTTGTATGCCAAGGAGCTCAGGGCTTGCTTTCTTGGGGGAATAAACTTGAATTAAACAATGCAGTATTCTGCAAAAAATGAACACTTGCTCTGCACTTTTATCCTAAAGGTCACTTTGCTTGCCTATCAGGGCCCTGATGTGGGTGAGTCACATCAGCCACGTTCTTCCCTTGGCACCCACCCTGGCCAAGAGTGAGAATTAGAAACATTCTCATCTAATATGTGCATTGTATGGCCATTGTATTCGAATGACCTGGAAATTCAGGAGACATTTTTAAAAGCTTGATTTGTTTATTTGGTGTAACATTTTGTTTGAACATTATTTAAGATTGATTTTTTTATTAGATTATGGGAAAGACTGACCTAAGGTAGGAAATTGTCAAAAAAAAAAAAAAAAAAAAAAACAGTGGCGTGCTTCACGATCCTTCATGATCCTTCCTGAGTGATCTTTTATGAGATTGGGCAATACATATAACTCATCCTAAGTATTAGTATAAAGTGTTATGTAATCCAAGAGAAGCCTTCCAGCCAGCCTCAGTGTGAACAGATAAATTCACTTGTAATCCAGTCATGAATTTTGGAAAAGGCCTTATTAGAACACAAAGATTTGAGGCCTTGGTTTTTCTCACTTCCCTAACCTGCAAAATAAAGGAAATGAGACTCCTTGAGAGACTTTCAGTTCTTTGCAACCTCTGAAAGCAAGAATTTGTTCCAGCTTTCTAACAATGTGCTCTCCTTAAATTCAAGCTAGCCATGTTCACGTTTGGCCAGGGGCGGTCTGGCTCATGTATTTATAAATGGACAAAGCTTTCATATTGGTCAGGACACATATAAACAAAGTCCTTTAAGCTAAATTCTTGTAAAAAATTAAATAAACACACCCACACAATGAAGCACAACACGTTGTTTCTTCGTCTTAACTCTGAGTTTGTCCTGCAATTTTTCATCAGACTCTATTCTTAGAAAAAATCCACAAAGTTCCAGTCTGGCTTGGGGAAGTCTAAGTGTCTGTTTTTATATTAAATTTGTACTTGAATAATAATAGATGGCTCACCTTTTTTAAACTTCTTTAAAGCGTTCTTATTTTGTCGGGATTGGGTTCAGGTGGGAAATGCTACACACACACAAAACAAAACAAACAAAAAACCCTCAAAATAACATGAATGAGGTGAGGAGTCCTGTGTTGGTGTGGGAGTCCGGGGTTAGTGTGGGGTTCCACCTCTGTCCCATGACAGGGCCCAGCCTCTTCTTTCTGCTTGTCATCCTCCATCCCAGGCTTCTCCCCTGCTGGTCCAAGATAGCTGCTCAGGCTCTGGCTGTCATGGTCATGACCACCTGTCATGACCACATTCAGGTCAGGAAGAAAGAGGAATGAGATGAAGAAAGGGCTGTGCCTTCCCCCTAAACACACTTCCAAAAAGTGTCACATGACACTCCTACCATGGTTTCAATGTCCCCTCCAAAACTTACGTTAAAATTTAATTGCTGCTGTGACCCTATTGAGAGGGGGGACCCTTAGGAGGTGATGAGGGACTGGATTAATGCTGTTATTGCCAAGGGGTTTGTTATCTTGGCCGTGGCTTTGTTATAAAAGCGGGCTCTCTTTGCCTGAGCACTCTGTAGCCATGTGATGCCCCCTGCCATGTTCTGAACCCTCATGGGGTGCCACACCTTGACACTGAATTTTCAGCCTCCCGAACCATGAGGAATAAATTTCTCTTCTTTACAAATTACCTCCTCTGTGAGGTTCCCTCATAGCAACAGAAAATAGACTAAGACAAACCCCTGTTAACTTGAAAATTGGTCACATATTCCTACCTACCTGCAAGGAAAGACTTGGGAATGGTGGACTTATTACAGCTAAAAATTGTAGGTATTTTTACTGGAGAAGAAGTAGACAACACATTAAGGGACAGATGGGACCTATTCTGCACAGATACAGGCTGAAATAAATTTAAGATCAATATTTTCTCTTTCACAAAGGAGATTAGTCAGGTCATTTTCATTTTTCTAGTAGGAGAAATGTACTTACAACTGTTAACTATAGGACAAATTGTTAATTCTGTAATACACATAACACACAGCCCTTAGCACCGTCTTGCACACAGTAGGTCTTCAGAGATGGTTGCTGCTGCTGTTGGAAAGCCTGGTCAGTGCCTTTCACTGAGAAAGAAGGGAAAGCCTCCCAAAGGAGGGACACTTAGGCCAAACAAGGGGTTTGCTACAAGAACCCCCGAGATTGAAGGGATCCAACGAGATCTCCAGGTTGGAACTAGAGAGTCAGCCGTCAAGGTGGTGCTCTTTATCTGACTCTCATCCCTTCTTATCCCTCTGTTTATTCTTCTGGACTAGAACATAAGGTTCATGAGCACAGAGTGTGTGTTGATTTTTGTACAAGACTGTGTTCCCAGGACCAAGACAGTGCCTGGTGGCACAGAGAACATGCCCAGTCCATGTTCGTGGGATGAATCACTTCCACAGCCAGAGGGCTGTGGGGGGAGAATGAGTGAGGGTGTTGGAGAAAGAGAACTCTCAGACACTTTAGAGTAGGGTTGAGCTACCTGATAAATCACAAAGGAAACACAAAATGTCAAGTGGTAAAGCGGAGGCGTCTGGACTTTCTCAGATACCAAAAGTCATCCACTGATCCTAGCTGCTTCTCGTTATCTCTCACAAAGGGATAAGAAGAGGACAGCCGGGGGAAATAATCCAAAAAGTTCGTGAAAGCCAGAAGTCCTCACCCTGTTCATCAACACTGTTCCTGGAACAATTAGCAATTAGCACCAGGGCTGACTGGGGCCTGACCCCCTTCACCCCGTGTGCCCTCTGCTACAGACACAAAGCTACTCATCTAGAAGATGAAAAGCCAACGTGATGAGACCCCAGAACGGGGGAATTTAGATTGTGCCATCTTCCCGTTGGTTTATATCTTCTGCCCTTCTCCAAAGGCTTGGCTTTAGGTGACCAAGAAAAAAGCACAGTGACTCAATGGAAGGCCATAAAACTGTGTCTGCCAGTTGTCCACGTCTTTATTTCTGGCCAGAGGTCCTCCCTCTTGCTTCACCCCTCGGTTCCTGGGGGACCAGCTTGGCCAAGGATGGCCACGGTGGCCTGGTTTAGCTTTGCAACCTGGTTGTGCCGTTCAGCTCCCCGCCCGTGCATGTGATCCGAGGGTTTGTTCTTGGCTTTCTGCACAGTCACGGACATGGTGGCCTTTCTGTTTTTCTTTTCCATTACTAGCTGTGAGAAAGCAGCTGCAGCTCCAAGAAACATGTTCCCTTTCCCTTCCTGCCTCTTCTCCTGTGGTTTGTGGAGGGGAGGGAGGGATGTTGGGTCTTTGGGGAAAACTTTCTGTTATTGTTTTCTCAAAAATTCAGTTTTGTAATGCTGCACCAAAGCAGCTTGTAGACATGTCCCTTCAAGATGTGACCAGTGGCCCAGCTCCCTGAGCGTCCCACCTCCCTGATAGAAAACTAGACCCAAGGCATCTAGATATGGGATATGAACAGAGAGAGAGAGAGAAGTGTGTGTGTGTGTGTGTGTGTGTGTGTGTGTGTAAATTTGTGTCCTTAACTCAACTTGCAAATGTGGTGTAATTTACATATTGAAACTTCTATACCTGAGGAAATATATTAGTGATCATAGCCAGAGCTGATATTTTGAGTCCTTATTCTGTGCTGTGCAATTTTCGGAATGCCTTCCATATATCAAACATTTAGTCTTCCCAGGAACCCTGTGAAAGTAGTATTGTCACCAGCCCCATTTTACAGATGAGGTCAAGACTAAACAACTGGCGAGGGATAGAGCCAGCATTTAAACCCAGTTGGTCTGACTTCCGAGACACGCTCTTAGCCCTTACTCAAAACAGCCTCCCTTTTGCACTATTTATAGTTCTGAGCATTTAGTTAGTCCAGGTTAGCATCATCCACAGGTCAAGGAGGCAGGAAGTGTCCAGTGGAGGAGAAGACGACTGAGTATTTTTAGATTTTACCATTTGGGATTTGGAGAGAGAGTCCTGTTTTGGAATCATACCTTTTGCCTCTTCTTGTGTGACTTCAGTCAAGTTACTTAACCTCTCTGTTTCTTATTTTTTTTTCCCCTTCTATTAAGAATGATAATACGCCAGGTGCAATGGCACACCTGTATAATCCCAGTGACTTCGGAGGCTAAGACAGGAGGATCTCGAGATCAAAGCCACCTCAGCAATGGCGAGGCACTAAGCAACCCAGTGAGACCCTGTCTCTAAATAAAATCCAAAATAGGGCTGGGGATGTGGCTCAGTGGTTGAGTGCCCCTGAGTTCAATTCCCAGTACCAAAACAAAAAACAAACAAAAAACCAAAAAATAGTGATAATGCTGACCACAAGTAATGTGACATTCAAAATGTGTTACATATGATCCTAGACCCTAGGTATTCAATAAAAGTGAGCTTCGTTTTTTAGCCATTTGACCTATTCTCAGTAGGTAAATAATTCAAGATATTGACTGTGTTTCCAAAGAAATGAAATTCAAAACCATATCTAATTTAGGTTAATACTTGTCAGTGAGTCCTGAGTTCTTCCTTTTCCAGCTATTCAGGCCTGACTTTTGTTCCAAGTCCTGGTTAACTTTTGACCTGCAGGTAAACTGCCTTCATTTCCAAAACAGTAATTTCTGCCTTGGGGTCATGGAGACCATCGTCACCCAGTTCTTCAGGAGTGGCCATCAGGTCCTCTGCGTGGAGGCTACAGGGTCCTCCCCAGCCCTTCCCTTGCCCACTTACCCACTCCCTTCTCTTGATGCAAAACCTGCTTGTGTCTTCTGAATTGCAGCCGCTCCAACCCCCAATGCCTCCCTCCGGGGAACGTGTCAGAGGACCCAGATATAATGGATAGAAACAGCCAATAAAGCACTTCCTGCAAAGGCCTCAGCTCCTGTGGGCATCTTAGTCTAGACCAGTTTCCAAAACTGCTAACATGGAGAATATTTATTTAGTTTGCCTTTTCATTGGGAAGGCAGAAGGGACCTTCACGAGCATCCTGGGAAACGCACAGTGCGACGTTCCGGTCTTTGCAGTTGAGAACACATCCCTCTGCCAGCGTTATCCTCAGTCCTGATTTTAAGCGGCAGTCTGGGGGATATTAAATTGAGGTTTATCTTTGAGTGACTGGAGTTATTTTTGTTTTCGTCAGCCTGGGCTATTGTAATGAATGCTAAGACACTGGCGGGAACAAGGCTTTTATTATAATCCGAGGGTGAGGATGGCTTTGACTGACCTTTCTTCTGCTGGAGTTTCAGTGTTTTAGTATGTGCCGCTTGTGCTGGAAAGAATTTCTAATCACAGGCTGTCAAAGACAGCCATTGTTCTCCCTGCTCTGAACATGTGGGTCAGCTACAAGTGCTTCCAGCTCCCCCAGCGCCAAGAGCTGGCTGAGAGCAAGAGCATGCCTGGATTCTTCCGAAGCATCAGGAAAAGCATTTTGCATATTTTTCATTGCTTTTTTTTTTTTTTAACTTTTTGTCTCAGAGAGACAGCTCCCTTTCAGAGCAGGAATTTCCCTCCGAGGTAGCACGGCATGGAGGCATGCTGCTCCAGGATTTTAATCAGAGCCGATTCTGCTGCTAACACAAATGCTGTCTGTATTTGCCAGATAGCATAGACAGGAGCCGCCGCACGGCTGAACTAGGGGGGCAGTCCCCGTCCAGGCATGCAGTTATGGATTCTGAAAGACAGGTCAAGGTCAAGGTTTTGGTTTTTCACTTTTGCTTTTCTCTATCATTGCATCATTGTGAATCCAAACTGTGATCCTTCACTCTTAATTCTTTTGCTTTGTTTGTTTGTTTTTGTTTGCTCAATATTATGGAGGATTCATTACTTGGGGGTGTTTTATCTATTGGTTTGAAATGTCGGGTGATTTCCCGATGGAGAAAGGTTGAGGAATGGAACAGTGACCATGGATGCAAATCAGATCTGCCATGACTGGTTGCTGCAACGTTGCCATTACTGATTCGATATGCAGGATATTTTGGAGAGAACTGGAGATCAATTTTCCGGATCTGTTTATTAATGTCTGTAACTCTTTTTATTCTCGTACAGGAAACCGATGACATTGAGAGTCCTAAACGCAGCATCCGAGACAGTGGCTACATCGACTGCTGGGATTCCGAGCGCAGTGACTCTCTCTCCCCTCCTCGCCATGGCCGAGATGATTCCTTTGACAGCCTAGACTCCTTTGGCTCCCGCTCCAGGCAGACACCTTCGCCAGATGTAGTGCTCAGGGGAAGCAGTGATGGTAAGTTGCAGTCTTCATAAACTGAACATCCTGGAATTAATCATTAACCGGGGCTGCATGGCACAGAGATGGGTGCTGGGAAGGGATGATTCCACACCACCTTGCTGGAACCTGGTAATTCTATAAACCGGTAGGGAAAAAAAAAAATGTCTTTGAATGTTTTTCATGGTGCTCAGAACTTTGGTTGATGTTGCCAGCAGTTTATTTGAACACTGCCTCAGTGAGCATATCTTCTATTGGAAAACGTGTTACATCATTCCTCACTTGGCTTTGGTGAATCAAGACTCTGGCAGACCATTAGCTCATAAAGTGTGCTAAAGTTTATGTACTCTGGGTATGAGGAAGGGAAATGTTTGAGCGAGTACCACACGGTGTAAGTGAAAATGGATCCATTTCCAGCAAACTGGAAATGCGCTACCCACACTTAGGAAACTTCTGAAATCTGGGATTGTGTGACTTTAATTGGCACATTTTTTGGCAATCTGGTACTTATGATACCTGATCGGTTGTCTAGCTCGATACAGGTGGCCCTTAATGTATAGTGCACAACCCAGGCTGCCTGTTCACCCTGAGGCTGGATTTGATTTCAACCCCACAGATTTTATATCACCTGTATGGAATGATCATTTTTCCTTACAAAAATGTGTGGTCATGTAACCTGATATAAATTAGTGCCTGTTTTTAAGAAGCTGCTTGCCTTATTTATCTTGCTTCTTTGTAGGTTTGGGAAGGGAAAGGGGTTTGGCTCTGCATTTTAAAAGTTGCAGAAAGACACCGAGGCTTAGTGGGGAATTTTTTATTTCCATTTTTTTTTATATATTGCTTGATTAGTGATAAATTTCTGGACTTAGACCTACTCTCTGTGACCAGAATTATCTTTTGTAGCTAAAAGATACAAAACTGTGTTACTAAAAGGACTGGAGTATGGAATGTATCCAGAATCTGAGTTAATTACTGAGTTAATTACATACAGCATCTCATTTCATTCTCAGCCCAAATCTTGGAGATTCACAGTATCTTACTTACTTCTCTTCTTTAGCTGTGAGACATCCCTTATTATGCTTATTTTACAATGAGACTTCAAGAATTTAAGTATTGTTCCAATAGTTTTAAGTGGACAAAAATCTCTGTCAGTAAAATAGGATAACAACGTTAGCCTCAAGAAGTGGAAGTCCAAAACATACTCCTCTACCAAACATCTGTTTCCCTAGTAGATGTTTCATCCTCAATGACTGGTCAAATGCTTTTCTTTAGGACTTATACTTTCTAGCAAATAAATCAGCCTAGAGGCCACGGAATATGTGACTTCTAAAGAATTCTATGATGCATTGTGGGCTGCCTGAAAAACATTTCTAAGATTTTATTTGACATCTTAAGTACCACCCACAGGACTTGAAGTGAAATACCAAGTCCATGATCTAATTAGGCTTTAACTTAACCAAAATGTGATTTTACTCTTACAAAACTTCTCTTAGTCAAACTGTTTCATTCATATTATTTTGATTGCTTTTTAAAAATTATTGCCTCTTTTTGCCCTGATTTGTTGTAACTAGTAATATAGATCGTTCACTGTGTCACCAGCTTCCAGGGGTTCAGAATGATGCCGAACTACATCTTGAAGGGATTTGAGATGGTGATTGCTAATATTATACTAATATGTACTGAAGCACAATTTAGTTTACAGCCATTAAGATTGATAAGCTAGAGTCTACTAATAAATGTTTTCTCCATCTAAAGACAAACATAGAATTGAGCATTACAAAACACTCTTATGAAATAGCATCCTACACGGATTTCACCAATCAGGTTGATATCTTAATTAAGGCTTATGTTCCTGTAAACGAGGTAGTGTTTTTAAAGATTTAAATTTGATCTGTCTTAAAAATGAAATATAATTTTAGCCAAATATATGTTGGATTTCACATGGGTTTTTGTTATGTTTCTTTAAATGATGATAATCAAGAAGTTTGCCTGTTCTAATAAACACTTCCAAATTTGGTAGAACTTTTTTTCTTTTTGTCTTGAAAATATATTTCCTAGGACTTAATAACAAATTGGGGAAAGCCTTACCATGAAATTCTTCAAGACTATATTGAGTCAATATGGAGAGCTTTTATTTTATTATTATTGGTATCCAGTGACCCATTCAAAAAAAACCAAGAGCCACATTTTCTGGGCACAGGGGCACAAATCTGTAATCCCACCTGCTAGGGAGGCTGAGGCAGAAGGATTGAAAGTTTGATGCCAGCCTCAGCAACTTAAAGAAACCCTGTCTCCAAGTAAACAATTAAAAGGGCTCCGAGTATAGCTCTGGGGTAGAGCACCCTGGCTTCAATCCCAGTACCCAACAAACAAATTAGCAAATAAAAAGCCCGCATTCATGAAAGGTGCCGTGGTTCTATGTGTTGGACACAGGATGAACTAATAGGGTTGATTCAGCCAAACTGTCTTGCGAGTTAGTTGCCCATTTCCTACCTCTCCTTCATTAGCTCAACTTCCAGGGCTGCTTAATGGACTTCAGTGAAGAGGAACTATAAATCTTTCCACTCATAACACATTTATAAATAAGGGGCGGCATCCTATTAAATGAATATTCTTCTATTTTGTATGAGAGATGTATGAAAGGGGAGACACAAGGAATAAGCAAAATTAAGTATTAGAGGAAGATTCAAAGAATAGCATTATGTGGCAAAGATAAAGGAAGGAAGCAGAAAAGAAGGAGAAGAAGGGAGACCCCTAGTTGCTGGAACAGAGCAAAAGTAGCCTCATAAAAAGGAAGGGTTGGCCTTTTATAGAAATAGATCTCCTTGTGCTCTGTTGCATTTTCCTAACTTGGGTCATACATGGACAAGCCACCCTAATCAATTTCTATTTTCATAGGATGAGGTAAAAATTTTTTCCAGTCCTGGCCTTAGATGAGCTCTAACATTTGCCAATGTTGCACCGTGCTAGCCTCTTCCGAGGTGCTTTATGTCATCTCATTTAATCCTCAGGAGAGCTGTAGAATCATCTCTGTGTATGCCATGATGACCTTAGTTACAAAGGGCTTGAATTCCCAGGGTGGGGCAGGTGGGAATGTCTCAGGGGTAGAGCATCCACCTAGCATGTGCGAGGAGCTGGTTTCGATCCTCAGCACCATATAAAAATAAACAAATAAAATAAAGGTATTGTGCCCAACTATAACTAAAAAAAAATTTTTTTAAAATATATTGGCGAATAAAATGTTTAAAGAAACAAGTTCCCAGGCCATGTAGCTAGTGGACGTGGAGTTGAAATGAGCCTGGTCTGCAGGTCCATAAACTACACACCTCTCAATGAGCCACTGTGCTCTTGAAATGTCTATTGAAGACATTCATCCAAGAATAATCGGTGAGGGGAGGAGGTGGTGTGTTTATGTGTCAAACAATGTATTTTGAGACGTTCACAAAGCACATCATAGATAATGTGTTTCAAATATGGAACATAATAAATAAGGTTCCCAGATTATTGGATTTTAGAACTGAGGGATCCAAGACAACTCTGATCCATCCCGAAGCTTCCATAGTTGATTGAAGAGTTATTTTCTTGCATTCATTTTTCAGTGCAGGGCAGTACTTCACTTAGGACACTTTAAGCAGAGAACATATTCCCAAGAGAAGTGTGTTACCGCAGGAAGAACTCTGGGAGTTCAGAGAACAGACACTGGTTTCTCAGAGCTGTCACTAGCCAGCCATGAGAAAGGGCTCCTTTGGCTTCTCTGAGCCTGTTTCCACCTTTATAAAATGGGAATAATTCTGTAATTCCAGTGACTTGGGAGGCTGAGGCAGAAGGATTGCAAGTTTAAGGCCAGCCTGAGCAACTTAGCAAAAGCCTGTCTCAAAATGAAGAATCTAAAGAGCTGGGGACGTAGCTCAGTGGTGAGGTGCCCTGGGGGTCAATCCCCAGGACTTCGATAAATAAATAAACTGGGGATGATATCAAGTGTGGAAACATCTAAGAGCTTGGAAAAGTGAGGTAGTGTTAGTGTCTATTTATAAAGCAATTCACAGGAGGCCCTAAACATTTTATTATGACACTGAGACAGATGTACTTGTAAAAGGACTTGGGGCAGGAAGGGGGCTAAGTGATGAAGTAAATAGTAACAAGAAATGAAATGGTCAGAATTTAAGAAGCGAGACTGAAAGCAAGTGGGATGAATAATTCATAAACTGAATATTTTGTGTACAACAATGAACAACTTGTTTATGGCCAACACTTTTAACTTCGACAGTCTTTTTAAAAAGCCATTATATCATTTAATCTCCAGGGCAATTAATTTCATTGCTGTTCTACAGGGGAGGGCAGTGAAGTGTGTTAGAGATGAGCCTAGGAACTCACAGATTATTTCTGACAGATCCAGAACTATGATGATATTTAGAGTAAGCAGCATTTGCTCAAATTAAACTACTCATAGTTTAATTGGTGGGGGGGGGGGCGGTGAGAGATACCAGGATTGACTCAGGGTTACTCCACCACTGAGCCACACCCCCAGCCCTATTTTGTATTTTACTTAGAGACAGGGTCTCACTGAGTTGCTGAGTGCCTTGCTGTTGCTGAGGCTGGGTTTGAACTCGGGATCCTCCTGTCTCGGCCTAGAGTAGGCAACATTTATTAAACACTTGGTGCCAAGTCCTGCCCCGATAGTTTTACCTGGATCTGATCCTTCCAACCGTCCTATGAAGCAAGTGACATTATTATCCCCATTTTATAGATTGAAAAACTGATGCAGTGGTAAAGTGATGCGTACAAAGTCTGATACATAAAGAGACCAGTGAGTAGCAGAGCCCAAAGTGAAGCGGATCTGGCTTAAAACCCTGCACACTACTCATTCTGCATCTCTTGGCTCTTAGTTGAAGGCTCTTTTCTTAAATGTGGATAGATTCATTTCTATTCATTATCATCGGAGTTAAATGTGTTAAAAATGCTGGTCATTTATATAATACTTAACAAGAGCTTCATTCTAATAGGTCTTAGAAATCTAATGAGATGAGGCCCAGGAAACAGGAATACAAAGTAATTATCGGGGTCTTTGCCCAACAGAAGTCTGATGTGGGTCGCATGGAATTCCTTTGCAATGTCTAAAGTGCTCCTTAAGCCAAGTCAGTTCATGCATTCATCAGATAACCTGAGGATGCCCACCATGTGCAAAGGCAGTTTGGTAAAAAACCATGAACAATACATAATACTTCTTCTCAAAACACAAGGCAGAATGTATAATGTGCCAGAAGAGAAGACAAGATCATAGAACCATAGGGATCACAGAAAGAAAAAAATTGCCTCCAGCCAGGGCAGCCAGGCAGAGCTCCATTTCGGGGGAATCTGTAACCGCTCCTTGGCAGGCAAACCCTTGCTGTGATCCAAATTGGTCACCTCCCTGAATTCCTATTGTTCTTTATGTTCATGTGCCTTCTGTACAACTTCAATCTTCTAGGTATTTCATAGTTTCAGATACCTCAAAGACAAGATCCTTTATATGTCTTATTTGTCAAAATGTCTAGCACAGTATAAGACCTGCAGCAAGAGCGCATTAAGAATTCCCCCAGGTGAATTGATGTCATATTGCATGCTATGAATCTCAGCGGGCACGTAGTTCTACGCCAGGTGTATAATTCCCAGGTACAGTTAGGCGTCCCTCTATATTTTATTCTTAGTTTAGTGGCTTGTGTTTGTTTTTTCTTTATTAGACTTGAGAACTTTTCCCAGAGAGGACATGTGTAGACTGATACTTTAGATTTGTTAAGTGATGGACTTAAGGAATCCCCAGAACCCACAGATGTAACCACATCCCTGACACTGTGCACTCACCCCTGGGGACCTTTCTGTTAGCCTGACACACTTTTCCATCACCCATCCTGTCTTCCCCAGGGAGAGGAAGTGACTCTGAATCCGACTTGCCGCATCGGAAGCTGCCAGATGTGAAGAAGGATGACATGTCTGCCCGGCGGACTTCCCATGGCGAGCCGAAGTCAGCAGTGCCTTTTAACCAGTACCTCCCAAACAAGAGCAACCAGACAGCCTATGTCCCTGCCCCTCTGAGAAAGAAGAAAGCAGAGCGAGAGGAATACCGCAAGAGCTGGAGTACCGCCACCTCGCCCCTGGGCGGGGAGAGGCCCTTCAGGTAAGCCTGTGCTGTGCTGCTCCTGCCTGGGGAAACTTCTGGATGTGAAAGGTCAAACAACCATTTCAGAGTGTGGATGTAAGGTAACAAATGGAAGGGGCAGAACAGATCCCTGGAGAGACCTTGTCATGATAAAATATCAGCTTCACAAAGGCACCCAGAACTGTGCCTGGCCCATGGGAGGTGACCAGAAAATACTGGTGTAATGAGTAGGTGTATAAAGCCAGTGTTTCCCAAAGGAAAAAGAGATCAGATCTGTCATCTGTGTCCTTCTGCAGAGACTGCCTGACTCCTCATCCTGTGAGGTTGGGTATAGGAAGACTTTTTATGCAAAATGACTTTTTAGTATCTTGGTACAAATTCATCCAGATACAAGCTCAGGTGTGCAAGTGATGCTTGTAGCATGCTTCACAATCATACATACGGACAAGATAAATGGAAAACACGTTGATCTCATATCTTGAGAGAAACAGTGTTTTCCTAAGAGAAACAGTGTTCTCCTTACTCTCATTTAGGTATTTATTTATTTATTCAGCAAATATTTATTGAGCATCTACAATGTTCTAGGTGCTGTCTTCTAGGCTTTGGGCACCCAATGGTATGTAAGATAAGAATCCCTGCCTTCAGTAACCTTACAATAAGGGAACTTTTCTAATAGTTCACCTTCATCAACTATGATTTCCTGTTGAATAACATTTTGTTAGAAGTTTTAACTATTGAACAACACTAACAAGCTTCATTTTTCCAGCAGAAAAGGGTTTTTCCTTTCAGTACCAGTGTTGAAATAACTCTTAATCAATGTTTAAGTACGAGGCATTGTATTAATGAACCAGTGGCTGCACTTATTGTCTTCACATTACCAGGTTCATATTGCATGCTATGACTTTTTTTTTTTAAGTGATACTAGAATGGCTGGGAGCTGACATATGATCTGCTCCCCCCGCCAGTCTGTTAGTTTGGTAAACCATCTTGTCCAACTCACTAGTTATCCTGAAACAATAGAGGAAGAAGGAAGCGAAGTGGGGTCCCCAGATGAAGAAGACCCAACCTGCCAAATGGATCCTGGTGGGAAGGCTCCCGATGGTGGGTTAGAATCACCCAATGTCAGTGGGAAGGAGCAGCCTCCTGCAGAGGGGGCTTTGGTGGCGCCAACTCCCGTGTCTGAAGACAAAGATGCTGCTGAAATCCAAAAACGCAGAAGGCTACAGCAAGCCGGGATCAAGGTCATGCCTGCAGCGCAGCGCTTTGCCAGGTTAGCGCTGCTGCTGGAGGGCCGGCCCCACCAGCTCTCTGCATGCCCGCAGGTTTGGAATCTGCCCAGCAATTTGGACTGTTCATCCTGTCGTCCTGCTTCCTGCTTGTCCCATTGCATCACTCTTCCCTACTCTGAACAAAGAGAAACAGATCATAGCGTTTGCCCTAGGGCCCATCTCTGCTAAGTGTTTGGTTATTTTAAATGGAGGTGAAGGCTGAGTTCCCTGCTGCTTGATTTGACTTTGTGCTAGTTTAGTCATTTGTGGGCTGCAGGATTTACCTAGCAATGGCATTTATTTGTCTATTGTTTGTGACTTGTTAATGTTTATACTACTCCTAAATGGCTCATTATCCCAATGTACACATCACTAGAAAATAGTGTCTTGAAATGGGGAAGACTCTTTAGGAAGAGTGGCTGGCTTAAAAATCCACTCACTTTCTTTGCCTTAAGGGAGTAGTAACTGGGGTTGAATTTATTTCTCTTTATTCTCTAAAGTATATTGATTCAAAAACCAAAGAACAGAGTGATTACTTCTCTTAATTGTAACAAAGGCACCAGAATACAGTCCTGAGGCTTCATACTGAAGGTTTCATGGACACCTTCAGCAATCAAAGCCACAGAAAACTAACTGGACAGTTTTATGTAGTGCTTTGTAATCCTGGTTAACTTTTCTTATATAAAAATTCAGATTCTAGCAAAAAATACACTATGAATTGGCTTCGATAGCAGTCCAACAATTGAAATTCCTTTGTCACTTGCTATTTCATTTAATTCTCAAAGACACGTGCTATACTTGTTTTTCAGAAAAGGAAACTGAGGATGAGCGATGAGCGCTAGTAAGTGACTTGGAGAGCTGGTCACCACCAGCCTGGTGGCCAGGTTTGGGTGCTCTGACCACAGTACCTCATGGGCCTCCCACACATTTGATGGAACACTTTGATTTCTCTGTTCAGCTCCATATGTGGTTATTTCTGTGGCCTAGGTTTTTATTGAAACCTCTAATGTTGAACTGTATATATGTATCCTTAGAGTAGTTTTGTGTTGATAAAAAAAACCAAGGATATACTTTTTCCTTTCTGTGGTATCCCACAGATAACCATGCCAATCCAAAACATGTACAGCTTCTAGAAGTTTCTAACATTTAAAATTGTAGGTGTGCTCCAAGCAGCTCTCTGAGACAACGACAAGCAATACCATAGACTCCTTTCTAAAAAATACAGATATTTTTTGAATTTTGATTCAAAGACATTGTCAGACACATTACTTTTTCTACATCCCTTGAACATCTGCTTATCCCAGAGACTGGGCTAGATGCTGAGAATATAAAAATGAGTAATATTCCCTCACTTTGTACTGTTTTTAGACATCCTATGTCCCTCTTTAAGTTCAGGACACAATTAGAGTATGAATTTACCCCTGTCCTCGCCAAATGTAATCCTTGTGTCTTTGACACACATGCTTTCATTTTTACAGATCTGTGAAGTCTTTAAGCTAAAATTTACCAAGGGCATCATTATCTTTCAAGTCTCCAAAAAAGCAAGGGGAGATGAGCAGGGAGCTACACTGAGCTAAGTGGGCACACCCAGGAATCATGGCGACATGTTGAGAAAAGAAGTCAGGCACAGGATGGGAATGCCATCAAGTGTGGGTGCCACTTTAGTAACCAGGAGGCTCACTTGACAATGAAACATTGAACACTTGTATGACGATTCCCAGTTACGATATTCAAACGCAGAATCCTAATTAGTTTAAGGATGTCATTCTGATTGGTGTCTGTTTTACTTATGTGATCATTTTTGCTCCCATTCATATTTTCTGCCATCTGGTTCAAGATTTACCTCTTTCATTCAAGTGGACTCTACGAAGCAGAATTTTGCAAGACAGTCCACGTCCTCCTACCTCAGATCTTCTAAGTCTTTAAAATTAGGCCCAAGATAATGATACATATTCCTAGAGAATGTCCCCAACAGCACCACCACAGACCTGCTTCAATCACCAGATTCATTTGTTAGACAGATTTTGTCAGCTGCTAGCCAGCTTATGAGCTTTTAAACAGACCATGCCACCAGCCTGGCACATCTGAGTTTTTGTCACTTAACTTTTGCAAGCCACAATAGAGTTGAGAGTTATTCTAAGTTTATCCACATTTGGGGGTCCTGCTTTTCATGTGGCAGAAAGTCACTTAACTGGAATGAAATGCATATCATGAAAAAGAAAAGGATTCTTGCTGTCTGGAAAATAAGAATATAAATCATTGAAATATGCAGATGTCTCTCAAAGCATTTTAATCTCAGTCTCCTGTTTTGACATCCAGATGGATTCTGGCCATTACATCTTACCCAACAAGAGGCCCATGATCATCCTCCTTGGGGGCCATTTCTCAGTTGAGAAATTACGTCTGCAGAGAGGAGAGAGAGCCTGGGGATCTGAGGCGCACAGAGACAAGAACAAAGCTTATTTTTACAGACCAGTTTTCAGTTTGCTTCTCAGGCATCTCAAACACCACTTTGCATTATTTTTAAGACAGTCTACAAAAAGAAGCAAAGGTGATGTTATTTCAGTTTCACATGCAGTTAGAAGCCGGGCAATCCCAAGTCTCCTGTGAAATAATATATTAGGAGGTATCTTAGCATCAAGGGACAGAAAATAGGACTTCTTAATAAATGTGTGGCATTTAATATTTATTAGTTTCCACTGAAGTAAAAAAAAAAAAAAGAACATATAAACTACTTTTTCTTCTATTTTATTTTATGATTGTGTTAACTTAATTACTCCCTCCCCCAATATAAGACTAGGTCAAAGAAGCCAGGATTTCTGTTTTTAAGAGGATAAAATAAGAACCAAGATTCACTTCCCCTGAATTAAAATGCCATGGAGATTTGAATTCTCTTACTTGGTGTTTCCCATTGGAGAAGTAAACTTTTTTTTTTAACTGAATTATAGGTTTCACGTGATTGTACTTCTTTTCTAATTGTTTTCATATGTTTCAGCACTCAGTATTTTCTGCTAGTCTGTGAATCTTCTCAACCACATAGTAATTAATTACAGAGGGGGAAAAAACTCTCCGAGGAACAATAGACATTTTAGAAATCTTCAGAGGAAGAGCAGACATAGCCAAGCCAGACACGTATCCCCCGCATCCCTCCTCACCAGATGCCGTCCCTGATTGTGGGTGCACAGTTCCTTGGGCCTTGGGACCAGGCAGACACATACCATGCACTGATCTTTGTAGCTTCCCTGCCTAGAGATGGGGTGAACAGAGGTTTCTGGCATGACCCATGACATTCCCAGGAGGTCTAGCAGGCTTTTCGGGAGAGCCCAGTTTCTTTCAATAGAACAAGCTGACAGCCAAGCAGAACGGGCTGCTTATTTGTTGCCAAGTAAGAGGGGGTAAAAGACAATGCCAGAGCTTCCTTAGTTTAAATCAGTCTCTCATTCACTTTGAAATATATAAGGCTCAGAAACGTTGAGAGAAGAGCCTTTTCTTCCCTGAACCCTGCGTCAGTCTCTCCGGTGATAGCCTCTCTTGTTTTAGATGAGGCTGGACTGGGTGGCCAGGTTGGGGACAGGGCTCTGCAGTTCTCACTGGAGGATGGACTCTGTTCCTTCCAAGCGAGCTGCATCCACCCAGCAACCCAAGCTGCCCAGAGCCACTCATCTGTGAATGACCTGAAAGAAATGAGATAACCAGCCCTTCCCATGAAAACAAAGTCTGATAGCTCAAGTCTGCCACTTACATTGATCTCAGTTAATTTACCTACATTCAGATGACGTGAAAGGGAGAACGTAATGTTCTCCTCTGCACATTGGGCCTTATCATTCCTAGTTCTCAGGGTTGTTGTGAACATTAGTGCTTCCGGGATGTACTAGCTGCTCAGAGAGTTGTAGTTATTGGACAATAAAGTAAAATATATCAAAGTTTCACCATAGATGGTCGTTAGGTCTATCAAGGGAAATGACACATCATAAAGGTCACCAATATACTTTGTTAAGTAGACACCTGTAACTGCTCTCCTACACATTTGCCTTAGACATATTATCTATTATTTCATGGCCAACAGCTCCAGCCTAGAGTTTGCATCATTATTTTTTTTTCTCTCTGAATCTGCTGTAAAGCTCTAAGTTTATGGAATTCAAGCAATTAGCAAAAATCACTCATTGCTTCTGTTTTTCAAGTGGGCGGGGTGTGTCTTTTAGCAGCCAATGATACGGAAATTTTTTTTTTTTTAAGGACATATATCTAAACTGAGATCACTTGAAATGAGTCCTGCCACACTGGGCATGGAGCCTAAAAAGACACCCCAGGGGGACTTTGGAGCCTGGCTGGGCTTACATGATGCATAAGGTGCCAGCTTCTTCTCCCTGCTCAAATTAGCATCGCAGTTAGGCAGGACCATTTGCATACATGCATATTTTTGTATTCCAAACAATTCTGCCTAAGCTGTGCACAGTGGCACATGCCTATAATTCCAGTGACTGGGAAGGCTGAGGCAGGAGCATAATGAGTCCAAAGCCAGCCAGGGCCACTTAGACCCTGTCTCAAAATAAAATGTGCTAGAGATGTCTCTCAGTGGTATAATCCCCCTGGGCTCAATACCCAGTACTGTATTGGAGGAAATAAAAGAATTTTGCCTGAGATGACATGATGACATCCAATACTCCTGGTCAAAGAGTAGAAAGAGTGCTGCTCATGGACTTGAGATTCATGCTGAGGATCTGCTTCCACACTGGGGTGAGAGAATATGTAAGGTTTGTGCTTCCCTTTGGGGGTATAAGTTTGAAAGCATTGATAAACTACAAAGTGTTGTGCAGATATGGTGAGGTGTGATTAGAATTCTGCTATCATCAATTCTGCCTAAATGTTGTCTATAACCACCAGACAAGGTCACAAAGGCATCTTAAGTACAAGTCACAGGCTCCCTTCATTTAGAAAACAAATTACTTCACTTTTTTTCCTTCCATAATAATGACAATACTGTGGGGGGGGGGCGTGCTGTACTTTCTACTTTCCTGTTGTGGTCACTTGCTCACTGAATAGTACATTGGTTTGTTTGTCCCCATAGAACAGGATATCTGGACTGCCTGGGTTTGCATTTTAAGAACTCACTCTGACCCCTGGCAAGTGTCTCAACCTAATCTGTTTCCAGTTGGTAAAATGGGAATGATAATTAACAGAGACCTTGCAGAGTTAATGTTAGGGCAGAATGAATTAATACTTGAAGGAATCAGAACACAGAGTGTTCACTCAGTAACCATTAGCCACCCGCAATATCTTCAGTGCTTTTAACATAAAGTGCCTTTGAAGAAGTTTGTGATAGGGCCTCTCATGGTCCTTCTGACCATTCTTCATGGTCATGGTCAACCAATACCAGTTGGTCCTTGCTAGACACTTTGGCCACAGAGGCAGGGGAGAAGAGTGGAGGGACTGACAGTTGGATGTGCAACTCAAAGGGCAGGATTTCATCTTTTAAGAAATAAATTTATTCAGAAGTAAAACATTACCACCACTCCACATGTTTGTGTTTTAAATTTTTATTGAGAACAGTGGTTATCAGTGAAATATTTTCTTGGCATGACCCCATGATGCTTTGATTTTCCAAATCAGGTGGAATGAGGGCTTGCTGTCACCTCAAGATGGGGACATCCTCTGGAATAGTGTGGGGCAAAGCCAGAGACGGTGAGCCAGCTGGTGGACTAGATACACAGTTTCATTGCTTATCATGTTCTCAGCCAGACTAATTCTCCTGTCTTCATTCCTGAGATAAATTTGTCCTTTGAGGATGAAGAATTTTCTCTTAATCCTCTCTTAGAAAGCTCAAAGTAGATGAACTTTCCTTAGAAGTTGAAGTATTCTATTTATTTATCATCTTTATGAACTGAGGAGATAATAAATGATGAATAATGTTTTAACGCTTTATTCTTGCTCAGAAACAAGTCTGGTCTTATGAGAAAGTGGAGGGCTGGGGATTTGTTTAGCTGCCCCATGAAGCATAGTTGTTCTGTCTTCACCCACCCAGGGACAAAAACAAACACTAGTGAAAAAAGTCCTAAGGCTGATGGCCTGATGTTCCACCATTAAGCTGAATGCTCTTAGCAATTTAAAATTCCTATTTCAAAGAGGTCCTTAAGACTCCTTAGAAAATGGAAAGGCCCATAATAGTAATTTTAAAATTATTTTGACCAAAATGTCCTGGACATCTCACATATAACAAATAAGCAGCGCTGGAAGCTGGAGGGGCCTAGGGACAGAAGAGGGAAGAAGGAGTTGCTAATGGGGCACAATAAGCTTTGTTGTTGTTGTTGTTAACAGTAGTAGAGATTGAACCCAAGGCCTCGTGCATGCTAGGCAAGTGCTATACCATTGAGCTGCTTCCCCAGCCCAAGATAAGCTTTTATGCCTTGGGTTTATCCTAACAATAGTCTTAAACTATTCCAGATGTCCACACTTTGCAATCTGGCTGTGCTATCATATAGCTTCACTCCTCATTTCCCCCCAGATCAGGACCTTGGTGGCTCAGCGTTTTGCCCTGTCAGTCAAAACAAATTGAATACCTACTGGGCAAATTACTACTGTGCTAAAGAAGAAAGAACAATAACAAAGAATTTCCTACTTTTTCCCAATTTCATGAAAATAATTTGGATTGTCACTTTCAGAGCCATTTAGGATCCTGCTTTTCTGATGCTGCTGGAGCCCTGCAAATTAAATGAATTTTTATTATTGCTGGTCTGGCTAAATTCAAGGTTTTAAAACCACCCTAACTCATGCTGCAACTCTGGACTGAAATAATAAAGTGATGTCATTTGAACTAACGAGATGGGGAGGACTTTTCACTAATAATGCCATTGTCTGCCTGGAGATGGGGATTTCAAACTTTTTTCTTTGTTGGTCTGATCACATGTGGAGTTCCATTTAATTTTGCCCTATCAGCCAAAAGCAAGTAAACAAAGAGAAAGAAGCTATTCGTGATATTATCCTTCGCAAAGAAAATCCTTTCCTGACCCACCAACATGGCAGAGATTCCGAATCAGAAGATGAAGTTGCATGTCGACTGCCCGACCTTGAGAAAGACGACTTTGCTGCAAGAAGAGCAAGAACGAACCAAACCAAGCCAGCCGTGCCATTGAATCAGCTCCTCTATGGGCCTTATCGTAAAAAAGACACAGAGAAATCAGATAGCAGCCGACAGCTCTCAAAGGGAATCTCAGAAAAGAAAAATCTAGAATATAACAGGTGTGCACTGTGTTTGTATGTGTGTGTCTACAAAAGAAAGAGAACATAATTAAGCAAAGGCAATTTTATCATCATCCCCATCCCTCTTTCTTTCCCCAATTACATGCACCTTGTCGTGGTGGATTATTTTGAAGTAGAGCTTCCTATGTCCAAATGTCTGAAGGCAGATGGTAAAGAGGAGAGTAGTGATGTCCAAAACAGGACTGAATTTGCCAATTATACCAGCATGTGGATGTGCATCAGGACACATCACTCCACATGGGTGCTGGTTCATAGACTGGCCTTTCAGAGAACAGCCATAGCTCAAGGCTGCTCCAATCCACTCAAAGGAGGCAGAAAACATAGTTGTTTCTTTGCTGTAAATTCTTCTCTTTTTAGAAACTTTTCAGTGTTGCAAGGAAAATTAAAAATGAGGCCTACTCTTTTTTCTCTCACACCAACAAGATTACCTGGACAAATGAGGAGGATATTTCCCACCAAAAAAAGAAAATCTCAAACATAAAATACACTTTTATGTGTCCTATCATGGAACTAGTTTTCAAATGGGTTTCCTTCTCTTTACTTTTCACCCATCATCTTAATACTAGGTGGAGTATTCCTGATCAGAAAATCCAAAACCCCAAATGCTCCAAAATCCAAAACTTTTTGAATGCTGACATGACACTGAAAGTGGAAAATTACCCACCTGATCTCATATGATGGGTCCTAGCCAAAATGCAGGTGCACTGAAACTATTTTATAAAAATTGTTTTCGGGCTCTGTCTACAGGATGTATAGGAAGTATAAATGAATTTTGTGTTTAGACTTGTGCTCCATCCCCAAAATATCTCACTATGTAAATACATGCAAAGTATTTCAAGATCTGAAAAAAAAATCTGAAATCCAAAACACTTCTGCTCTCCAGCATTTTATAAAAGAGATACTCAATCTGCACATGTTGGAGTGAAATTGGGAAAGGAAAGCAGTATTAAGATGAATTTGGCCAGTCGGGTTTTGTCTTAAAGTATCTGCTTACTGAATTCTATTCTTCAGCATTTATCATGCTTATATTTTTCCTCCTATCAAATCAGAGTAACATCTTCATTATTTTTGTGTCCATCATTTTAGAGGTTTCAAAAGTTGAATGAAGTAAGAATACCATTATCTTAGCTGTGCTTTGTATAATGAAAATGGTTCTTTGTGCAGACTTAGGGAGCTCAATAGAGTAGTTAGTATTATTGCTACTGTTGTGTGCTTTCTTAAGGAAGCACCAGATACAAACCCAGGATAGATCCCTGGATGCAGAACAGGGATTAGAACAGAGAACACCTGACAGCGAGTTTTCACAGGACACATTATAACTTCAGGAGGCTCTTGACTTGAGCAGTGCCCCTTGGCATGTCTTGTAACAAACCATTCTTGGAGGGCCTTGCAGGGTGAATTAGTTGTTGCAAGTGTAACAGAGACTTTTGGGTAACTGACTAGCATCCAGGCATATTGGTGGTGATCATCCATTTGAGTGAAGGAAAGGAGAGGCCTCTATATCTCCCTTTTTCCTTTCTCCTCCATGCAATTTTAATTCCTGATAGTCCCCACTGCATTTGTCCTGGTCACTTGATTCTGTTTGGGGGAACACAGCTCTGGGTCTGGGGCAGATCATGACTTCTCTAGAGAGCATCAGACAACTGATAAAATAAGTAAATAAAGCTAAGTCCTGGTGGCTCTTTGCTATGTCCTTCCTTGATCCCTTTCCCCAAACTAAAAAATAAATAGGAAGTTCTGTAGCCTTCCTAGTTGACCCGGTTCTGCAAATGTACTACATCATGTAGGTAACAAGAGAATACCTCTTGGATTTCTGGCTTGGATGAACTATCTTGAAAAAAAAATAGGCCCTGTTTATGTATGTTTTTGAGGTTTTTCTATTGCAAGAAGCATATTTAATTAGAAATTTACTTTTAATGTGATAAATGCCACAGTTTGGGTTTAAACGACGGAACTCTCCAGCTAGTGTTCACTTTTTTAGCAGAACAATTGAAAATATCAGTTTAGCATCATAAAGGTGAATGATTAATAACAAAAGAAACAAATGAGTATTGGCTCTGTCATCCCAGGCAAAGAGCATGCACTCTGTTCTTCACGTTTACAGTAGCCAGCTCTGGCTAATGCTATGCAGCAAATCCCGAGGTCGAACGTCGAAACTTTCTGTTCAGAATTCACTTAAATGTACTTTCTGGCAGTTGTGGGTTTACGGTTGAGATGTTTCACATGTGAAAAACTTTCCAGCTATCTACAAACTAATCCTAGAATTTGGATCGTGCAGAGCTCATTACTAACATTTTACTGATGCAGTAAAAAAAAACATTCCGAGAGAGCTAAGGGATTCAATCAGAAAACTTGAATTCATTACAGTAACTTGAATAGTGTGGGAATTGGGCATCGTTACTGTCAAGCTGAAATCTCATTACCATTCTTAATAGTCTTTCAGTGAGCCCTGGCTTCTCTTCCTAGACTAAACTAGAGACTGTCATCTTCTGGAAAAAAAATCCTGTCTCATTATAGTGTTAAAAGGGCAGCATAGATGAAAGTAATCACAGCTCCAATTGATTCCACATTTTTGAGACAGGGAAAGGTGCTTCCGCCCTCTCGCTCTGTCCTCGGCCTCTGAATTTCCATGCTTGACATTCTGTCTGTCTGCTCCCCTTCTTTGAATCTGATTTTTCCGACGATATGGGGGCCTGGATCAAACTGACAGAAACCAGGGCCAAACAGAAGAGGTGAAGTCGACGGCGACCTGTATCACGCGAGCTCAGGAGAGTGAGCCAGGGGAAGAGGGACTCAGGAAGGTCCCAGACCTGTACAAGGATGACCTGGCTCAGAGGAGAATCCAGGGCAGTCTTGGTCCCCACCGGGAGGCGCCCAGCTTCATCACACTCTCCAGAATTACAGAAGCTGACTTGCAGACATGGGAGCGACTGAAGGTTTCAGAAAAGACGAGGTGTGTCATGTTTTCCTCTGGTCACCCTGCCCCAGCAGCGGTATTACGTAACATTGAAGGGATCGAATGCTTATCCTTTTTCATTTTTAATGTTGACATCTGAAAATTTAAAAAAAAAAAAAAAACTCTCAAAACGTACAGCTTCTAAAAATCTGCATGTTCTGCATGTGAGACTTATAATACACGAAATCACAGACCACCTCAGTTAGTATAGCCTCCTTCACCAGTGATTTGCTGTGAATGGTTACTTGTTTTGATAGACTTTTTTATCATAAGAAACTTACAACTGATTTTTAAATACTTTTTAATTATTCCACGAGGCCTACGATTTTCTGGTGCCATCCTTGATGATGTTAGAATTGCCGTTTTGAAAGCAACAGGAACTCAAAGCACTGTTTGTCTGTGCGAGACAATCATTATTTCTTCACCGGGTTGGTTAATGGGAAAGCAATTCTGTTCTAGTCATAGGAATCTTTTTCATATGTTTAGTTTTTGTATTTTAAGCCTGGTATTGATTTGTTCTCCCCCTTAGAAACCTTTGGAATTTGTTTTTGGTCTGACTAGGGATGGAGATGCTCAGCACATCTGTGTCCCTGAGCCGTCACCTGAAATCAGTGCTGAAACTGCCATCCGCGATGATTTTGCCAGCCGCAAAGCCAGAGCCTACACAAAAACTTCCGGCCCTAGGCAAAAGTTTGTGCACTTTGGGCCTGTGACAGAGATAGATCAGCAGAAATGGAAGAGGCTCAGCATTGGCAAGGCGGGGCCTAGGGAGGGGGTAGAAGAAGTTACCACTCATGGCAGCAAGAGTCAAGCTTACCCCCTGTCCCCTGACTCGGCACCTACTCCCAGCTTAAAGGAAGACCAAAAGCTTAATCCACAAAACGACTGCAGGTACTTTTTGCCATCCCTTTCAGGGATACCTGCATAGAAGTCGCTGCTGCTTTTAACAAGTTTGTTGGGGCTAGAGGTGTACAGCATGTGCTGAGTGTGTGCTGCTTAGTGTTCATGAAGCCCTGAGTTCCATCCTCAACACAAGATAAAACAAAAACCATGGAGAGTTTGCTAAAGCACATTACACAAACCCCTAGAGTTTTAATAGATTCTTCTGCTGAATAGCAGAGAAATGATGTTGGGGGTCACCTAGAGGAAAGCATGTGTGTGAGGTGAAATGTCAGGTGTTTGTTTTGATCCTGTTGTCCCCAGAATCACTACCGGGAATGCCAGGAATCTCCACAAACAACTTTGTCCCTCGGCAGCATTAAGCACCATTTTATTAATTGAAAATATTGAATGAACTAGGTGGAATGTTTTACTGATATCACTAGTATTTCTTCTAAAGATATATTGATAAAAGTCTTCCCTCTTTTCTGTCCCATGGTTATGAGATAGCTATTAGCATCATGAGCTCAAATTTTGAACATCCAAGTAGACACATTAAAAAAGGAAAAGATCTCTTCCCTTCCCCAAGTTGTTAAATTAGGTAATAAATCCTAAGTGGAAAGGGACTTCTCTTTGAGAGGTTTCTGTAAGTCAAGTGTTTCTCTGAATGAATCACTGCCAGATTTGAGAGGGAACAGCTTGTAGGCCCATCACATGTTCTCTCTCCTCCCTGGAGACCATCCAGCTGTGGATTTCCAAATCCTCTTTTGGGGGTTCAGTTCTATGGTCTATTCTCCTTTCCATTAAGGAGGTGCAAGACATTGCTAGGACTGTAGATTGGCTCCATCCCACCTGCCTGGCCAAGACCAAGTGAGGTTCTCCATGGTAGGAGAAATTGCTCAAGACATTCTTCTCCATGCTTTGCCCTTGAAATCTGAAGGAAATGGTAGGTATGGATCCAGATTGTGGACAACACTATAGAAAAGATCAGGCCAGAGGTATAAATACACCAGGAACACAGTCAGGGCTTCACAGGCTAATAGGGGTCTGAGGTATAAGGGTTGGGTAGGAAATTCATGAGAAATGCAACCTCAAGTCCTTGAATGCTTTGGGAGTCATCACTCAGTCCCAGGTGACAGGGTCATGCCAGACTTCCTTGACTTTTCTTGGGTCCTTGCCAGAGCTCACATTCCATTATCTCAGTCTGTTTATTTCACCCTTACTAACCTGCCCAAGGGATGACAGCAGCAGAACTAATCCATCTTTCAATCTCAACACTTTTCATTGCCTCCTTTCCTAACCCTTTTCCTCTTCTCTCTTGCCACTCGTGCTACTTGATTGACAGCAGGATAGTGAATTCTGGCATAGATGACCATTGCCAAAGAGTCTCGTGGCTGGCTTCTGTGCCAGAGTCTCAGGAAGAGCAGGTCTGCAATTTGGGTGAGTGCCCAAGGAGGACAGAGGAAGGTGAGAAGCAAAGTTCCCTGCCTCCCCAGGAGGGGAAGGATGACAGGTGGGAGCAGGACTCTTACGAAACTCTTTCAAGTAGTAAAACTGTTCTTTTTGGCTCTAGTTACATGCAAAGAGCTACCACAGGATGACAAAGAAGAAAATGATGGAGTTGATCAAAGGGATTCTGAGAAGCCACAAAAGGCAGAAAGATCAGAGGAGCACAGCCAGCCCCTGTGAGCATCCTGCCTGTGTTCCATGGTGTGCTGCCTCTGCTGTGTGTGGCCAGTGGGGTCCCCAAAACGGCTAAGCATCCCAGTGTGTACCTGGTGACTGATGCAGCAGGCAGTACAGTCCCTTAAAAGAATGTGTCCATCCCAGTACCAGAGTTCTGCTTCTTGTGCTCACTCTGGGTAAAGATTTTAGCTTTTGCATGTGACTGGGGACTGGCTGAGTATCATTCTAAGCAGACATGAAGCAGAGAGGGAACATTTCCCACGTGAGTGCTGGCTGCATGATACAGACTCTTTGAATTAAAAAGGGGGATTTCCTACCCAGCTGCTCTGCCTCCATGGATGTTGGCTTCTTCTGTCTTGATTAATGCCAGTGAGTGATGCCACTGAATACCTTTAGCCATTAGTGGGACTGAATGTCGCCCTAGAGCCTGCCTTCTGGCCTCTGAATGGGAGACTTTGGAAACAAAAGAGAAGTCAGAGAAGATGACAGCTCCTCCCTGGAAAGGCAGTGGACCAAAAGACCAAAGCAAGTTGTCTGATTCACAAAAAGATGACATGATGACAAGGAGGACTGGGACATCCCCTAGACACCCTGGATCCAACCCAAACCAGTTCCTTCCAATTCCATTTGCAAAGAAACAGGATGTGGAAGAACCTGCAAAGGGTCTGCCCCTGAATGATCCAAGGTCAGCAGGTTCTCCTGTGCCCTTGTGACTTCAATTCTCCAGTGTGAGCCTTGGTACATGCTTTAGCTGTTTTATTAACGCCTTGTGGTGCATCAAAGACACTTACATGCTATTGCCAGAAGAAGTGGAATGATTCAAATTGGCCCTGTCTACCAAGAATTGTTTGTCTTTTTTTTTTTTTTTTTGCATGTGTGCAGATGTGTGGAAAGAATAGTTGAGTAGTGACTTTACCTGTTAAACATGCTTCCTGATTTTCATTAGATGGGCAGAATAAACAGGAACTCTTATTTTATTCTTACAGAGGAGTCTTCAGGTAAAGGGGCTGAAGCTCTTTCCATCCTACTTGATTGACTCAGACTGTAGGCCAAAGAAGATGAATACGACTTATAAAATTTGTAATTTAATTTTTTTAACATTGGCAAACATTCATTGCCTTCTAGAGGTTGGATTTCTATTCCATGCTCTAATTTTATTTAAGAAGAAGAGTAGGGAAATAATAATCCTGGAATTCAAGGTCCTATATATTGAATCCTCTGTTGCCATTTAATAAGAATGATATATTTTTTGTTGTGATCTCCCTGACCAGTATATGGTAAAGGAGTGGGGAGTGTCTTGCACAAGTATAAAACAAGAAGTGGTGGGTTTCACTTCTCAAAGGATCATGTTGGCAGTGGGTCAGAGTATAGTGAGGCAGCAGAGAGAGTATTAAGTAATTTCAAAATTTTAAAATCAGTATCATAGTCATCAAGTGACTAGAAAAGAGGGTAGAAACCTGAGGAATTCAGCATTGCTTCCATCTATCACTCTGTGATTCTGAAAGAATTCTTTATATTCAAATGGGAATGAATTGTGAGTTTGAAGGTAGGAAGGTATAGTTAGATTAACTATGTGACATGCTTCTGTGATAGAACGAGCGTGCACCTTGGGAATGTTTTCTTTCAACAAATATTTACTGAGTAATTACTATGTGCTGAACACTGGGTGGGGTGCTGGAGAATAATCCTAGATGAGCAGTAAAACTATCTCCCCCCTCACTTCAAGATAATGCTAATTTTTCAGTATGCAAACATATCACCCACTAATTATTGGTTCCAAGATGCTTTGTTAGTGCTGAAAGTTACATTAAATGTAGAAAGCACATAGATCATTCCCTATGTCTTTCTAAATACCCCTATACCCTCAAACTTTATTTGACTTCTTTGGGAGGGATGGATATTTATGCCAACTGTGACCTGCCACCATTTCCCATTTGTACACCATGGCTTATTGAATCACCTACTTTGCATTTTAAAAATCTCCTTATTAGTGATTTTTTGGGGGGGAGGGGGGTTTACTTAGCTTTACTTTTTGATCTCTTGTAGGACAACTGAGAAAACCATTTGAAACCCAAACCCTAATTGTCTTTTCTTTATCAGCAAAGGCAATTCTGCTCAAGACTGTGCCCCTTTAAAGCTAATAAATTAGTCTGAGAGGGAATTCCTTAAATCCACAAGTGCATAGTAAAGGAATAAAACAAAGTTATCTTCAGAGCTGTGCTGTTCTTTTCAATTTCCACAGCCTCCAATAATTATTCAATAAATACTTATTGAGGGCCTTTGGTCTTATTCAGAGAACCGAAACAGAAAGATTCTTGCCCTTTGAAATTTAGATCTCAGTGTAAATCATTCTTTGTGGCAGAGAAGTTCTTGAAATGCTGCTAATCATTTTGTGTAGAAACAATTTAGTTTCAGATACATCCTACATGCAACATAGCGGAGCCTCAGAACTCAGGAGTACATGCTGTGAGTCCCTTCATATAGGACAAAACACTCTACAGTAATCTATGGGTATGTTCAGTTTGTGGATATCCATTGATATTCATTGCATGTGTAGTAGATGCACTTTCTGTAGGTATATTATGCATCATTAAATGCTAATAAATTATCCAGAGACAAAGCACATAACTATTAATAGATTATTCCTCCATTAGCCATCCATTAGAAATAGTTTCTCTGCTCTCTTCCAAAGATAATTTAGGAAACACAGTATTTGAATAAACATATTCTGACAGCCCTGCTTATCAACTGGGACACATCTGTGTAGTCTTTAGAATCCAGAGTGCTCATGCACTTTTCTCTTGATGTGGAAGGATCCTCCTGCTTCAAGTAGTGGTGCTTTGGGATCATTCAGAATGTTAGGTTTAACTTTAGCATCTTTTAAAACTATCCCTGGAGAAACGGAATATGAGTCTTCCACTGCCAGAAGTAAAACATTCACAAACTTTTCCTTGCCTTGCCTTTGGCTGTTTCAACAGAGATTTGGGATTTTGTGCTGGTTTGATGGCCTTTACTGTCAATGAAATAATTATCAACTGCAGAGTTCTAGAATGACAAAAGTTTAAGAGAAAAGGATATATTTATGTGTGCACCCAAGCATTGCAGGGTATTTTCTCTAATATTATAAAAGGAAACCTTTAGAAATTACCTTTTTCCTTTAAGCTATTATGGATCCAGGTAATTTTTTTTTCTGTCAACCCCAAAATGTAATTGCTCATAAACATAGAAGGACATATTTTCTTTACTGCAAAAAATTCTTCATCCACCATCAGAAGTGAGCAGGCTTTCAGAGTAATGGTAAGTACTGTTCCTTAAAATGCACCTTTGCTAAAGGGATCATCATTTGTGGGAGCCGCTTTCTCAAAAACGTGTTTAAAATATGCCTGTGATGTTCTAATTGTCTAACTTGATCGTTTTCTTTGCTTTGTCAAACACATTTAGACTTAAAATGACTGTCACAGAGGGTACAACTTTATAGATCTAAATTATTGGAAGAATATAAGAGATTGGGGAAAACTTTGGTTTTTCCAGTTACGGAATATCATCCAAGTCTGGTTTTGATTAAGGCTACCGGTTTTCTAGGAATTGTGGTTTTTGTCAAATGCATGCGGAAGGCACTGATTGGGGTTCTGGTTGGAGTTTTGGTTTGCTTTCAGAAAACTGCAGAAACGCTCTTTGATATCACTTGTGCAAATGCATTAACACATCGGAGACAGGGTCAGTGAGGGTGTGCTTGTACGTTGGGTGTCCATTTCAGCCCATTACTGCCAAACATAAAAGCATGAACACTTTGACTCTGAATGACCACAATACATGTTTGTCTGTGTTTTAATCTGCCTTCTCTAAACATCGTGTGTTACACCTAAGCCTCTTTGTGTTTATATTGAACAGATCCTTTCTTTGTGTGTAGCATGGGATTATTTTCAATTCTTCTCTGGGTTTTAGTACAAATTTTGCATTCTGTAGAAGCATCGAGACTTCTCTTTGATTTTTTCAGCAGTAAATGAATATTGCTAATTGTATAATAACACTTCTCTTCCAGTATGATCAGCGAAAAAGGTTTGGCACATGTGTACTTCCCCAGCAGTTTTATTTTCAGCTTGGTTTCAGCATTAACTTTCTGCCTTGCCGGTCCTCTAATTTTGTATTTGGTCTTGTAGATACGGTCCGAGAACTCCTGTGTCAGATGACGCAGAGTAAGTGGTCTTGTATTCGTAGGATTACATTAATTGCTAGCCTAAAATGCATGCTTTCAGTACTTACCACTAATTGAAATGCAACTGATACCACAGTGAACTGAATAGTTAACTCACTCGTGGAGCAAAGCACTTGACGTTGGAATGCAGAACATATGTTCTGAGCAGAAAAGATGAATGAAAAAGCAACTTAAGCATGATTCTAATATGCAGCTGCTGCTTGAAACTTAACATTTGCTTTTCATAGACTGGGCATGTTAAAGTTGTTCTCTGTTAGTGTGGTACCCCTTCTGAACCACGGAATTACTAAAAGTATTCTGAGTTTTTGCATTTGATTTTTAATATGTTGGAGCTTAGAGTTAACAATGAAGCAGTCATTCCTCTAGTCACATTTTTTTCAAACTAAGAAAATAAATCTTCAACCACTAATTATACATTCAGAAGCCCAAGTTCCTCCCAGGTTGGAGTCATATAAACTGTGGCATGCTTGAGACCCAAACATTGGGGTTTTGTTCAAGTTCCGTGGCATAGCAAGGGGTCAAGGACGTAAAACATGACTTGGGGCTTCCTCTCCCTGCTACGGGCTTTTCACTCTTCTGGGAGATTCGTTCTCCATCCCACACCTTCCATTCAAATTTGACATGAATCCACATCCTCCCATTTGTGACCACATTAACTCTGTTTCAAAATGGCTTTCCCAGATGCAGATCCTTCTGCCACCAATAACCAAGGCAAAATGTTTTCTCAGCAGAATAGCAGCCTTTTCATATTTGAGTAATTCGTGTCTTAAGAAACATGATTGATATCTAATTCCATCATCAGTAGACTGCTCACCCTGACCTCCAGCCTCTCCACAAGAGGCACCGTGTGGCGTGCTGGGAAGTCAGGCCTTCGGAAGAGTGAACACCAGCCTTCTTTCTGACTGCTCTCCTTGAAACTATGAGCCATAGTTTCAAGTCACAGACGGAGGCATTTGAATAAGGGTTTAGAATGTATTTCCACTGATGATGATGAGATTAGGCAGAGAGAGAGAGAGAGAGAGAGAGAGAAAGAAAGAGAGAGAGATCTCACACTGTATTTTTCCATGTATGTGTTCAAGATGCTTGCTTAGCCCTGACTGTTAGCCCTGAGCTGTCGTACTCCATTGCCAAGTTTCCATGTACGACTTGACTAGTTACCTGCCATCCAGAAATTTGTTTTTGACATACCTCAAAACCCGATTCAGCCTGCACTTGACTGACTGCACGGAGTTAAGCAGTCTGTAAAACTGAGCCCTGGTTATTACTTTTAAAACCTGCAGTGGCAATATTTAACATTCATTGAAAGGAGGATTATATAAGATTGATAGGCAAAATACTACTTTGACACTTGGTGAGCAAAAACATTTTGATAGAATGGATTTTTTTTTTCTTCATTGATGCAAAGCTCTCATGCAATTTGCTTAAAATAGATCTCGGGGAAGCCCTACAAGGTAAAAGAAAAGAAGCTACATTCAAGAGTTTTTGGATTCTGTCTGTACCTGAACATGAAATCTCACACACAGAAAAAAGTTAGTAGTTTTTAGGGGTGTGGAAGAGGCCTCCCTTCTCTCCCTAAGTTTGTAAAACCAACCCCATGGACCAAGAAGAATTAAAGGAACTTATTTCCTAGAGGTCTCACCTGGGAATAGCCTAAAAGCCAAATTTCCTGCTTGAAATAGACACAACTTAGAAGAATGTGGTGGGAGGAAGAAAAGCTGATTTAAGGAGTTAAGTTTTTAAATAGAAATATATACTATTTTTAGTTTATTCCCTCCTCCTTCCTCTTCCAGAATTTTTAAAGGCAGTTATCAGCACAGATTATATTTATTAGCAATTGACACATTCTTAAACTACGGCCCAATCAAAAAAGATGTGCCCTTGAAGGAGAATGTGGGCCAGGGGCAGACCTACCATGCAGGCAAAGGGAGAAATTTCCACCTCTGTAGAATGTTTCTGTAGATTTAGTTTCACCTTCTTGCCCCTCTCCTCACTTATACATTCCTCTCTCCCAACACTCTCCCTCCCAAAGAAATCTGTACCTTGGGAGAGTCAGGGGCCATTTGAGTCTGAATTCTCTTACCTTAGACTTGGCCCAGAAATAATTTCTAGGCTCCCCTTGAGGAAATTTGATCTCATCCTTCAAAAATGCCCACCCAACCCCAAGAAAGAGTCCTGAGCTCTGCAGGGAGACCTGTTGTCCCAACAGCCCAACGGCATAGGTTTTGGTGGCCAAGAAGCAGAGATTTAGTCCCAGTCGCATTAATATTCTGGAAACTGGGCTCCCCCTGACACCCCCACCCCCCACCCTTCCTCAGATGGGCACTTCTTCATTTGGGAGGCCACATCCAACCTCTGAACTAGGGGATGTTTTCTGAATGGTGACTCAGCCCACTTTCCATCTAATATTGCCAATTCTCAACTTTCTCAGTTCATTTTTTTTATTATTGAAATGACATGAAGATATTACACACACACAAAAAAAAAGGAAGGACAAACTTGGGGGAAAATCAGTATTTCCTCTTATAAGAGAGAACAAACAGAATTTTTCTTTTTATTTAGGTCGCCAGATTTGGGGCACATTTGGGCTGAGTTCATTAGAGCTTCAATGTGTGAGCAGAGATGGAAGCTCAGGTCAGAGGAAGGCAATTCTTAAAGGCCTGCTCCCATATTCTCAATTCCCTTTGAGTGACAGAGCCAAATCCTGGATCCTGGAGAAGGCTGCCATTTTCTGCCTAGGGTACCAGAAGATGACCTGCTCTCGGGCCACCCACTGTGGCCTAAAACAAAATCCTGCTCTTTAGAGATTAGAGGTGACGAACAGAAAAAAAAAAAAAGAAACGAAAGAAGAAGAAATTAGAGATGACAATGTTGAAAGAAGGGGCCTCCTCTCTCTCTCTCCCACAATCTGTTAGCCACTCCATGGATTCTAAGAGGATCCTGACTGAGGAACATTTAGGTCTTCTAAGATTTTAGCAAAGATTTTGTCAATTACCTTAAGAGATAACTAACTGGATTGAATGTTTTAAAAGTAAGATTTTTTTTCCTTCTTTTAATTGTGAGAGGAATTTCAGGGAATTTTCAGTCTCTTTCTGGAAAACCGACTTAAGAGAATTTTGATCATGAAGTTTAAAAAATGTATGCATTTTTTAATACCTGGCCCTGTAAGTTTCTAAGTCTTTATTAACCAACATTAATAAATAGTCCCCAAATAGGAAAATAAAAAAAGCATAGTCTTTCTTCTCTTTTGAGGACTACAGTTTATTTTTCTGGAAGGCTCAGCCACTGAAATCAACACGATCCACAGAATCAGTGAGAGCAGCTTCACAGAGCTTTGCCATCTCTATGCTCATAAACCTCCACTGAAGTCCTTCAGTGCAGTCGGATTACTAGAATACTCTGGAGAAAGACAGAAAAAGGACAGTCTTCAGAGTTAGTTCTCTCGGGTCAGACTTAAGTTGTCCCCCACCTGGAGAGAGGGGAGAGTGCTGACCATTCTTGCGGCTTCATTGTGAATGGACTGAAATGAGGGTGGGGGCAGCCATGGCCCTGGGCTTGTCTTCTCCCTCTAGTGAGCTGCCTGTTGAGGATCTCCTTGCATCCATCCCACAAAGCTGCCTGCTGCTGCTGTTCAGTGACTGGTTGCAGGGTAATGATTTTGGACATCACTGCTGATGTCTGGAACTAGCTGATGTCTAAGTGCATGGCTTTTCTTTTTCCATATGTTCAGCTGGCTTCAAAAATGGACTTAACCGTCTTCTGTACCTTATGGTTAACGGTGAACTTTTAAGGGCCCTCCATTTCTTGATTTTTTGGATTCTTCCAGAGCTAGTCATTTCTTTGAAAGAAAAAAAAGAACAAACCAAAGAGGAGGATTTTGCTTTGGTTGCTATTTCTGTGTTCTTGCTGCTTCAGCTTTTGCTGTAACAGAGGTTTACGTGATCATCAGAGAAAAGGCCCTCTGGTCTTGCCCAACATTTAATAAGCTCCTATAGAACTTAGTAATTGTATGCAAAATCTAAGGGATTTTTAAAAATTACTTTCCCTAGCCTTTTTCTTTTAAAAGAATCAATTCGGCCAGGCATGGTGGTGCATGCCTGTAATCCCAGCTACTCAAGGTGGAAGCAGGAGGATCACAGTTTTGAGGCTAGCCTGGGCAATTTAGCAAGACCTGTCTTTAAATAAAAAAGGTTGAGGATGTAGCTCAGTGGTAGAGCACCCCTGGGTTTAATCCCTAGTACGATGAAAAATTAAAATAAAATAAAAGTAAAATCAGAGATATCCTAAAAAAATAAAACTACTATGAATATATTAGGATGCAAAGTATATACTGATTTATATACTTTATTCTTTAGTCGATCATAAAATACCTTACTTTCTAGATTCCAAGATGCCTTCAATTACCATTTTATAGAAAATAAAAAGAAATAAACACATCAATTTGTGGTTGTTAAATGCATGTAAAATAAAATTGGAAAAGCGAGTGTCTTAAACTTGAGGTCACCTGAATTTTTTTTTTTTAATGAAGAAATTGCCTTCATTCACATAGGAAGCACTTAAGCCAACTGTTTTCACAAAGAAGCATTGACTGCAATACAGCTCCACTTCGTGGCACAGTGCACTCCTCCCCACAAATTCTCCCCATGTTATATGTGGTTTAATTCTCATTGTATTTTAAAATATATTTCCAAATGAGAGGAGCCCAGAGCTTCAAATACCTTTTTCCGAGCTCTTCCTTGGCACCTACTTGTCAAATGGCCCACATTCGGTGCATCACTGAAGACAAAGACGGTCCCATTTTGGCTTTTGCGCAGGGGGAGCGGTGGCAAGCACGTCCCAGGCGGCGGCTGGGAAAGAAGCGGCGTCGGGGCGGTAGCGCCCCCACGCGGCGGAGCGCGGCAGCGCGTGCGGAGCCGAGGCGGGCGCTGACGGCTGGGTTTTGTTTTTGCTGTCTCGGCCTCAGGAGCACGAGTATGTTTGACATGCGGTGTGAGGAGGAGGCCGCGGTGCTGCCGCACAGCAGGGCCCGCCAGGAGCAGCTGCAGCTGATAAATAACCAGCTGAGGGAAGAGGACGACAAATGGCAAGATGTGAGTTTCGGCCAAGGCCGTGCGTGCGGGCAGGCAGCGGGGAGACTACTCACTGCAGAAAATCCAGCGGGTGGGTAGCCTTGGACTTGAAGACCTGCTGGGGAAGGGAGCCCCAGAGGATTCCCAGGGGCAATACCGTAAGCGTGAGGGTTAAAGGAAGGGTCAATAGCATAAAGAAGAGTACCCATAGCCACAGGTGCCCTGGCCAAAAGCCTGGCCAGAAAGGAGAGAGGAGCCTGAGGCGGGCAACTGGAATGGGATGCAGGATTGAAGATGCTCTGTCTTTTGAGGTTCTAAATTGGAGGAGGAGGAGGATGGCAGCAACAGTAACTGCCAACATTGGAAGTGTACCAGTAGCAGGCAGTGTTCTAAGGGCTTCACATGTGATGATCCACTCAGTCCTTTTAGGGTTTAGGAACTCAATGCACTTCCAGCTATTATCATTCCCCCTTCCACAGAAAAGCCCAGCCCTGCTAACTCATTTGCCCAAAGTCACACAGCTAGTGGATGGAGGAGTCAGGATTCCAATCAGGGGTGGGAGGGGGAAGAGGATGAGAGGGCTGTAAGATTGATTATGTGCTGAGAGCAAAGAGCCAAAGCCAGCAAATGGTTTGAAGTTAGGGATGAGAGGAGGGATAGGGGATCGTTTTGTTTAATTCTCACATGGCACTCTGAGGTAGCTGTTCCAAATGTGACTGTACCATTAATCAAAGTGGTTAACTTCTCTAAAGTTGTTGAAATGTAGTAACGACTGAATCTGCAAATACATTGAGCCTATGTGCCTTATGCCTTACCTGTATTATCCCATTTAACCCAGTAGACCTGTAAACAGAGGTGTCCTTATCCCCATTTTAGAGATACTGAAACTGAGATACATGCCCAAGATTCAAAAGCATGGAAAAGCTAGAGCTGGGTTATTTCCCCTAGCCACAATCCCATCTGTCTGACCTCAGAGTCCTCACTCTTCATTATGCTATAACTACCTGTAGAATTTGTGGTAAGGTTGGTCCCAAGGATTCAGTTAACTAATACATATAGAATCACCAGAGCTGTAAGACTCCAAAGCCAATATTTTTTCTGCCTTTATTTCCTTCCATTAAGAAATTGTATAAATTAATCTCTACCATTTAATTGTCAGAGATCTAGTCACAAAATGCAGAGATCATAAATAGGAAGAAATAAAGTTTCTCACAGTTATCTGGTGAGGCATGCTCTATGTGGCAAATGACATAAAATACGATTGCATATTTCACACTGACATGTTTAAATAAATGTGCTGTCCTGCTCTGGACAGTACAGATAATGTGGGAATATTTCCTGTCTTTGAAGCATCCTATTTCCTACCAGACTTACAGTGGAGTGTGTGGGGCTGGCCTTGCCTAGAGCCGGGTCTGGCATCAGTGCTCACTAAACTCCAAATTGTAGAAAAGGAATTCTGTGCGAGCTGAAGAAGAGTGTTATCTCTCTCCCCCCAGGACCTGGCTCGTTGGAAGAGTCGTAGAAGAAGTGCCTCTCAGGACTTGATCAAGAAAGAGGAAGAAAGGAAAAAAATGGAGAAGTTACTAGCTGGAGAAGATGGGACAAGTGAACGAAGGAAAAGCATCAAAACCTACAGAGAAATTGTTCAAGAAAAGTGGGTTCTTTCTGTTGATATTTTTCAATGTACAACATTATCTTTTTCTAAAACATGTCAGTGATTGTGAAAGTTCTAACACTTTGAGTTGATACTCTTGGTTTTACTCTACTTTGATTCCTCCCAAGGTCTTCTTTGCAATTGTCATGACTGTTGCCTTTCTTGTTTCGCTCCTCCCATGTCCCACGCCCACCCTCTAGAGAGCGAAGAGAGAGAGAATTGCACGAGGCCTATAAGAATGCACGGTCCCAGGAGGAGGCAGAAGGGATCCTTCAGCAGTACATCGAGAGGTTCACCATCAGTGAGGCTGTTCTCGAACGCTTGGAGATGCCAAAAATTCTGGAAAGAAGCCATTCAACAGAGCCAAACTTCTCCTCCTTCCCAAATGACCCAAACCCTATGAAATACCTGCGGCAACAGTCACTGCCTCCACCCAAATTCACTGCCACCGTTGAAACCACCATTACTCGTGCCAGTGTTCTGGACACCAGCACGTCCGCTGGCAGTGGATCTCCAAGCAAAACTGTCACTCCCAAAGCAGTGCCTATGCTGACACCCAAGCCTTACTCCCAGCCCAAAAATTCTCAGGAGGTTCTGAAGACCTTTAAGGTAGGACGAGTCACTTAAGAGTAGAACCAAAGCTGAACTCTAGGTAGTCAATGGAGAGAGATAACATCCTGACTCAAGAAAACGGTGTTGTTTTTATCAAACAAAAGCCAAATGTGTTAATATTTATAATTGTTCATGTGTGGGCCTCAGGGGATTTGGTTGGCATATACTTAAGGGGTAGATGTTCCTCTTATTTACCATGGTTAGTGTCCGTGAACTTCAGTGAGATTGATAGTTGAGTCATCTCCATGAGCAAGGTCTGTTTTCTGGTTTGACTTAATGGCATGATCTTTCTAGAGAGTGGAAACAAATCCTAATGTATTAATAATCTAGTATCTCCAGCTATCTAGAGGTATGGCAGACTCCTCAAAATTTGAACTGCTTTTGGTTTAAATAAAAATATATACAACTATACCTCCTTTAGGAAGAAATTCAAATCATGTTCAAAAGATGCTACATTTGGAAAAAAAAAATACCCGGAACACATGGGAACATGGGATATAGTTAGTCCTCAAATGAGACAGTGTTTTCATTGAGTGGAAAAAGCTAGATTGTTTTACAGTGAATGTATAAAATAATCTTCCAGAATCAAAGAACCTGCGACAACCAAAACGTCTTCTCACTTCTTCAGATGCCAGTAT
Organism: Urocitellus parryii; assembly: GCF_045843805.1. Lineage (NCBI taxonomy): Eukaryota > Metazoa > Chordata > Mammalia > Rodentia > Sciuridae > Urocitellus > Urocitellus parryii. Next base: position 113,098,411 of record NC_135540.1, on the reverse strand, counting down.
TTTCCCTCATATTATGAGGAAGCACTCATCTTTTGTCTTATTTTGACCTCAAAGAAAAATAAGTTCCCCTTGTCCCTTTATACCAGTGAGTTCATAATAGAACACAAAGGTAGAATTCATCACTGGGAGATTGACTATTATGACAGTAGAAAAGTTTGTGGAACTCAATACATTGGGCCACATCATGCCATGTATCTTTGTCATTGAATGTCCAAGGGATGTTTCTTACTTTGCTTAAGTAACTCTGAATCTGAAAAATCTATGCCTTAGGCTTTGCTAGAACAAAAGAAAAATGCCCCCCGCTGTCTCATCTGGATCAAATTGAGATGTTTATTCCTTTCAAGGCTGCATCTGTGTCTTCTTTATTCATAGCTTCATCCTGAGAGCTTGGCATTGGTGCCCAGGACACAGTGGGCACTCAGCAAATGTTTAGTGAATAAATAAATAAAATTTTCTGGATAAAATGAGCTATGAATCTTGCAGACTCATACACACACACACACACACACACACACACACACCGGCACACATGCTCTTGTGGTCCACCTGAGTATTTGAGTACTTTCCTTCACCTGGGGCCCATGGCAATGGTCTATGACATTCCATGACAGAATCTTTCATACTGAGGCAGCCACCACAGGGGTAGGGAATACCTTTATTTAATTGGGTATCTGTGATGTCACATATCATTTAGATGTTCACTTCCCTTCCTTTATATGAATAATGTCATGTGATCATTTAAACAGAAGAGTGATGATTAGATGACTTTTATGGCACAACTTGGGCTCGGAGTAGACCTGTCCTTCACCACTGGGGCTAGACGGTGGCTGAGTCCTCAGACAGCATCGGGAGGGGTGCATTGTGTACCTGAATAGAGGTCTCAAAACTGATGTTCACTTTCGACCACTCACTAATATCTGTCCCCTGGACTTATCATTGGCCTTGATGACTGTCACCCCTATTGATAGCCTACAGTTCCATCACTGAGTGGGTGGATGGCAATTGTGGCCAAAGGTAATGTACACAGGACAGTTCTTACTAGGAAATATCAGGAGGGAAACTCTGTTCACATATTAACCTCTTCCCCTAACAATATAATCTTCATAACACTACTACAATGGAGATACTGTCATGTTCACTTTTGTGTTGAGTGCAGAGGGTAAGAAATTTGCTAGAGAGTCCATGGCTGCTGAGAGGTAGAGTCAGGATTCCCTCTTAAGTCGTCTGACTTCAGAGCTTATTTATAATCACAGTGCAGTCTGCCTCAAACTTCAAGACAGAGATTTCTAGATGTCTTTTTATAAGCAAGGCTAACCACCCTGTCTGCTCCTCCTTCTTGCTCTCACTGTCTCCCTAAGATGTGAGTACAAAATTAAAAAAAAAATGTTTTAACATACATGATCTTCTTTTCCTGCAAAAATTGGGGTTGTAAAACCAACTAGAAAAAGGGATATATTGCAATGTGCTGTAGTATCAGATCCCCTGCCCTCCACAATAGCTTCAGAAAAAGGACCCATACACCATGAAAACTTGTAGAGTATTCCTTATCTGAGGTAGGTTTCACTTAATTTATATTCTAACCAGAAAAAAAAAAGTCCAAGTTATAAATAGCAGTGATAACTTAATGAAAAAATTACTAGAACCCAAATAGGTGGCACGTGTTTGTGTTAAGATTCTTTGGTTTTCTATACTTGAAAGTAAAAACACACCATACATCAGATGAGCATAAAATGTAATCTAATAGTAAAGTCGCCTGAGAAGACTGACAATCTTTTAAAAAGCCCTTAAGGATGGCATTTATAGCCAGGTGCACACCTGTTATCCCAGCAACTTGGGAGACTGAGGCAGGAAGATCACAAGTTCAAAGCCAGCCTGGGCAACTTAGTGAGATCTTATCTCAAAATAAAAAATAAAAAGGATTGGGAGTGTAGCTCTGTGGTAAGGTCCTCCTGAGTTCAATCCCCAGGACTGGTGGTGGTGGGTGGGGGAGAGACGTCATTTATAAAAACCCTAACTTCTAGAACCAATGAAAATGTTTGAGAAACCTTATTTTATTTTGGATTCTGATTAATCACTGATGATTCTTTCAGGCAATTCTGAATGTATTATATTGTTATCGTCTTTGGTTGGGGAACAGCAGTTTTGTTTTGTTGTGGATTTATAGGTAGATGGGAAAATCAGCATGAATGGAGAGACGGTCCATGGAGATGAGGAGGAGAAGGAAAAAGAGGGACCCACAGGAGCACTTGCCCCGACCCTCACCAAATCCCAGATGTTTGAAGGTGTGGCCAGAGTCCATGGGTCCCCCGTGGAGGTGAAACAAGACAACAATAGCATTGAGATCAACATCAAGAAGCCAAATTCTGTTCCTCAGCAACTGGTGGTAAGAATGGATATTTTTCTCTCTTTGGTGTAATTCTGTTATAGATGAACCCATCTTTTAAAATAAGCAGTTTATGATAATGATCATTTCTTCCTACTTGGGTATATTCATTTGCTAGAGCTGCCATTACAAAGTACCACAAACTGGGGGACTTAAATGATAGAAATTAACTATTTCCCAGTCCTAGTGTCTAGAAGTCCAAAATCCAGGTGTTGGCAGGGCTGATTCCTTCTGGGGCTTTGAGGGAAAATCTGTTGGGTTGCTCTCTCCTAGCTCCTGGTGGCTTCTGGAATCTTGACATTCTTTGGCATGTAAACACATCATACTGGTCTCTGCCTCTATCTTCCCCTGCTCTTCTCCCTGTGCACATGACTTTCCCCTGTTTCATAAGAGCCCCTACTCCAATATGATCTCATCTTCACCAATTACACCTGCAACAACCCTAACAAATAAGGTCACATTCTGAGGCACTAGGAGTCAGGATTTCCACATAAGGAATTGGGAAGACACAATTCAATCCATAACAATGAAACTATTTTCTTAGCTTCAGATTATTGGTGTCCAATGGTATGGAAAAATAAATCAGTCTTTAAAATGCCTCCTTTCCCCTGTTGGTTTAGGATTTCAGTAGACTTACTACATTTGGGAAAACAAATAAACACACTGGTGCTATCAGAGCTTGACTTTCCATTTTTGATTATATATATTAAAGGATCTTTTTCTTTTTAGTTAAAAAGGGCAAAAATTTATTAAAAATATACTATTTTTAATTAACTTAACCCTTTAAATTCAGAGTTACTTAAAGCACTGGAATACTATTGATACCAAGTAAAAATAGGTAAGGCAATTTAATAGTAGATAAGAGAACTCAAAATAGCATTATATTTTCCACTTTGGATAAGAAACATCATCAGGAAGATGACACTTGCTTAGCTCACTTACATCTCTCACCCAAAAGGCTCAAACTGGTTTAACTGATCAAGCCAAAACTGTCACTGCCACAGGATACAGACTTCAATCCACTTGTCTTCACCAGAGGCTGAGTTTCTGCTCTGCACTGAATCTTATTTTTGCTTATCTCTGGGCTTTGTTCTTTGAAGAATAAAATCATATCTTTCTTGGAGAAGTGGAAAGGACATAATTCTTTTTCACAGCACTCAAAACTCTACAAAAAAGATGCAGGTGGGAAGACACCCAAATCATGACCCTATCACCTGAGCATGCTTCCTGGTCTCCAAGAGCAAAGTTCAGTGACCCAGGCAAATGCCGAGTCTGTCAACCTGGACTGTAATTTCACTTTATGTTTGCATAAATATAACTTCTGAAGAGGTCTTATGAGTTATCATGAAATGGAACATCAAGTTCTAGCAGCAAGTTCTAGGAATGTAACTGATGGAGTAAACATTAATTTATGCTCTTAAATTGTAACTAGAAGCCCCCAAATTAATTAGACATTATAGGGGTGAGATTATTTTTCTAAGACAGTAATTCTGCTCTTATTTCCCTTTTGCCACATTTTTGAGCTTTTTTTCTAAATTTCCTTCAGTAAAAAGTTTTTATGGTGACTACATATTCCCCCAAATACCTTACTTTAAGAGAAACAAAATTCTATGATCTGAAAGAAATTATGCTATTTCAGAAGTTCCTACTTATCGTAACCAGAACTCCCAATAAAAGGTGGCCTTATGGATTTTTCCCCTGGGAACCACCCAGATCCTAATTAGACTCAGGACATAGGTCCAAATTCCTAGAAAAGCCTGGTTAGTCTCTTGGAGAAATTGCATGGTTCCAAGTAATCTCTACTTCAGTAAACCCTTGTGGTTCTGAATACCTAGTGACATTGTATATCCTCTTTCTAATTCTGTAGGCTCTTTAACAATGGCAGGAGCTGGTACATTGTTTCCGGGGCAGGTAATCATTTGTATATACCTATTAGACTATAAGGAAAGTTGTTAGCTATGCTACATGGGACTTTGCCTCATTTTAATAAGACACTCTTCATCCTCACTTGCAATGTAGGACACCAAAAGTTTTCTACTCTGAGTGTGTCATCCCAAGGGTCATTTTAAAGGAATCCCTTTTCCAGTAGACCTGCTCATCTTACTTCCATCTTTCTTGTTCCAAAGAGCGCTCTCCTTGACTTTGTTACTGCCAGTATCTTCCTGTTGTAAAGTGGATAGAATTGATTGTGATAAAATATGGCGTCCAGCTTGAAACAGGAGTCTGTGCTTCAGAGCCTCCCAGAGATTGATACCAGCTTGGACTTGATTTTCTGTCTCTAACTCATTTGCCCAATCCCATGGCACTCTCAAAGGAATAGTGTTCTTCTTTTTAAATAGTGTCTTTCTTCCAAAAACTGCATTCCCAACTGATATACTGTCTACAGAGGAGTAGCCTCACCCACCACTAAAATGTCACAATTCCTTTCGGGCAAGCTGGAACTGCTCAAAGGGCACAGCCACAGTAGTAGGCAGGAACATTCATTCAGAGCAGGAGGCAGAGAGTAGACAGGGAAGGCCAGGACCCTCCTCTGGGTGAGGGGAGGTCGGAGTGTCAGCCTCCTGGGCTGGCATGGGCACTGTTGTATGACGTCATGTCATCTCTGGGTCCTTTCTTCCTCATCTTTCTCATTTGATGCTCTTGGGATCAAGGCTCTCTTCCTTTGGAAATAGATCCTAAGTTCAGTTGAGGTTTTATTTTTTAATACTTTAGTTGTACCTACCCATACCAGCAAAAATCAGGTGACCCTCATTGCCTCACCCCTGTGGTAATGAGGTTGTGATAGCAACTGCCCTGTGGTTAGGGTGCCTGCTAACCAAGAACAAATAAAGACCCCAGTTTTTGAAGTAGGAAGGGAAATTTATAAACCTGCTGAGGGAAGCCAAAGTTTTCATGAAACAACTAGAAAAGTATATAAAGCAATACATAATTAAATACTAGATTATAGAGTAAGGAGACCCGAGGGATGTAAGATTGCAAAGACCAGGTAAAATCACTGCAGATTGGGCATAGTCTGGGAGGTTTTGTGTGGGATGTGGATTTTGAAACTTGATCTTAAGTGAGGTATTTGCATTGGAAAGGAGGTGGAAGGAAGCCATTCCATATAGTGGGAAAAGTAGCATTAAAGGGCTGGACAGTCCTAAGGAGCCCGGGAGAGGTCCCCATGAGGAACGAGAGTGACCAGGTGCTACACTTATATAGAGGGATCAGTTCCCTCCTTCCCGGTTATCCATGGGATATTTCAGAGGTTTTTGTTTTGCTTTGTTTTGGGGGGGGGGGTGTTATTTGTTTGTTTCAAGTTATGATTGTTCATTTCTGCATCTCTGCTAAAAGCCCAGTGGAAACATAACACTTTTCTTTACATTTTAAAATATGGGCTTCTGTTAGAAAATCATGTCATAGCATAAATGCAAACTTGTAGAATACAGGATTGGGAAAGAATTTGGAAGTTCTAAAACTGAGGACTAATTTATCCTATGTTTAGAGCCTGTAGAAAGTCCTCCCCCCCCCCACCCCGTCCCTGCTTTGGTCAAACTCAAAGCCATTCCTGAGTTTTTTTTTCTTGGTCCATTATCAGTGTTCTATATCTGTATTTGAACCTCTTCTTTCCTCAGTGGTACCAAAACAATCTTTTCCTAAAATATCCAGGCACTAACTCAAAGATCAAACTCCACCTGAACAAGGCAAGCTGTCTGAGACTCAGTTTATATTTAAAAATAAATATAATAATGGCATATGCATCAGATGGTCATAGTGAGAATTCACGTCTATGCAACCCTTAGCATGATGTCTGGGTAGGGACTCATGGATTACAGGTGCCCATAAGTAATTTTTACTATTGTAAGAAAAGAAGTTATGCATTTTTTTCAGAAGCCCAAAATAGTAAGTGATATACCGGTTTTATTTTCATGAAAGTAAGATCATCAAAATTACCATCTTGAACCAATGTGAATTTCATACAAATGAGATGAATTCCGTGTCAGCTTTCAGCTCCACCTGTCGGTTGTTCCAGCTCTGATTCTCTAAAAAACGCACATATGTGAACAGCTTTTCCCAGAAGGCAGCTGCCCTTGCAGATCCATGGCTCTTCCTGCAGCTCTGTGCTGCAGTCCTTCCCAGTTCTGGCTTTGTCCTGCTGTCCAGGCTCCCAAGATCCCACCCCACCCTTGACCCCTCTGTCACTCTTTAATCTTGTTGACCAGCTCCCTCTCATCCACTCATCCCAAATGACAGAGCCCACACTGTCCCTGCTGGTTCGCACCTTCCCACCAGGCCTCTGGCGATTCTCCCTCTTTGACCCAGGGCCAGACTCAGCTGTCAGGTCGCTGAAATAGTCTGTTTGCTTTTCTTAAGTGAAGTAAGGAGGTAGGTCTGTTTTTCCCATCTCGAGAAAGTTCAGGGCCTTCCTTTTGAAAATTAAGCACTTTCCTTACGTTTTTGGATCCAGGAAAACTGACAATTAGACCTTTCTTGAAGCTTCACTTCTCAGTGGAGGCAGGGCAAAGGCATCTGAGTGGGCGCTCTTTTCTTCCAGCGGAGACCAACTGCAGATTCCTTTTAGATGTCAAATGTCAACAAACATTTCTGTAGAAATCATTTTTCTCCAACCAGAAGCAGTCATTCCATTGTTAGAGTGAATGCATTTTAAAAGTGATTAAAGATATTTAGATTCAGAAGTGTTTATGGATTTCGGGGAAGTATACATCAGGGAAGATAAAAAAAAATTAAACCTGGCCCGTCTTACCTGGATAAGAGCCTTATATTGTTGATTTCCAAAGTATATGTGGTTTAAGGCCTGGCAAGGCTGATCTTCCTTGGAACTTCTTTTCCTTCTAGAGGCAGCACATACTTGAAGATCTAAAAGTGAAAGGAGAAACACATACATTGCATATGTGGCACCTGGGTCATTATGCCAGGGCATAAATAGGCTAGTTTTCCAGGCTCTTGTCCAGATGAGTTATTCAAGAATGGAGCCAGGAAATCACTCGGCCTTCCAGAATATCTGCTCAGGAAGGACCTTGGGCATCACTGCACCAGCCCATAGAGGTTAAAGGATCAGTCCAAACTCCCCAGCTCCTGCAGCCTAGAAATAGGACCAGCCCCCAAGCCCTAGGGCTCAGGATGGTTCTTGCCCTTTTGCTTCCTCTCTGGACCAGTCCACTGCCAAGGTTCTAATTAAAAGGAGCAGCCAGAAGCCAAAGGTAGATTTTGTGGCTGGACCACATCCCTTTTCAGCTAGGAAGCCGACACCTCCCACCTGTGGCCTCAGGGCTGAGTCTGGCACCGGGCGGTTTGGATCCCTTCTCTGTCAGTCAAGAGGAGGCCAGCTCCTGGCTTGGTCTCACGTGAACCCTTCCATGTGCTCATTCATTCACATCCAGCGCTCTGTTTTTATTTACTTGTTTTCGTTCCTGAGGAAGTGTTGCCAGTTGGAGAAGGGAAGGCCCCTTCTCTGTTTGAGCTGCAACCAAAGGAAAGTATGGGTCAGAAAGCACATTTCCCAGTAAGGCAGGTTTTTTTTGAAGCCAACCTCTGATTCTATCAGGGCTGCTTAAAACTGCCAACTTTGAAACTCATTTCCTTGGAAGTAATGGAGTGAGTACAAAAGTAACAAGCCTTCAGGAAGGAAAGGCCAGACACAACTTAATTAAACTGGCTTAAAGGGGGCTCCCCTGATTACAGAGAGTCTGTGTACATTGTGGAAGACAGAAAACTGAAAATATAAACTACCTACTACTCCAGCAATTCACAAATTAGTACTGTGAAGGGTTTTTGTTTGTTGTTTGTTTTTAAAATGTATATCCTTTTCCTCTTTTTCTTAGTGCATATAAAGTATTTTTAAATGGGATCATTTTATTCAAATTGGACTGCAGTTTGCTGCGTCTCTTAATTTATCCCACATATTTTGCTAGTAGTAGCCTGGTTTTGATGACTAGTGTGCATTTAAACTAAGCTTGAGAGTATAAATTCCATAGATAATGCATTTTAGGAGAATATTTGTTTGCCTCACATGGGCTACATGTCTGGCCCCTTCCCCTTCAGAACCTGGATGTGGATTGGTGGCTGGCAGCCTTCTGGTCTGATATACAGAATAAATGAATGGGAGGTAGAGGGAGGAAAGGAAAGTGAAAAGGCAGTTTGATCATTTCAGAAATGAACTTGAAACTCTCAGATACCTGAGTGTGCTTATGGATGAAAACCTCAAAATACTGGGGGACCACTTGAAGGTGGATTTGACTCCAAGTCCAGATGATAGAGCATGGGGGTCATAGCACAGGGCAGAGTTCCCACCCCACTACCTACTAGGGAACATGTCCTAATGTCCTGGCCTCAGTTTCCTCGCCTGTAACAAGGTATTGTTACTACTTTTAAACTTGCTCTGAGGATTAAGTGAGATCATTCACATCAAGGGCCCCCCTCGGTGCTGACCTTTGGTAAGTGAGGTGGATATTGATTGTGGTTACTTCTATTGCTACCATTGTTTTACCGTATCAAATGCCAGGATATAACCTTTAAACTATCATTTCAAGGTAATAAAAATTGGGTTGTCCAGAGCTCAGTGTTCAAGTGTTGAGTTATTTTAATTCTTCAAAGCAGAAGTTGTCCATTAGTCATGCGTAAGTCAAATGTTACTGGAATGTGGTGTGCCAATAAAGTGATCCTTAGTGAAGTAGTTAATGTTGGAGAATCTTGCCTTGTTTGCATCATACATTATGACTCCAGGGCTTCATGAATTATCTTATTTCATTGATACCAAGTGGCACACTTTTCATGTTTTCATCTTTAAATCAGGATTTCTCTTATAACCGATGGTATGCCATATTTAATGATATGCTTTCTTTCTCAGTACTACCTAAAATAATACAACTTAAAAGTGCTGACATCTTATATTTAATAAAATATGTTTATTTCTTTCTTTATTTTTAGACTGCAAAGGCCTTGTTTTATGGTTATTGATTTCTAGTAATTGGAAATACCAGTGTTCTCAAGAGGATCACTCAATATTTTAACTGCAAATTTATTTCCTAGCCTCAGATAGTTTTCAATAATCTAATTCATTTGGGGAAGGAAGCTAAAAATCAATGTTTCTGCCAGTTTTGTGTATATTAGCATCATAAAACAAAAATACTATCAGGTATTAGTATTTCGGTATGTGTGTGAGTATACTTTAAATTGTAAAACCCAGTTTGTTCTTTTATAATGCTAAACTGGTTGTTCTTCAGTGGCTCAAATAACAATGTAAATCTACACACAGAGACACCATCTACCTATCTCTCTCTCTGCTGTCTAACTTAACTATAATATTTAATTATTTTCACTCATTAAGTCTCTTAAAGAGATTCAACTCAAGCTTGTGGGTATATGAAACAATTATAAAATTCATTAAATATATCAATATGATGCTTATTTCCTACCCAAGATTTTAAAATTACATTTTAACTTCTTTTTATTTTCTTCTAGAACTGATCTAAGGTTATTTATCAGTAGGAAATTCCCATCTAATTACAAGGATTTCAAAACACCACACTTGTTAAAAGAAAAAAAAAACATTTTTACCACTAGTGCTATTATAAAATCATTTAGAAACTTGAAAGATTTGTTGCTTAAAGTTTCTTTGTTTTTAAAAATTCATTGACAATTTTCACTGATGCATTAACTTTAAAGGGCTTTTATTTTGGTGACTTGTGAGGCAAATTTTTGATTTATGGATAAAATATATACACTTACAAGAGACCAATAAATCTATAACTTTTTGAGATCCCATGGGGGATATAAAGCATTTAGTAATGCCTTTTCTGAAGACTTTATCTGAAAATTTCTTTAAATTTATGAATTATTTTATATATGCTTTAAAAATTCAACTTTAGCTCTTTATGGAAAACGTCTACTGAAAAACACTATAGTCACTGACTTATTCTCTGTAGTTGTGAAGTTATCCTAGCTAGTGTTTAATATTTCATTTATTTTTATCAAGCAACTAGTATAATCTTGGGAGAATTTTGAACTTTATTCTAAAATCATTTGGCTTCCAATGAAAAACAATGCAAAACTACATTTATTTTTAAATTCTGGTTACAGACATACATCATTGTATGATGTTTTGGAATAAGTAAAATGTATATAAAGAGAAGAAAAAAATCATCCACAATTTAAGTGTATTACAAATAACCACTAATAACATTTCATATTTCCCTACTTTTTATGTTTTTTTAAAAATTTTAGCTGTAGATGGGCCACAATACCTTATTTTTATGTGGTGCTGAGGATTGAATCCAGTGCCTCACACATGCTAGGCAAGTGCTCTACTACTGAACTACAACCCTACCTAGTCCCTTATGTTTTAATATATGTATTAATGAGCATTTTTTTTATATCTGTAGCCATATATAATCTTAAAATATGTATATACCATATATATGTATATATATTCATTTTAAGTTTTTTAACATTAGATAATAAGTATTCTCACATATCATTAATTATTGTTCAACAGCTTATTTTTTATGATTACATAATATGTCCCTTATGGACAAGTAATTCACTCAGCCATTCCCCAGTTGTTGGACATTTAGGTTGACTAAATTTTCTTACTAGTATAAATTCATCAAGCATAAAAGTGATACAGCTGAAGTAGTAATGAAAAGAACACAAGCATAAAAGTAATAAAATTGAGATCCTGCTAAGAGAGATGAACATGATATGATGGTGGTGTGCCAGGTGGATTGGATGGTAAGATGAGAGAGAGCACTCAGGGGAAGAACAGGGAGTGAGGGCTGACCACAGATCCCATCTATAGGAACAGAAAGGAAGAGATGGCTATGAAACTGTTGTCTTCACACTTGGCAGGACTTGGCAAATGTGAACACTCATGAGGCAGGAGTCAACGGTCACTTCAAAGGTTATTTCACATGCTGGGAATAAACAGAAATGGTCAGATTTGGAACAGGGATCAGCATGTTGAGTGTCATCCATTTGCCCATGACCCTCATGGTCGGTTGAGCTGAACTGAAGCTTTGATGGACTCTTGGGACTAGAAATGAAAGTACAAGTCATAAATGGAGAGAGAACATAATGGTGGACCTGGGGAAAACACTGATACATTTGAGGGTGGTTTGGCATAAGTGGAGGAAACAGGGCTCAGTTGAAATCTTTAGGAATTGTCCCTATTTTGATGAAAAGGAAGGAAGAAGAACCTATGAGAGAAGAATAGGCAGAGAGGAAGGGAGGGAAGGAGGGAGAGAGAGGAACAGAGAAAGAAAGAGACAGAAAGAGAGAGAGAGATCATGCACAAATTGAAACTCCATAATGGAAGTCACTAGGAGCCCAGAAAGGAAAAGAGCCTCAAGAATAAAACCCACAGTGTTAGGAGCCACAGGCAGCTATGCCCAGGACAGGCGCCTGAGAAGTTAATTGCAACTTTAAAAAACAAAACCAAAGAACCCTACTTCACTGTGATAAGCCAAGTCGAAAGGTACTGAGGAACAAGTGGATGATATCTAGGATTTAGAAACTTGGAAGAAGTGGGGATGCACACATGACAGGAGAGCCGGGAAGAGGGAATACACACGTGTCCCCTGCCTCCTTCAGAAATGGTCTTCCCCCAACAAACATGGACTCTCACCAGAAAGCTGTCCAGGGAATAGAAGAGATAAATCACATAGGCTACCTACCATGTTAGCCTGAAATTTACTATTCAGAAATATCCTTTATCTTTTAAGAACCTTCAAAGGATTCAAGGGAGGGGGGGGGATATCTTTTTCAGACAACCACTGAGGAAACTGAACCCGACAGCCAAGAGGATGAGAACGATGGTGGAAAACCAAGAAAAGGGAATGCAAAACTCGCCTCCTCAGGTTTGTTTCTTACCACACTAGTTTTAAGGTAAGATCTGATGATAACTCCTGAGATATGATGGAGTTGAGGATGTTGCCTCATGAATGGGAAAGGTAAGTAGGTAGACTCCACAAGGGGTGTGCTTGTGCTGCCACCTGGAGGCTTCCTGGGGAAATTCTGACTATAGAACTAAAGTTGCTATGAAAATAGAATCCCCGACTTCATTGCTGCTTGGTTATGTTTTGTTTTTTGAAAGTCTATCTCCAGTTCCTAAAAAATATTATATTTTCCCATATAACTAACTCTACAATTTAGGATCTTTTTTTTGGTACCAGGGGTTGAATCCTGGGGTGCTTAACCCCTGAGCCACATCCCCCACCCTTTTTATTTTTTATTTTGAGAAAGGGTCTCACTAAGTTGCTTAGGGCCTCCCTAAGTTGCTGAGACTGGTTTTTGAACTCCTGATCCTCCTGCCTCAGCCTCCTGAGCCACTAGGATTACAGGCATGCGCTACGGTGCCTGACTTGAAGGTCATATTTTGACACACTGTAGCAGCAATAGATAAGACATACATCAAAAAAATTCATAAAAACTGAGCTGAGGGTATAGCTCAGAGGTAGAGCGCTTGCCTAGCATGTAAAAGGCCCTGGGTTCCATCCCCAGCACCCTCCCCCATACACACACACACACTGTAACTAAGCTTCATGTTGCCAGGGAAGGAACTAGTCTTAAGTGCTCATTGAAGGAACATAGTCCCTCTTGTGATTTTATGTTTCTTCTTTCTGTTTCTGTCTAACTCCTGTTCAGAGCCACAGCATTTTACGACAACTGTGACTCGATGCAGCCCGACGGTGGCCTTTGTGGAGTTCTCCTCCAGCCCCCAGCTGAAGAACGATGTGCCAGAAGAAAAAGACCAAAAGAAGCCAGAAAATGAGATGAGCGGAAAGGTGGAGCTAGTGCTGTCACAAAAGGTGAAGTACAGAGTGGAGGGCGGCAGTGAATCCCCGGGGTGAAGGCTCTGCGTGCTGCCCACAGCAGGGCTGGGCTGCATGATGATTTGTTTTCTCTCCTAATCCGCTTTCCTACCTTTAATCTGCATTTTTCCCTGAAAACCGATAAACTACATGTTCATTGAGAAGAATTTATTATAAACATATAAAGTTATGTACATATAAACATGCAACAATATGCAACACTATATGTAGTTATGTTTTTAAAAATACACACCAAAATAGGATGAGAGAGGGAGAAGTCACTGAAACTTACTTCTTATTAGTAATACTTAGCATATATTCTTTCATCATCTCTTAAAATTTAATTTAAATAACTCGGGAGATTATTATTCTACTATAATAACTTTTAAAGTTGTGTTCTTATTAAATCTCTTCCATGTTTGGAGTCTCATTTACATTAGTTTGGTTTGTTTTCAGACACTAAATCTTCACCATTTACCCCAGTTATCTCAACCTTGGCTACTCTGGTAGTCTTAAAAACCACTAACCCTACTCTGGACTAACTAGATCAGAATCTGTAGAGAAAGAGACCAGGTGTCTGTATTTTTAATGGTTCCCAGGTAATTCTAATGGGCCAGCAAGAAGGAGAACCACTCCCTTGCATACCTGGCAAAGTTAATGTGGTGTATGTCACCATTAAAATAAACGACCCACAATGTGAATCTGACTTTAAAATGAAAAATTTATCACTTTGTTCATTAATCTCTCATTTACTCAACCAGTAATGACTGTGCACCTTCTCTGTACCAGGTGCCACACTAGATACCAGATATTCAACAAGGATCATGACACAGTCCCTGGCTCAGAACTGAGAGCCATGTGTCCATGGAACAGTCTTCAAGCCAGTTGCCTTGGTGCTCCAGGGTCCTTTCTTAAGTATATAGAGAAATATGTAAGGTTTTAGATCTATTAGCTAGTCCCCATTTTTCTATGTGGAGAATCCAAGAAGGATTTGAAGGTCTGTAAAGTGGAATTAAATTATAGATCAAGCCATAGGTCAGGGACAGGCAGGATTTCCCACCTTTGCAGATTTTTGCCTTATCCACAATACACTCAGAAATTTTGTTTTCATTATCCTTCCAAACTCATTTTTTTTTCACTTAAATCTAAACTGAAAGGAAAACTCTATATCACTCCTAGATTTTTTTTTTATCAAACAAAATGAAAAACATGACTAAAAAGTATTCATTGGCATTCTTCATCTGTGTCCACTCATTGGTGTGAGCCATCTTTGTCACGTGTACCCCACTATGGGAAAGTTGTCTCCAGGCATCTTGAAGTTTGATTTTTGGGTTTTGTGCTGCGGATAGTCAAAGCTATCTGGTAAACATTGTTCTCAGATATTTTAAGGCTTAAAATAAAAAGCACAGGATTGCTATCCTAGATATCTATTAGTACCAAGTACATATACCCCCAGAATTCCATTTTTGGACTCCAGGTTAACAAACACCTATTAGTTGATTAGCAGATAGAATGAGAGTCTTTGTACCCAGTGATTTTCTCACCTTCACCATGTGAATTTCTCCCTTGTCTTCCTTCCCTACTGATAGTTCTTAGATAAAAGTGATCATAAAAGTATTTGCAAGAGCTTTTATTTTCTGATTCACTTGAGGGTGTCACCTTTGTAAAACAAAACTCTCGTGCATAGAGGCTGACCCTTTAAAATATCATCATTCTGTGTATTTCTGCTAATAATTAACTATTTTATTTACAAACAGACATTATCTGGAAACGTGTTTCTGTCAGCCTCATCCATGGAGGAAATAGAATCAGGTTAAGATTTGAGGGTTGTCACTCCATTCACAATATCCTCAAAGAAAATAAAATACTTGGGAATCAACCTAACAAAAGAGGTGATTTATACAATGAAAACTACAGAACCCTAAAGAGAGAGATAGAAGAAGATCTTAGAAGATGGAAAAATGTACGCTGTTCATGGATAGGCAGAATTAACATCATCAAAATGGCGATATTACCCAAAGTTCTCTACAGGTTTAATGCGATGCCAATTAAAATCCCAACGGCATTTCTTGTAGAAATAGATAAAGCAATCATGAAATTCATATGGAAAAACAAAAGACCCAGAATAGCAAAAGCAATTCTAAGCAGGAAGTGTGAATCAGGAGGTATAGCGATACCAGAGTTCAAACTGTACTACAGAGCAATAGTAACAAAAACAGCGTGGTACTGGTACCAAAACAGGCAGGTGGACCAATGGTACAGAATAGAGGACACAGAAACCAATCCACAAAATTACAACTATCTTATATTTGATAAAGGGGCTAAAAGCATGCAATGGAGGAAGGCTAGCATCTTCAACAAATGGTGCTGGGAAAATTGGAAATCCATATGCAACAAAATGAAACTGAATCCCTTTCTCTCACCATGCACAAAAGTTAACTCAAAATGGATCAAGGACCTAGATATCAAATCAGAGACATTGCATCTGATAGAAGAAAAAGTTGGCTACGATCTATATACTGTGGGGTCGGGCTCCAAATTCCTTAATAGGACGCCCATAGCCCAAGAGTTAATAACTAGAATCAACAAATGGGACTTACTTAAACTAAAAAGTTTTTTCTCAGCTAGAGAAACAATAAGAGAGGTAAATAGAGAGCCTACGTCCTGGGAACAAATTTTTACCCCTCACATTTCAGATAGAGCCCTAATATCCAGAATATACAAAGAACTCAAAAAATTAAACAATAAGATAACAAATAACCCAGTCAACAAATGGGCCAAGGACCTGAACAGACACTTCTCAGAGGAGGACATACAATCAATCATCAAGTACATGAAAAAATGCTCACCATCTCTAGCAGTCAGAGAAATGCAAATCAAAACCACCCTAAGATACCATCTCACTCCAGTAAGATTGGCAGCCAATATGAAGTCAAACAACAATAAGTGTTGGCGAGGATGTGGGGAAAAGGGTACACTTGTACACTGCTGGTGGGACTGCAAATTGGTAAGGCCAATTTGGAAAGCAGTATGGAGATTCCTGGGAAAGCTGGGAATGGATCCACCATTTGACCCAGCTATCGCCCTCCTCGGACTATTCCCTGAGGATCTTAAAAGAGCGTACTATAGGGATACTGCCACATCAATGATCATAGCGGCACAATTCACAATAGCTAGACTGTGGAACCAACCTAGATGCCCTTCAATAGATGAATGGATAAGAAAAAAAATGTGGCATCTATACACAATGGAGTACTATGCAGCACTAAAAAATGACAAAATCATAGAATTTGCAGGGAAATGGATGGCATTAGAGCAGATTATGCTAAGTGAAGCTAGTCAATCCTTAAAAAACAAATGCCAATGTCTTCTTTGATATAAAGAGAGCAACTAAGAACAGAACAGGGAGGAAGAGCATGAGGAAAAGATTAACATTAAACAAAGACGAGTGGGGGGAGAGAAAGGGAGAGAGAAGGGAAAGCATATGGAAATGGTAGGAGACCCTCAATGTTACACAAAATTACATAGAAGAGGATGTAAGGGGAAAGGAGGGGGAAACAAGGGAGAGAATTGAACAACAGCAGATGAGGTAGAGAGGGATGATGGGAGGGGAGGGGAGGGGAGGGGGGATAGTAGGGGATAGGAAAGGTAGCAGAATACAACAGTCACTAATATGCCATTATGTAAAAATGTGAGTGTGTAACCGATGTGATTCTGCAATTTGTATTTGGGGTAAAAATGGGAGTTCATAACCCAATTGAGTCAAATGTATGAAAGATGATATATCATGAGCTTTGTAATGTTTTGAACAACCAATAAAAAAATATATTAAAAAAAAAGATTTGAGGGTTGTCAACTTCAATAGGACTAACTTTTGCTGTTTGCTTAATACACAAGTTCATTTGGACATCTGGTTGACCTCAGTAATAATGAATGAGGTGTTTGACTATATTTTACTCAGGATTCTTTTAGGGTTGAATATATGATTAATAACGAAAAATAAAATACTATGGAGAAGAAATTCTAACGTTCATTCATCCTGAGAACCCAATCACTCATCAACTTGTGATGGAAGAAGTGGCCCCTTAGTCTCACCCACCCTCAGGTTATTAGCTATCACATTAATCTATTGGGAACATAGCTGCCGGCCAGAGACCAGGGTCGGTATTAAGGCCTACAAGCAGCTAGAAGGTCATGGACTGATGCAGCTGTGTTCTTCATTCAGATTCACGCTCAGAGTCTTGTTTTAGATGTTGTTTAAGTAAGTTTGATAATCTGGTCTTTAGCAGAAACACCCAAGTCTGCATGAGGTGCTCCTACGAAAGGTCATTAGATTAGGATGAAACAAATAAAATTAAATAGTAATAATAAGAAAAATCCATTTTAACAAAACAAACAGAAGACTTTGTAAAGCCTGTAATTTGGGAACTATCTACCAGAAGGACAAGAAGTCTAACATGTGTACAAAATTCCCTAAGGGCATCAATGCTGTGGCACTATTTGAGAGTTGTTATTTATAACAATGCTTCTTTGCCAACAGGCAAAGTATATTGTCTTTAATGTGCTTTTTATAAGTTTGTGGCTGTTTGAATAGTGTCTTGAGAATAATGTCCATTAAAAGGTAATATTATTATAATGTTCAGCACTTACGGAGTGGAGTAAGGTTTTCTTCTGAGCATCTTAGGTGATACATCTCATTTCCTGACATTATAATTTCAATATTGGGTGGGACCAGAAGGAGAATATGTGATTGCCAATAAGAAAAGGAGAGAAAGTTATGTATAGTTTAGACAGACTACTGTCTTCTGGGTTTGAAGGAAAATGATCATCACATTTCTTGCTCTTATTTGATTTCTCTGAAAAAATTGATCTCTATATTGATGTAGAAAAGCATGAAAGGATTTTAGGGAAGGGGCAAAAAGTTTCCATTTAAAAATTAAATATTTGACAGTAGAATGTGTTCTGGCAGAGTATACATACAAAAAATATAACTCGTTCTATTAGGTTCCCACTTTTTGTGGTCATGCATGATGTGGAGTTACCCTGGTCGTATATATAAATACAAGGCTAGGAAAGTCATGACCAATTAATTCTACTGTCTTTCCTATTCCCCTCCCCCCTCCCTTCCCTTCATTCCCCTTAGCCTCATCCCGTGTATTTGTATTGTCCCCCTCCCTGATCTCCCTGTTTTGGGTTAACATCCACAAATCAGAGAGAACATTCAGT
This sequence comes from Urocitellus parryii, assembly GCF_045843805.1. Taxonomy (NCBI): domain Eukaryota; kingdom Metazoa; phylum Chordata; class Mammalia; order Rodentia; family Sciuridae; genus Urocitellus; species Urocitellus parryii. The sequence continues at coordinate 113,079,994 of NC_135540.1, read as the reverse complement.
CATGTATAACTAAAATTTTTTAAATAAATAAATAAATAAAAATAAAAATAAATTAGTATTTGAGCTTAATGACTTATGTAATAGGCAGGGATCCTTTAACTTTCTTTCATGTATACTTATTAATGGATAATGCTTATAATGTACACATCTGTTTTCCATGATCCAGGTGTTGAAGCCAAAATCCCCAGAACCAGAAGCAACCCTGACGTTTCCATTTCTGGACAAAATGCCTGAAACCAACCAACTACATTTGCCAAATCTCAATTCCCAAGGTAAAGAGAAGGAAATGTTTTAATTTTAGATCTACATATTCTGCTGGGCCCGTCTGTAGTAAAATGTTTTGTTTTAAAAGATGACTACACCCTTTATTGTGATGTCCCTTTATCCGGGGGACATTTTGCCAGAGTCCGCGATGGCTGAATAAATAACTTCAGAATGGGAAACTGAGGCCACATTCTCTATTTGATCAAGCTGAGAACCCCTGTCACCAAAATCAGACATTATAGGATATAGTGGGGCCTATCCAAATGTTTGAGACCTTTAAAATTTCTTGCATTGTCTCCCAAACATAAAAAGGCAATTAAAAATTTTAAAAATCAATAAGTGTTTTGAAAAATTTACAATCTTAATATTGCATCAAATTTATTGTTCATTTTAGTCTTCATAGAATATCCATTTAGCTTGACAGTCATTTTGTTAAAAAGTCAGATTTTTTTACTCCATTAATAATTTCTGCTTGTACATGATGATGAAGCATTCACTATGTAGATTAAATGTGTTACTGGTAAGCAACAATTTTAACCTTTTTAACAACTTTATAGTAGGAGAATACATGAAACATTTAAAAAATACATTCTTAGAGTATATGTGAGAACATACTGAGGATATATTTTAATGTGCTGCATATTTTTGATACATTTTAATATAATGGGAGAAGGGGTGACCTCTAAAAACAGGAGTGAGGGCCCACAAAGATCTTAAATAGCACCCACTATTACTATGGAAGATCTTAAAATAACACTGACCCCCGCCAAGTACCTTATAGGCCATATATGGGTTAATGAATTCACCCCTTTGCTCTGTAAGAATCCAAATTTAATCCCTTTATCCTCATGAGAAACTCAGGTGCCCATACCACCAGGAAGGACCCTTACAAATATGAGCCCTGAAGGATGGGTCCTGAGAGTTGCACTATCCATGGGGATTATTCTTCAAAACAGATCACTGGGCTTTACCAATGCAGGTTCTCTAGATGTGGAAATGGCTAGCGTTTGGGAGGTAGGACAATAAGATTCCTGTGTTTCTTTTAAAATTTGCTTTCCCCAAAGTGTATTAGATTTGATTTATCAGTTCAGGCCAACAAGGATGGTACAGGTTCACTGTGACTGGGGTTTATCATTACTTCTCTTTTTAAGGATGAGCAGCTCTTTGGGGTCACCATTGACAGAATCTGCATTGCCTCCCATTAGTCTTTGTTGACAGTTTTTTGGGGCCCTGTATATAAAACAGGGAGCACTTGGTGGGGAATTAATTGGCACATGTACTGATGGTCATTCATCTCTTCATGTGGAAGTAAATTCAATACTATCTTCAAAGCATTTGCTTTAAATTGTCAGGCCTACAATCCTGAAGGGAACTGGAAAAAAAATCAAGGCTCACAACTGGGCCAGCAATTGGCTATATTTAGACAGATTTTAATTCTGCCCTATTTCTAGCACTTGTAATTGTGTGGATAAAGAATATAGAGTGGGAATAGATATTTTAAGCCATATTAATTAGTTGTATTGTCATGTATTTATATATTCCATTACCTGTTGTAAGGCATTTTGATTTGGGGAAATGTGCTATTGAATTGGGATTTTACTTCATGCTTTGCCAATGTTGAATGATTAAAAAAATAAAATTTAGTAGCACTGGAACATTTTGAAACTTTAAGAGAATTATGTTTGGAGCTGCAGAGACTCCAAGAGAGAATTATATTGTAGCTACAGAGGCTGGCAATAGAATGTCTGGGTTCCAATTCCTGCTCCTCTGGTTCTTACCTATACACCCATTGGGTTCTCTCTAATGTCTAATTGCCACCTGTAAATTAGAAATAACAATTACACTAGCCTTTAGGGATATCAGAAGCGTTGCATGAGATAATTTGCAAAAAGCGTTTTGCTTAGTGCCTAGCCTGGAATAACCACTGATAAGGTAATCTAGTGATTGCAGAATAGTAGCAATAGGAGCAGAAGTGTAGAATGAGATGTCCAGCAAAAATAAACTATTCCTGAATGCTTTCCTGAAAAGAAAAGTGTTCACATGGGGCACGGTGGCACATGCCTGTAATTCTAGTAGCTCTGGAGGCTGAGGCAGGAGGATCCCGAGTTCAAAGCCAATTTCAATAAAAAAAAAAAAAGCCAATTTCAGCAACAGTGAGGCACTAAGTAACTCAGTGAGACCCTGTCACTAAATAAAATACAAAAAAGAGCTGAGGTTGAGTGCCCCTCAGTTCAATCCCCAGTACCCCGACCCCAGCCCCGCCATAAAAAAAAAAAAAAAAGTGTTTACATCCTAGAGACATGGCTTCAAGCAGGAGTTCTCAAACATGAGTATGTGCCCAGCCCCTGTGAGGCACAGGGCCTACCCTCATAGGGTATGAGTCTGTAGGTCTAGACAAGAGCCAGAGTAGTTGCATTTCTTACAAGTTCCCAGGTGATACTGATGTGGAGATCTGGGGAACACACCCCAAAAACCACTGAATCAAAGTATTTATTTAAATTGTGCCTCAAAGACACCACTGATAGCTACAAAAATAACAGTAATATTTGTTTGGCATTTATGAAATTCTTAAAGGGAGCAAAAGACGTTTAATAAATGTAACCTTAAAAGACATGATTTATCTTTTATTGGGCTTGGAATGGGGGGAAATAATGAGTCTCTGCCCAGATATAAAGTCAGTACAAGCCAGGCCTGTAATCCCAGTGACTTGGGCGCCTGAGGTAGAAGGATTAAAAGTTCAAAGCGAGCTTCAGCAACTTAATGAGTCACTAAGCAACTCAATGAGACCCTGTCTCTAAATAAAATACAAAAAAAAAAAGGTCTAGGGATATGGTTAAGTGCCCCTGAGTTCAATCCCCATTACCAAAAGAAAAAAAGAAAAAAAAAGTTAATACACATTTAAGTGACTAGTCTTAAATCAAACATCAAGTCCAAAAGAGCCATAAGGTCAGGATCAGGATTCCTGGAGCCACACCTAATAAATACTCTCAGAAATAATAATAATAATATTGCCCCCAGAGAGTGATATCACCCATATTTCTTTAAAGTCATCTGTTTATGAACTGATCATATGGCCACTAAAGATCCAAAAGTCAACCCTAATTGATGTTCCACAGGTTTCCCCAACACACATACATACACATCAATTTAGTCTTTAAATGCTATGAAAACTTTTATAGAAGACATTTAAAGGTGACCAGTATCCTTTTCTCAACTCTCACACACCAGTAGAAAGATACGTCAAAATCGTGTTTTGGTAAAATAGTCACACACTTCAAAAACTGGAGTGTAAGGATATGAACACTTGCCAGGAGCTCTGTGCACTCATTGCACCATGTGCAGACATGGACACTTCTTTTTTTCAATCTGCCACAGACTTGCACACATGACCTTCATAAAGCATCGTGTGTATAAAGAAATTAAACCCCCTGTCTCTGCTGCCTTTGTACTTTCCTAGTGTTCTCCCAAAGTAATGTCCACTGTGCATTTTTCTCCTGCCTAGCATATCGTTTTACCATTTTGAAAGGTAAAGTTTAAACAACATCATTGTTAAGTATAAACCTAAAAAAATTTCACCTAACCCCACGAAGATAGACAAAAGTGCATAAACTGTGCCAGTTCTACTGACTTTTGTTTGTTGTTGTCTTCAGACTTTTTAAATGTGTTTTTTGTACAACATTTTGCACTTCGGGTTCACTGGCTCCCAATTCCCATGTCGACTATAATCAAGCCTTCTTTGCTAGTGGGACTTAGTCCTATTCAGCTCTCACTGGTTTCATGGTTTTCTGTTCTGTTCTGCCGTCTGATCTAGAGTCGCCTGGCACTGCCAGTGTTCCGCTTAGAGTTCAGAACTCTTGGCGACGTTCCCAGTTTTTCTCCCGGTCAGGTAAACTGCATACTGGGTAGCTGCATTTCTTTTGTGCACAAATCCATGTTGGGGCAACCAATGATGTCTCTGGCATTTGTCTTCATTTCTGATTTCAGGGAAAAAATGCTTGTTTCTGACACACAGTTAGCAAAGAGCTAGCTCTATGATAGCAATACCAGTTACACTGAAATTGAAAGGAAATCCGTAGAATTTCATTCAATTTTGAGAATCCAAAGAAATGTTATTATCCACAACTTTCTTTATTGTCCAGTCCCACATTTTTTAAAACAAAGATTAGAACCAGAAACTGGTAATGGTTCTCTTGTTAACTGTGTCACTCTCTTTACTTCCTGGATGACATCTGGCCTGTCTGTATCCTTCTCCATCTAGACAGGGAGAGGATTGCTCAGTTAAGCCAGAATGCAAGGTATATTGAGAACCAGCACTAAGAGGGATAGTTTTTGCTTCCTAGTCTAGTACCTGGTGCTAATTGATGTGGTCAATCATTTTACCCTGAAAACTTCTACTTCTTTTGGTGATGGGTACAACCTGCTTCAGGGTTTAGAGGTCTGCTTTATTTTGATTTTCTAATGCTCTTGAATTAGTTTTCAAGCTGACATAGGAACTACACAGTACTTTAAGAGGATCTGAAAGAAAGACAATTAGGAATAACTCATATCATTATCTTTTCTTTCTTTCTTTTTCTTTCTTTCATTCTGTGCAGTAGATTCTCCAAGCAGTGAAAAGTCACCTGTAACTACACCGGTAAGTGACCCACTTGAAAGAGCAAGATCATTCATGTGATTTTAATTTACAGCACTTTTTAAAACAATATTCAACCAGCTGGGCATGGTGGTACACTCCTGTAGTCCCAGCTTCTTGGGAAACTGAAGCAGGAGGATCACAAGTTCAAGGCTAGTCTCAGCAACTCAGCAAGACTTTTCTCAAAATAAAAAATAATAAGGACTGGGAATATGGCTCAAGGGTAGAGCACCCCTGGGTTTAATCCCCAGTACCACCACCCCCCCCCAAAAAAAAGTATTCAACCAAAAATAAGACCCAAATAATTTATTTTAAAAGAACAATTTAAAGTCATGGATAATACTATCAGGTAAACTATGAAGACATGGATTATCATTATGTGAAATTGATATCATGCCTGGAAACAAAATGATAAGCCAGGAATGGAAGTCTAAAGTAGCACTTAAAATTAGTGTAATAACAGGACTTAGTACTAAAATAGAGAATTTTGTAGACATTGAAACTCACTCCTAAAATAAGGACAGTACTTCATTGTAGCATATTGCTGACAGAGAGGACCCAGCCTGGGCTTTCTTGGGGGAGTCCACCAATGCCTTGACTCATTCCCCTTCTCTACATCAGGATCTTGAATTATTTCACTTGCACCTATTGTTTTTTGTTTTTTATTTCAATAAGAAAGCATTTGCTAATGAAAACGTCAACACACATGACATCTGATTCCTTACTTCTGAATTTTATCTGAAAACTGAACTGGTGTTTCCAGCACTTGGCCTATCATCCTCCTTCAGCCTCTGAAATGCCCATCCACCTGGAGATGTCCTGGAGCATTGCCTTGGAGCCACCTAAGGGTAGCCGTGTAATCACTGTTATGCCTTAGATTCCAAATTTGTTAGCCATGTGATCCTAAAAATATTATATGAGTTCCCTGTACCTCATCTTCCTTGACTGTGCAATGAGATAAGAATAGCTGTCTTTCATGGTTGTTGTGAGCCTTAGTTGAAAAGCCTGTATAGTACAGTGCCTCTTAGCTTATCTTCCCTCCCCAGTGGCTAGTCTAAGAGACAGGCTATAGCCAATACCAATTCTTACCTAGAGGCAGATTGTCTTACTTCCTAAGTGCCTAAGCAGAATGGAGAAGGGGGCCCCTCATTTGTCATATAACCCTCAATCTTTCCTGCCATATTCCAGACTTACAGACCATTTGAGGAGACTCAGGTACCAGCCTGTACTGGTAATCCCAAACTTCCGGGAAAGCTGAGTCCACCTGTGATGGATGGGAACCCCAGAAGTATCCCAAAGCTGGTGTTCATGGTACAGATCTGAAGAGTAGGACATGCCCACTTGTTCCCATTTTAAACTGCATTCAGAGCAAGGATGTTCACTTGTTCACTTGCCCACCGGGACAGGAGTGGAGTGAAGAGTCACTCCAAAGAGATACAGTCTCATTTCTGGCTTATAGAAAATAGAACAAGGAAGAGAAAACTTACTGACCTATTAAGTAAATTCTCTAACAATAGCCCCCCTCAAGCATGATGTTCTTTCAAGAGTCATTGGCTCCCCATAGGATAGGAAAGTATAAGAAACCTGGAAATAAGGAAAGCCTGAGGAGGAACTAAGCGTGAGAGGATGCTGACCTCAGCAGACTCGGGCTGTCTTCAGTGGGACTGAGTAGCACTGGAGGCCCCAGGTCCCGTGAACGCAGGATCCCATCACCCCCATGAAGGGCTTGCATTCATTTATTCAATAAACATAATTATTGAGGGCCTAAAACACCAGGCCTTGGGATCCTTAAAGGGAAAAGAGGCATCCCTGCCTTGGAGGGGGATACAGACCTATGAACAAATAAATTGTAGGGCCAAGTGGGCTCAGTGATCTCCAATCTGACTTCCTCTAGCACCTCTCGCCTGTCCTTGAGACGGGAGTTACTCTCTTCTGATGATCATTCTGTGCACTCAGTTATGAGCTCTGCAGGCTGGGCCTCTTAGTGGGACAACCCACCCCCAACCCCAGGCTGCAGTAAGTATTCAGCAAATAACCACCAAAGGAGGAGGATCACTTTTCTCCCCTTTTGTTTATTCCACTGGTATCTTCCTCCTCATCTTCCTCCTCAAATGTTTTCTCTCTTTCGTTTTTTGACCAATGTGCAGTGCTTTCTGAGCTGAATCCCCACCCCACATTCCATCTTTCTACCGCTGTGTGACTTACTCTTGAGATTTCCACATAGCATTGATCTGAAAATTAATTAATTCCTAATGGATTCTTTCATTTTTTTCTTCTTTTGGACTTTCCTCACTGGTCCCCCTCTGTCTTTAGTCACATAAACATCTGATTTCTCCACAATGAAGGGCCAAACCCAACTTCTGGACATTTCAACTGCCTCCAAGTCCTAGGGGAATACCAGGACCCAGCAACATTAAAATCCAGTACAATTTCCAATGGGGATTCACACTAGGATGACATTTTTTTATTTATATATGATAACAGAATGCATTACAATTCTTATTACACATATAGACTAGGACGACATTTAATGGTCATTTGAGGACATTTGGGAAACTTTAGTTTATAAACAATTAAGTACCTCTGCATACCTTGCTATAACCTATGGTATGCATATATGTTGCATGAACCATGATAGTGGAAAACAGGAAGTACATTTCCCAATCTTATAGTCCTATCTTTCTTTACTATTCTGTGAACATCATGGTCATCCCCACTATTTGTGAGAATCACACGAAGAGTACAAAATGAGACCCTCATTTCATCTATCTCATCTACCTAAATATACTAAAGTGATAATGGCCTGAGACGCTTCCCTGGGCTGACTGGCCATCATGCACCTGTGTGGTGATACACCTCTGTTAGAGATAGGGCAGGGTGCAAGTGGGTTGGCTGTAATTGGACTTGTCAAACCTTTAGACAGGACTGACCCTGGCCAGCTTCCCATCTGCTGGGGGGAGGTAGATTCTGCTTGCTCCCCACCCTGCCCCGCTAGGCCTCTCCCATCCCTCCCTAACTCCCTCACCCTCACTCTCTTTTGCCACTCAGGATCCCCAGGGAGTTCTAAGTGTCTCCCAAAACCATTCCATCAGAACAGAGGAAAGAGAAGAACATAGTTATTGATGAGCTTGGTCTGCCTGGCACCTACTCTGGTGCCTGGGGTGGCTGGACTTTAAATGAAGGATCCCATCTTTTGCTGATTTCCTAGAGGCAGGCTGTGATTTCTCTCCCTTCCATCCCTGAACCCTCCCAGTCCCATATTCTACAGCACAGGCACCTGCTTTGGACTATGCCCCCTTCTCTAACTACAGTCATCCCTCAGTGTCCACAGGGGATTGGTTCCAAAACTTGGTCAGATATGCAAATCCTTAGATGGTCAAGTCCCTTAGATAAAACAGCACATCATTTGCACATAACCCCTAACATATCTTCCCATATACTTTCAATCTTCTCTAGATTATTTATAATACCTAATATAATGTAGATGCTATGTAACTTGTCGTTAACTCATTTGTTTAGGGGATAATAAGGGGAAAAGGTCTGTATTTTTTAGTTCAGATGCAACTTAAAAAAAAATATTTCTTTTTTTCTTTTTCTGAAGTGCTGAGAATGGAACCCAGGACCCTGCACACACTAGACAAGCCCTCTACCACTGAGTTATACCTACTCCCTTTTGAAATCTTTCTGTGATTGTTAAAACCCATGGGTTCTAAGGACTAGCTGTGTTCCAGTTCATTCAGTTGATTCCTAAACTTGCAAAAAACCTTCTGCTAAGGTTTTTTTTTTTTTAAGTCTTTGCGTTTGAGTGTTTTACCAGCCCCAGGTCAGGGGGGTTCCCCTTACCTGGATCCTAGGTGCCATAGGTGGTCATTGGTGAGTTAAATAGCCCACTTTAGGGAAAGGTGATATGGAAAAGCAATTGCAATATAAAGCATTAGCTATATAGTACAGCCGACACTTGTTCATACAAAATTCATTTCTGCTGAAATAATTGGTCCCATTGGCTTGGATCTAGGATCAGTATGTAGATCATCTTGTGCTTAAGAGTGTGAATGCAATTAAGATATCACTTCTAAAAGAAATGAAGCAAAGCCTCCCCGACCCCATAGCTACTTTATGTTTTTACTAGTTCTCAAAGCCTCACAGATCACACCAGCATCTTGGAAATGAATTGAAGAGAGAGTAAGATTCAACACTGGCGTCCACCACCAAAAAGCACATTTAGATAGAGGAAGGCTTGAGCTTGTATATCTACATTAGGTGCCAGGCTGGAGGCAAATGGTCTTCTCTTGTCCTGGCCTGTCCTTGAGAACAGAGCTCAATTCTGATCTTGGTTTTATTTCTCTGAGCAGTTTAAATTCTGGGCATGGGACCCAGAAGAGGAGCGCAGGCGACAGGAAAAGTGGCAGCAGGAGCAGGAACGTTTGCTCCAGGTAGGACTGGGTTTGCTGCTGCCCCTCCCTTGCCCTTCCTTAGATGATGCTTTCTTTATTTCTGTTGCATTAAATCTATTGTTAGCACGGGAAACGGATAGCAGCCAATTCTTCTGCTAAGTTGGTGAGTCTAAGTCGATTCATTTCATATCCAGGCCGCAGCATCCTGTATCTAACTCTCTGTCAGAGGTACAGTGATGAACAGGAGAAACCATTCATGTTAACACTTGAAAAACTCCCATGTATTGATTAAGGCTCTGTCTACCCATTCGTCACCTCCTTAGGTACTAATTTCCAGTTCAAGTAAAGGTGAGATGAATTATCCAAAAGCTATTTGTTAGCATACAGGTGGAGTAAAATTTGGCTTCAGTCTAGTTCCTCAAGCAGAAATGTTTACTCACCTTTGAGTAAAAGCTGCTAATTCTCAATTCTAGAAGAATTCTGGGAGTACATTTATCATGTCCCCACCGGCTTCATGCCTGCTTCGTGGATTAGTAGGGCTTCCAAGAGTACCCTGGTAACCCTAGAAACTAACCTATGTTGAATACTTGGGATGTGTCAGAATCTGTGGTTGGTGGTGACTTTTATCTCATTTAATCCTCACATAGCCCTTCAGAGTGTGTCTCATTAGCCCCTATTTGAAACTGAAGAAACTAAACTTGCATCAGTTAAGTTACTTGTCCAAGGTCACACAACTAACCGGTGTTGAGCCTGGATTCATTTCCAAGTCTACATGACTTTAAAACATATGCTCTTTCCACTACACTCCTAGGAGAGCTGAGGCTACCAAAAAGTCCTAAAGGAGAAGAATGTTAAATCTCATTAAGTTTGATGACTTTCTTCTGCTGTCAGAAAGCGATGCTTAATACAAGTTTATTTTACTTACTTTTTAAATTTTCTTTTTTATCTTTTTTTTTCTGTTGTTTTACTTCTTTTAGCCTAACTTATAGAGCCGGGGGTAGAGAGTTAGATATTTAGTCAATTTTAGTGTACATTAGTTCTGCAAGTTAAATTTGGCATTTTTGAAAATTGCAGAGGCTTAGACCTTCAATACCAAAATATCAGAAAGAACCTGATTCATCAAAATCCCAGAGTGGTTGGGACTTTTAGGACCCTGGGGAAGACCTCACATCAGGGCTAGCCATCTGCTGTTATCTTGGAAATCAGCTGCTTCTTCCCCAGACAATCAGGAGTCACAGTTCCACAGAGAAAAGAAGACAGGGGCATCTGTGTCCCATCCTGGCCCTCTGTCTGTCACACTCTGAAGGGTGGCCATGATCATAGACGCAGGCACCAGGCTTGGGCATTGCTCCTTGTCCCACAAAAAATGGTTACCCGATGTGGCATCTTGGGTTGTGAGCCAAGGTGTTTATGAAGGAAAGCAGGGAAGCAAGGTGTGTGTGTGTGTGTGTGTGTGTGTGTGTAGTATATGTATGGTGTGGTTGTGTGTGGGGGTGGGTGTATGTGTCACACAGGAAATGCATCTTTCACTGCCTGCATCTTCCTGGTGAGTGAAGCTCATGAGGAGGTTCCTGGAACTGATAAGCCTATAAGAAGCTTTGCTTGGTTTTTCAGCTGTTATATAGATTTGGGTCTCCTGTGTTCTGAAAAGCTCCTCAAAGTTCTCTCTTAACCTCTACAATACAATATCCAGTTTTGATAATAAGTTTTTACCTGGAGTTTAAGAGTCCACCATGGGCTGACCAACAGTGGTTTTACTGGAGCATCAGTAAGAACGCCAGTCTCTGGACATTCCAACGAAGTCCTTTTGCTCCTAAGATAGTGACCTAACGGGTAATACCTGGAAAACATCCCAATGCCTTCCTGGAAGGCAAAGTGCAGATTTGCTTTAGCCTCAGAGAGAGGACTGACAATCATCAGCCTAAAATAATTGGAGTCTGTGCAGCACACATCAATAATTCCTTTGTCTCTGTCATGTCAGGATGCCATCCCTAAGACATCCAGGTGTCAATTCTCATTTCAAGCATTATTTCTAATCTCCATTTATTCATTCCTTCTAGTCAGCTCTCAGGAACTCCAGTGTCTGTCTGTCTCTCTCTGCCCCCTGCTGCTGGGGGTGGAGCCCAGGGGCTCGTGCTTGCTGGGCAGGTGTTGTACCACTGAGCTACGTTCCCAGCCAGCAACGTATTTCTATCACTGGGATGGCAACACTCATCCCTGCAAGGCCCAGTTGAAGCAAACTGTTGATTTAGGACAAAAACCCAAGCTCAGGAAGATTGTGGGAACTTTCCATTATTCCATCTTTCCTCTTTCCACAAGCAAACTTCTTATCACTCTCTAGAGTAATTCTACAAAACACAACAGCAGAAAACAACTGCTCTCTATTGGGTTTTTAGGTTCCTAAAGTGTTTCAGTGGCACAAAGTAGTGTTTCCCTTTTATGGTGTGAATCAATTAGGCTCAGAATATTACCCCGAAAAGGTCCTCTTGCAACATATTGTACATGGTGATGTAGAGGAAGAAAAAAATCCCAGAGGTGTATGCAGTGGTCAGTTCCAAACGATCTATGGACATCCCATAACAGGAGAGATACCAGAAGGAACAGGACAAGCTGAAGGAAGAGTGGGAAAAGGCCCAAAAGGAGGTGGAAGAGGAAGAACGCAGATACTATGAGGAGGTAGGAAATTCCCAAGAAGGAGTCTGACCTTGTCATCCCAATTCCTTAAAGTGTGTCACCACATTTTGAGTCTGTGGCATGTGTATGCATGTGGCTGTGTCTGGCTGGCTGTACTCTCAGCAGACTCTACCAGCCTCTTTAAAAGAGTCATATCACAGCCAGGCACAGTGGCACGTTCCTGTAATCCCAGTGACTTGGGAGGCTGAGGCAGAAGGATCACAAGTGGGAGAATGCCAAAAGCCAAGTGCCAATGTCTCGGCTGGCACTGAATCACGAGCCACCACACAGCTTTGTAGGTTCAAACAAACAGCAATTCTTTATTCCCGATCTCACACCAGCCTCCACACACGTTCAGGGGAAGTATAGGAGCTTAGTAAAGCCCTAAGAAACTTAGTGAGACCCTGTCTCAAAATAAAAAATAAAAAAGGGATGGGGATGTGGCTCAGTGCTAAAGCACCTCTAAGTTAGGTCCCCAGTTCAAAAAAAAAAGTCATATAGACTCTAAAAGATAACAGTACCCCAAATATGTTAAGGGTGTATTGAGCCACAGTCAAGGAGATGAAATAGTTACATCTGATCACCTATTAGAGTCTGATTCTTGATCAGGCTTAGAGAGATGATGTGGAAAAAAAGTCAATTCATTTATTGTGTATGTGCTTGTTTGTAACAAGCATGTTTGGTCACAATGAATTAATTTTCTAGGATGATTTTGGTATTGAGGCTAAATAAGTATATTCTTATTACTACATTTATTATATGGTACTAAAGAGATACAGAGAGAAGAATTCTACTTTGTTTCATTTTATTTATTGATTTTTTGAACTGAATGAACAAGACCACATCAGAGAACTTGAAAGTGGCTACATTTTATTTATGTTATTTAAATTGTTTATGATTAAAATTACCACAAGGTTTTTTGTTGTTGTTAGATAGTCAGATCCCTAATAGCACTTCTTAACTTCTTTAATTATACTCATTCAGACTTTGGTTTTCTAAATTCAATGTTTATTTCTAAATTATCACCCATAGAAACGTTATATGATTGGCATGCTTTTGGAAAATAAGGGGTTTTATTTTTTTAATGCCTTGCTTGTTTGTACATATCCTGATGCGTTGTTGTCCCCCTTAAGTTCCTTAGTGTAATTTTTCTCCTGACAAATATGTATTTTTTTATTTCCCCCCTTTCATCAATTCCTGTACTCCCCTCAGGAGCGTAAGATAATTGAGGACACTGTGGTTCCGTTCACTATTTCTTCAAGTTCTGCAGACCAGCTGTCTACCTCCTCCTCCGTCACTGAAGGCAGTGGGACAGTGGTGAGGACATTTATTAAGAGCAATTTGTGACATAAATAAACTTAAGTAGAAGTATAAAAGCACAAGGCCAAGCTTCCCCACCAAACTCCACAGTTTAAACTCAGGGCTGGCTGTTCCCCTCGGATCATGTCAGCGGCTGCACCACCCTTTCACCCACTGCCCTGCCATTGCCGGGCCACATCCTGCCCTCTCCCCGAGGAGACCCAGAGCTGTTGCAATGGCCACATGGACCCAGACAGCTTGGCAGAACCTCCAATAGTGATGCCACGTGCTGGAACGTCCTCACCGCCTGGCTCTGGGTTGCTCACTCCTTCCACAGGCATCTTCTCCTCTCGCCACCCCATGCATTCCTTGGCATTGTTTGGCCACACCAAAGATGCCCACAATCTGTTCTCCACCAGCCTCCATAATAGTTGCTTCTAACGGAAAAAAAAAAAATTCCACAAGAAATTGATGTGTCTTGGAGGGCTGGAGAGAGCCTAGAAAGGCCAGGCTACCTCCACATCCTCCAACAAGGTCATGGAGGTACTGGATAGAAGTCATACCAAAACCTGCCTGGTCCATAATCTGCATAGGATAGAATATCCCCTGGATACCAGAAAGCCATTTGTCCTGAAATAAACAGTCCTGTGACTTTATTTCAAAGCCAGAGGTGAGGGTTCTTAACCAATTCCACTTTATGATAATATTTGAGAGAAATCCAGATTGTACATTTATTGTAAATTGTTAGAAATCACTACGATCATCTAGTTTAAATGACTGTTCTTTAAACTATAAGCAATGTGGTTAAATCCTTCATGGGGGAGAGGAAGGGAAGAAGGATCGATGGATAGGATCAATGCACACTATTTACATATATGGAAACAGCAGTGTGAATCCCATTAGTTTGAACATTTAATACATGTTAATAAGAAATTGAAGGTAAAGAAATAAAAATTTTGTGTCTCAGAAAGAAAATGCTTCAGATATCCCATGGCCAGAGATAAATGTCTTCTTGTGCATTTAAAAATTATATTTAAGTTTGTCCTTGTTTTTCCCCTTAGAATAAGATGGCTTTGGCAAACTGTCAAGATGAAGAAAAAGAGATAAGACAGAAGAAAGCATTCCCGGGGAATGACAGTGACTTATTGCTTAAGACTAGGGAAAGCGATCCACTGGAGGAGAAGGACAGGTATGAGCCCCTCCCAGGATCTCCATGGAAATTCACCCCCAAGAAGGGTAACCATTGCTAATGCAAATCATATTCAGCCTTGAAGTGATCATTCCAGTAATGCATTACATATTGCTTGACTATGTACAATATGAATAATAGCTCTGAAGTCAGTGTCCTTATGCTCTTGAATATAAATAGCCTTATTTTAAAATAAGCACAACCTTTTTTTAAATAAGGGGAAGCAGTTTAAATCATCAAAGAAGTTTCTTATCGATTCAAAGCTCCAAACCTAAGTATCAGTCACCTGAAGTGGGTAAATGTGTCTGGAGGGACAGAGGTTGAAATGAGGCCCTGGCGAACCACCTACTGTGGTTCCACTGTGGACCTGAACTTGGTTGTTGGTATGCCCTCACCCTAAGAAGCCATGTTTGCTTTGGTTGATAATAGTAAGGATAATCAGCTAATCAGTTGGTTGTGCATAACTGCCTCGCTGCGGGCTCCAGTATGTTCTACAGGTCAGAAAAGGAAGCCAGAAACCGTGGGGCCATCAGAGTGCTCAGACTGGAGTAGACTCTGGTGTAGTGGTGGGCTGTGATCGGTTCATTGATTCCACTCCCATCTAACCAAGAAGAAAGCTGCAAAAAGCCCAGGAAGTGGGCAGTACTGTGCCACCAGGATATTCTCTATGAGACACTTGTTTACCTCTAGGGCCTAAGATACCAGACACGTATCAGCAAGAGTGTACATATCTGCACACAAGTTTAGCATACAGAGAGACCCAAAGACATGAAAGGCTAAGTGTCATTTCAAAGACTGGCCAATTCTAAAGGTCGCCTGGGAGCAGCACTCCTCTGGTGGGGTTTTACCCTCAGAATTTCCCTGTGCTTGTCAGCTAGAAGACCCAGTGAACTGTAAGCTTTAAGAGCTAAAAGCCTATGTCCAGAGACTGCATTGTCTTTGGATAAACACATCTGTTTCCAGTTGATGCTGTTTAAAGGGCTTCTCATTTTATGAAATGAAAATTACTAGTCAGGAAGACTTCAATGACGCCAAAAAAGCATTTTATGTGCATTTTCCCTGGTTCTGCAGACAGGCTTTTAAAATGAATTTTGCTAGTTACCCACACTGCCCTTGTCACTAGAAACTACCCCCTTTTCTCCTTTGTATCTCCTTTCCTTGCACACAGAAGTTACTGAAAGGCCAGTGAACTACCTTGGGCTGCAAAGGTCCCATGTGGCCCAAATGAGCTCTTCCATTTGTGAAAATCTGGGAGATTCCAGTTAGCTCCTGCAGCCTTTGAAATGATTAGAATGCAGAATTTGGTGGACAAGGAGAACATCAGAAATGATCAATTCTAGAGCTTGCTAGATTTATGGATGGTACAAATGCATAATATTTTGATATTTTCAATCTGGTTTAAAGTAAAAAGTACATATAAGCAGTCTCATGTCTTTTTTCAATTTGTAATTAGTACTTCTGTGCTTTAATGGATAGGTAAGTAAATTCAATCCAGTTGCTTTTTTCCTTGTTCCAAATAATGTTTCTCTATTTTAACAGCCTAACTCAAGGACCCTTGGCTGACTCTGAGAATCCCATATCAAGAGGAATCCATGAAGATCAGCTGGATACAGAGGCTGGAGCCCCATCCTGTGGGGTGAACCCACAGCTAGCTCAGGGTAAGAATGGAGAAGATTAACCTCAATATTTAAATTATTGTAAGACTCTTCACATTGTCCAGACAAATATAACTTCTGCTGACTGCAAGCTTCTCTCTCTAAGAGCCTGGTCTTCTACCTTATGCTAAATATATAATTAATAAATTCCCACCCCACATCCCCAGACTCCATATAGTATCACTGGGGACCAGTAAGACCTGAGCAGGTTTGGGCACTTTTAAAAAAATTTTTTTAAAAAGTAACTATACAGAAAACCGTTGACCTTCATAAGCAATGCATTTTAAGACGTTTTCAAATTTCCCCATTCCACCCCAGTGCATATAATCTCCCCATAAAGTGCTTACAGAAGTGGAGAATCCACAAAGCTGAGTTGAAATTCAGGTGCTGAAAGGTTGAGAAGGATCCACCAGCTCCCTGCAGAAGCCACAGTCATTCTCACCTGAGTCCCCCATACACCAGACCCACCACTGAATAAAAGTCACATTCATTCCTCACCAAAACGATCCATTTCCCCATGTCACAGATCTTCAGGGTTATCCCTAGAGGACTGAAACTTAAATGTCAAATCTATCATTGCTTCAAGGCTTCTGCATCTCAATCACTCTTTTGAGTTTGAATTTTGTGTTTGTTTGGGTTTTTGGCTTATCTGTTTGTTTTTTAACCGCTAAGGAAACTTTGAGAATATCTGCTGCTGGCAGACACTTCTTGACTTAGTTTAGAGGCAGAGGGATTATGTAAGAGGAATGGTAAGGATGAAAGGATGACCATATGAATGTGTTTATAGCCAAAGCAAATTTGCTAAGCAAAGATACATTTTTAAAAGTGGAATGAATGAATTTGCCTTGTGTTTTCTAGGGTATGGTCTACTCATATGTTTACATTGTTTGGCAATCATTCATAAGCATTGACTTATGTTCCCACATAGAGATACTGAGGAAGCTGGATGCCTTAATTAAGGTGCCTTATGGGTTTAAACCACATTACAGTTGGTGTGATCCATGGATCAGAGAAAGCAATGGGTGTTTACCTTTATAGAAGTTCCATTCCAGGTTATAATTACAACCACCCAAATGTGCTTTCTTTGATACATAAGAAGTCAGTGTTTTTAGTACTCTTGTTATTACATGAAAAATCAATGAGGTAAAAGGACCCGGCTCCAGATCTCTTTTCCTTCCTCAACTAATTCACAGTGCCAAGGATACCCAGGCCTCCCTGGCCACTGTGTGCCCACAGCCTCTGTGAAATTGCTTCGAGACCTCAGCAGGCATTAGCCCTGTAAAGCAAGTGACTTATTAGGCAATATGGTGATTTTACTGAGCACAGAATTTATGTTCTTTACTTGGCCTTAGATCCATCCCAGAATCAACAGGTATCAAACACACCAATGCACATGTCAGAAGATGTGAAGCCAAAAACCCTCCCATTGGACAGAAACATTAACCATCAGATGGAGTCTCCAAGCGAAAGGCGAAAGTGAGTATCCAAATAAGATGGATATGGAATTCCTTTTTTTAAAAAATGTGTTGACTTAGAAGCAGAAAAATTGGAACTGTGAGATGGCAAGATGTCAGCAGCACTTTTGTGCTTTTTCTCAATTGAATCTCATAGACAAGGTCAAAAATATTTATGGAAGCTTGAGACAGCCTTCCTGACAAGTAAATATTTACTCTGAATACATCAATATACAAAAGGTAAAGTTATACTCTTATCCCAGAAATCTAAATATTGGATAGAATTTGCAGTTCTATTACATTAGTTATTTATTTTGAGTTAAATTATCTCAGAGTGTATAGACGAATATCATTTCAAGGAAAAAAATATTATGCTGAAATTTTTAGGCTCACTCATTAAGGTAGCTGCCTTGGACTACATTTTATTTTTTATTTTATTCTTTAAATATTTATTTTTAAGTTTTAGGTGGGCACAATATCTTTATTTTACATTTACATGGTGCTGAGGATGGAACCCCTTACCTCGTGCATGTGAGGCTAGCACTCTGCCACTGAGCCACAACCCCATTTTAATTTTGTAAGAACTGTATTTTGGGGTGGCATCATAGGCCAGAGGTGGAGTGCCTTCCTAGCAGGCATGAGAGTGTGACATTTTACAGAAGACAAGCTGCCTGAGGAGGGAGGTTAGGGTGGCCCTGAGCTGAGGGAAATGATGCTGAAATCAACCAGGAAACAGACAGTCTTGCTCTGTCTGCTTTTACCTGGGTATTTTCCTTTCACTTGTTCTTCTCTCTGCTGTGCCCCCTTTCCTTAATTTACTAATCTAAATGAAATTAACTTCTAAAAGCCAGGGGAGGTGAGTCGCAGGCAGGGTTTCTCTGTGCAACCCTGCTGGGGCGGGAAGATCCACCACTACCTGTGGCATTCCTGGTGGCTGTAAAGTCCTGTAAACATCACCCTTCAGGAACGCATTCAAGGTGGAAACCCCTTGCTGAAAGACCTTAAAGAGCTCCTTTAAGGTCTGCCCGTATTTCTGGCCTCTCCTCATGAGTTTCCCCTGTGCCCTGCTTACCTTGACCTGCCCACTAAGTCCATAGTTTCATACCTTACTCAGTGTTCTAAAGCAGTTCAATGAGTAAATTGAAAAACTCAACCAAAGAAGATTTTAACTAAAAATGCCAGCATTCCATCCTGGTTTTGATTTTAAGTAGCAAATGCATGGACAATCCTTGTGAGGCAGAATTACTATTTCTGGGTTTTGGGGGGGGGGGTTGTGGGGGGGTGGTTTGGGTTTTGTTTTATTGGTTTTTTTCTTTTTTCTTTCTTTTCTTTCTTTTTTTTTTTTTTTTTAATGACCCCTAGAAGACCAAGGTCTCTGATTTGGTTATCAAGGAAGTTTTTTTTGTTTTTTTGAAATATAAAATGTCTTTTCTTATGGATTTGGGCCTCTCTTTTCTTGTCATAATTTTTGGCTCCTTTACCATGTTACAGGAAAAGCCCACGAGAGTACTTCCAGGCTGGGCCCTTGTCCCCCTGTTCTCCCACCCCTCCTGGCCAGTCACCAAACAGGTACAAGAGGTCAGCAAGCCTCTCTGAGGCTGCTTTGTTGGGTCTAGAGTTTGCCAAGCAGCATTTCAGCCAAATAAGTCCTTGCCAAGTGCTTTTGAGGCATTGCTCCCCCACATCTCCTCCGACATACCCATCTGCCTGCAGACTCATCAGCCCACCACAGCCCACATCAAGTATGTGGCACTGGTTATGGTGGTGGCCACAGGGCTTTGATATCATTGTGTGGAACTTGCAATCTAATAATAAAATCCACCAGACAGTCACTGGGCTCCTCTGCTGGTGCCTTTCCCTGCAAGACACACGCCCCTTCCAGTCAGGATCCACTGACACTCTGACAGAGAACCAGGAGGAGGCTGGGCAAGGAAACGCCATTCTTTTTTAACCTCTCGAGCCCTCTAATGATTGCTTCCGCATTAATTGGGCCCCATGACATTTTTAAAAGTTGTCTGTTCCATTCACAGAGATACGACGTATATTAGTCTGTACCCAGAGATTCTCATTGATGTAGAAATTCATTTAACTACTGGATAAGAGAGAAATACTAATAAAACTCTTTCTCTTTTCTGTGCTCTTCCTTTCTGTTTTCCCTGTCCCTTGTTAGCTTTCAAATGATATTGCGTTAGGGCTAGGGGTGTAGCTCCTTGGTAGAACTTGGCCTCTCCTACCCAAGGCCTGGCCCTGAGTCCAGTGCCCAGGGCTTTTCCAGCAGTGGGCATCACTGCGATCTGGTCTGAGCTGTAGGAAGGCTGCATCTGGCCATCTAGTTTCAGATGGGTGCTGCCCAGGACCTCACCTGGTGTTGTTCTACTGAATGGGACTCTAGCCCATTGCTAGGCCTTGTGCTGCAGGGGTACAGGGAGGAGGTAGGTACTGCCCTGCCCTCAAGAAGAGAAGGCAAGAGCCTGGATCACAGACTCACAGTGTCTGCCCTGGAAGACGGGGCAGAAATAATCTAGACCAACCCTCTCATTCTGCAGGGGGAAGGGAAACCCATAGTGAGTTCTTTACAGCGGATCACAGAACTTGATGACAGAGCAGGGAACAGATCCCGTACCTCGGGCCCTCTGCCTGGTCCCTGTTCTGCTATATTACAATGGACTGTTTTTGAACATTTCTTCCCTTAAGTAAAGAGAAATGCCGTAGTGGGCCAAGAAACCTATTTATGAAAAAATTTTAAAGCAACACTGAGACCTTAGCCCAGCTAAACTTGATTTTCTTTTGGGGTCTTATGAAAACATATGATAAACATATTGAATCATTCCAAGGTGTTTGAGTCGACTACTACACAGAATTCTTGGAACAAATAACTTACACACACACACACACACACACACATGCACACCCCAGATTCAGTATCACCATGGAGGACTCTTGTATTCAGTCTAGTAGTTGTTTGCAATTTATATTTAATGCTTAATTTTCTGTTTATTGTCAAGTTAGTAGTTCTCATTTCATTCATGAAATAAACATTTTTTAAAAATCCACGTTTCTATTTTCGCATGAGGTTACGTGTTTATGTATTTGACCAACTATTCTAAACCAAAGATTTTATTATTACACATTTTTTTTTTAATCTAGGTCTATCAGTGGGAAGAAGCTGTGCTCTTCCTGTGGGCTTCCTTTGGGTAAAGGAGCAGCCATGATCATCGAGACCCTCAATCTCTATTTTCACATCCAGTGTTTTAGGGTAGGTACTCAATGCTTTTTTCTCCAAATGCAGTTTTGTGATGTCTTTGGCCTTATCCTACACTGAGAAATACTTTCTGTAAATCCAGGAGGCCTTGTGACCCCTCACCCCAAGTGGTACACCCTTGTGGGTAGACTCCATCCTACAGGATTAAGCTCTCCTATCCTGAATTCCTCTGGAATGTCAGAGTAGAGAAGCAACACAGACCTGTGAAGTTTGTCTTCACCATACAGTATTTGTTGCTGAAGAGTATAGCAGGAAGCTGAGAATGGAATACCAGGAGACAGGGAGGGCCATCTGGATTCATTTGGAATGTAACATCTTCCTGTTTCTTCAACCCTTGTGGTTGCATGTCAAAGAGTTTTAATCTTTGACCAATGAATGATTTTCTACGAGATAAGGGGTTACAATTAGTTGCAAAGTTATAGTTCTCAGAATGAATATGTCTATAATCACAGATTGAATATCAGTCCCTCAGAGAAGCTGTTCTGCTCCTCTAGACATCAGCTACCTTTGTTATAGGCCCTTATAAAACTTGTCATAGTCTTTATCACTCATTATCAAAATATTTAATTATCATCTCCTCTAGTAAACTGTAAACTCCATAGGGCAGGAAACACGTCCATCTTGCTTACCACTGTTTCTTCTATGTCTGGCAGAGTAGGCATCAGTAAATATTTTTAAATGAATGAATCAACAAACTGAAATGAGGAGGCCTAGATTATAGTACCAGATCTCCTAAAAGTAAGGCGAGCTATCCAGGTATGCCAGATGTGTTATAAAATTTATAAGTGGAACTAGATCAGTATATGGTGTCCTTTTTTTCTACTCATGGATACATTTCAAATTAACATGTAATTTTTTAAAAATTTTTAAATTTGTTCTAATTAGTTATACATGACAGTAGAATGCATTTTGACACCTTGTACACAAATGGAGCACAACTGCTCATTCCTCTGGCTATACATGGTACAATACATAACTTTTGAAGATAAACCTTCTGTCTCTGAATAAGAGTCATTTTTTTCCTCTGCATAATACCAGTATAACTGTCTTTTTCATTCTGGAATTTTGCCCTACTTCTTGTTGATAGCTTTCTTGGCTATAAAGGAAATGCATGAGTTTAAAATAAATCCCACTCTGCCTCTAAGTTAAGAGATAGTAAATGAAGTTGTTGCCAAATTATTAATTTAATAATACTAGTAATCACATGAAACCAAGACCTGATCAAAGACAAAACACAATGTAGGTACAGCTTGTAACTGTATGAAGTCCCCTCTGCTCCAGGTGACCTTAGAACATGAATCAAGAGCTGGAGCCTGGACCAATCCCCAATGCCACTTTGTCTGGATCAAACAGCAGAGTATCTCCAGAGTCTCCTTCTGCGGTCAGGCTGATTGGCTGAAAGGAGTTCCATCCCAGTAGATTTGTTCCTCTGGGAATCATTATCTTTGATGTAGAAATACAAAATGGAATGGCTATTTCCTAATAATTCTGATCTGGTGATACTAATAATGCTGCAAAGCCTTTGAAGGCTATTGATAGACAACTTTTAATTGATAATGCACTGACCGTGTGTTTATTCAAAACCACCAAGGGTCAATCTGTTGAAAATTTCTCATCTTGATTGAGAAATACTATATCACAAAGGTTTAAAGGATAGACTTTGAAGTCCATGAGATAACTACACCAGCTTCACAACCTTGGAACAAATCAACTACCTTCTCTGAATCAATGTCTTTCTCTGTAAAATAAGTAGGAGTTAGGATGAAATCCTGAAAATGTATATTTTCTTTTTGCTATACATTGACTACCAGTGCAGTGTCTAATACTTAAATATTTAAATGATATTCAGCAAATGTCAAGGTTGTAAGCCAGATGTGGTGATGCACACCTATAATCCAAGCTACTAAAGAGTCTGAGGCAGGAGGATCGCAAGGCCAGACTCAGCAACTTAGTAAGACCTTGTCTCAAAATAAAAAAAATAAAAAGGGTTGGGATGTAGATCCGTAGTAAAGCACCTCTGGGTTCAATCTCCAGTATTACACAAAGGAAAAAGATATCAACATTGGAGAAGGATTATGTACTGTTCATGTAAACAGTAAGCATGATAAAGAACTTCTTATGCATCTTATAATATCTGATCTTTTCTCCTCTAGTGTGGAATTTGTAAAGGACAGCTTGGAGATGCAGTGAGCGGGACAGATGTTAGGATTCGAAATGGTCTTCTGAACTGTAATGATTGCTACCTGCGATCCAGAAGTAAGTGCTGGGAGAGTACTCAGGATGAGCAGGTGTAATCACCTGGCTTTCATAGGATCCATTCTTAGGAGTTCATATGGTTTTCCTCATCAGTTGACACTCCAAACCCACGAGAAAGGATTCTTAGGACTGAGATAAAAGAAACGATAATGAAATAACCTCTTATTTAAGATTTGGAAAGTGCTGTAGCTCTGAATTTCTTTCACCATTTAGAGTGCTTGGAGAATGCCAGCAGAGAACAATCCTGAGCCCACCGCTGGGTGACAGTGACTTGTTTCTTACTGAAGTTACTGCTAATGTGAAAATACCATTTTTATCTGGTTTATAGTTTATCATTTATATTCTGGTATATGAATGTAACAGCAGATAAAAACTGTAGGCAAGGTTTGAGATATTGCCTGAGCCCACCATGGGGATTTCAGTGACCTAGAAGGAAGATGGAAGGTCTGGAACACTTTGTCCAGGCATATTTTTCAAAGACCAGTGCCATTTGGAGTTGATTAAATGTGAAGACTGAGTCTCCACCGTTTATCAAAGCAAGCTCCAATTCCTCAGTGTGGCTATACCCTACACTCAGGAGTTTCATTACATAATATGTGGTTATTCTCTTTGAATCCTCCATAGCTTAGTATAGTATAAGATCTTAACAAATAATTGCTGCCCTGGAGCTTCCCAGAGCAGCTGGCCTTCCTATCTCTTACACCTGTCTAATGGGAAAGGTTCATGTTCCCTTGCAAGACACCAGGGGGTGCTGTTGCCCAGCTGCTGTTCAGAAGATCTGACTATAACCAGTGGTTTGTCTGTTTCCTCTGTCTCTAGTAGACAACAGACGACCTTTGATGTAACTTCTTCAGGCAGAAAAGACTCAAAACACTAGAGTGAAAAAATGGAGTTTGAAATTCAGGAATGCTTTATTCTTTCTCAAAGAAGTAATCTTTTTATCGTCTTTTTACATGGGTCTCAATCTGCAAGACTGAAGACTTTAGAAATAAAGATTGAAATTAAGCTGTTTTATAGCTATAAACTTAGAAAATTCAAAGAAATATATACCTATTAGTAAAATGGTAGAAAATAAAAATCCAATCAAACCTAGATGGTTTCAATGTATGATAAATCTTTGACTTGAAGTCAAAACAGTTCTAACATAGAGCTACTGCCTTTAAAGAGGACTATTTATACCCTGTGTGAAATATATGACTATAGTTTTATACCTATATAAATATATATATATATATATATATATATATATATATATATATATATATATAATGTGTGTGTGTGTGTGTATGTATTAGAACATGGGGTAAATAGTATACCATATAGATCATAAAAACATATATACACACAAATACATAAACATGTGTATAATGTATAATAATTATAGACATATTCTTTAACCTGAGTTTTTATTTGTTTGGTTTTGCTACACTAGAAAGAAAAACTAAACCTTTTTTTTGCAGGTTTCACAGTGATTTTTTTCTATCATCCCCTATAAGTTATACTTCTCTCAACCTCAGTGAGAGAGCTGCATGTGAATCACAGAACCAGAAGAGGGCAGTGTTAGGTTGCAGGATGTGCAGGAAGATTTGGAAAGTGCTGTAGCTCTGAATTTCTTTCATCATTTAGAGTGCTTGGAGAATGCCAACAGAGAACAATCCTGAGCCCACCTCTGGGTGACAGTGACCTGTTTCCATCCAGATTTTTTTTTTAATTGAATAGTTGGGTGATTCATTGTCATTTATTTTGGAAATTAGCTTGTTGGATCTAGGCCAGGAATTTTTCTCTTACGTATACAGATATAAAGGGCATTAACAATTTTTAATTCCAAATCTAAAGTTCCATGGAGTTCCTGTAACAAGATGAAAAATAAGAAAGCAATTTGGATGTAGACTGTGGCTATATTTTTTTTCCTTATTTGTTTTATATCCTTATATAAAGGTAAAATAATCCTAGTAATCCTTTGCTAGGATTTTTTAGAATTCTAAGAAATACCAAAGAAGAAAGCAAAAGGCCCCATTATCTCTCTGCCTAGATACCTCTATCACTATTGAAAAGCATGAGTAAATAAATAAATGGAAGTTATAAATGATATGATTGAAAAATTAATTGTTTAGAAACATACCAAATTAAAAGTAAAAATCTTCAGAGTTATCACTTCCTAATAATTTCTTGGGGGCAGGGACACCATGGATGTTCATGTATGTTTACACATACCTGCACACCTGGAGGTACATACCTGAATGATGGAATACCTGGATATGTCTTGGGTTTTATTTCACAAATATGACAATCATAAAGTCATGCTGTTCTGTGCTTAGATTTTGTTACTTTTTAAACTTTTTTTTTTTAGTTGTAAATGGACACAATACCTCTGTTATTTATTTATTTTTATGTGGTGCTGAGGATCAAACCCAGTGCCTCACATGTGCTAGGCGAGTGCTGAGCTACAACCCCAGCCCCACAGTTGTTTTTAATTTGATATATCTTAGCAATTTTTCCATTTACCATGCTCATTCTCCTCATTCTTTTTCATGGCTTTTTAGTAGCTGTCTACAATTCTATTGTATGGACTTACTATCATTTAACACCAATTGTCCAGGAATGGAACTGATTGTTTCTGGGTTTTAGTATTATTTTTAAATGTTCCAGGGAACATTCTTGTCTATATCTCTTTTTTAAGTATTTATTTTTTAGTTTTAGGTGGACACAATATCTTTATTTTATATTTATGTGGTGCTGAGGATCAAACCCAGTGCCTTGTGCATGCTAGGCAAGCACTCCACCAATGAGTCAAAACCCCTGCCCTCTTGTCTATATCTTGAGGAACATTTGAAAGCATCTCTAAAATAGATTCTGAGCAGTAGCAAAGCTGAGTTAAAAGACATGTGGATGTGTTTTTTAAATTTTCATATATCTTGCCTAACCATTGTTTAGAAAGTGTACCGCCTCCCCTCCCCCAAATTACCAGAGATCCCTTTCTGGGGTTGTGGCTCAGCGAGATAGCAGTTCTAGATATAGCCATATGTTTAAAAAAAAAAAAATCTCTGCTTTGATTGGGTGCAGTGGCACATGCCTGTAAACCCAGCAAGGTGGGAGGATAACAAGACCCACCTGGGCAACTTAGAGAACCCTGTCTCAAAATAAAATAGCAAAGCTCTGCCTGGATTGAATCTCCTGTACAAAAAAAAAAAAAAAAAAAAAAAAAAAAAAAAAAAAAAAAATCTACTCTAGCTAAGGCATAGTCCAGTGGTAGAGCATTTGCCTAGCATGCATAGGCCCTGGGTTCTATGCTCAGCCCTGCAAAAAAAAAGAAGGGAAAAAAAGTGTTTTGTTTTGTTTTGTTTTGTTTTTTCTACTAGCTACAGAGAAACCTCATTGCTCTGGATCTATATAATTTTAATTATGAGTTTGAACATCTTCTCATGTGTTTAATCACAACTTAGATTCTCTCTCTCTCTCTCTCTCTCTCTCTCTCTCTCTCTCTCTCTCTCGTCTTCTTTTGGGTACTGGGAAGTGAACTCAGGGCCTTGCACCTACTAGGCAAGTACTGTACCACTGAGCTGCACCTCAGGGTCTGAGTTACTTCTCCTCTGTGCATTTTTCTAGTCATACCTGATTGAGTTCTCTGTGGATTAAGGGACATTTTCCCTTTGTTATGTTTGCGGCACATTGTAGTTAGGATTGTTTTTTGCATCTCATGTTTTATTTTCAGACAAAAGATTTTCACTTTAGGTAATTTAAATTTTTATTTCCTTTTTGGATTCTGGGTTTTGTGTACTCCTTTTAAAAAATGCTTTCTATTCAAAAGGTACCAATAAACTTAGCTGAGATTTCTCCTAGAATTTTTTGGTTTTAGTTTTTTTTTTCATGTATAAATATGAGGTTATCAAGAATCATTTTGGAATAAAAAATTAGCTAGATATCCAGCCTCATTTTTTTCTCAGTCAATTTTTGTGAATATCATTTAATGAATAATTCCTCTTATTCTCACTAATTTGAAATGCTAACTTTCTCATAATCTTAGTCCCCATATATATTTAAGTCTGTTTCTAGATATTTTGTTTTGTTAAACTATTTATTCTCCATTACTGGATGGTTTTAATTACTGTAGCTTCATAATATGTTTTAATATTGGGTCATAATGGCCACATTCTCTCCAATTATTTTCCCAAAATTTTCCTAACTCCCTCTATGTGTTTTTTTTTCCAGATAAACATTAGCATCATTTTAGGCTAATTTTAATTAAGTCAACACATGATAGGAGAAAGACTGGCATATGAGAATACTGTTCTTTATTTTTTTTCTTGGTGTCCTAAAAAATATATTTATTTATATTTATGACTAGGTGGAGGAGATAATAACTTGACTAGAGAAGCATAAATACACTTGAATATCTCCCAAATGCAATAAAAGAGTCAGAATAGGAAGAAATGGCTAAAAATCATTTTTCTTTCTTTTTCTGTTTTCCTTTGATCTGAGCTGAGAAGAGGGGAGATGGATTGAGGTGAAGGGTGGTTGACATCATAGGCATTCCAAGTGAAACAAAATAATTTCTTTTGGTGAAATAATAAGACCTGAATATATAATCGTATTTTCTCCAAGTAACGAGTCACATTTAAATGAAATTTTTCTCTTGGAGGGAAAAATAGCATAACAGCATATTAAAATGCAATTCCTAAAAGCAATGTAAACAGTTTTTAAGTTCATATGTAAATGGGAATGGAAGTGAAAAACAAATTACCTGTCACAATTCAAGCTGTCACGTGTTTAACTTGGGCCATTTGTGCTTGGGTGTCGGGTGCCTGTGTCTTCGAACGTGGGTTCTATTCCATCACTCACTCTCCAGAAATGTATTTAATGCAAACCACTGGGGTCTTTTCCAATGCTGTGGTTGCTTCAGTACAAGGAACTTAATCCTT
Organism: Urocitellus parryii; assembly: GCF_045843805.1. Classification (NCBI taxonomy): domain Eukaryota; kingdom Metazoa; phylum Chordata; class Mammalia; order Rodentia; family Sciuridae; genus Urocitellus; species Urocitellus parryii. The sequence goes on along the minus strand of NC_135540.1, from coordinate 113,051,999 downwards.
TCCTGGTAGGGATGCCAAATAAAATACAAGATACCCAATTAACTTTTTGAATTTGAATTTCAGATAAACCATGTATTTTACTATAGAACTATATATACTATAAAAAATATTGCTAAATATTGCCTGCTCTGGATTTAGCACAACTATGTTCCAAATATCACATGGGATATACTTGTCCTAAAGAAGTATGTGTTATTTACCTGAAATTTCACTGAGTATTTGCTTGCTAAATCTAGAAATCCTGTTTCTAGATCATATGTATATGTCAAATTCCTCCCTTTTAAATTGATTTATTCTTAAACCAAAACCTAAAGAAACTGAGAAAAAAAATATTTTCTTGCTTATTTGCTGCAGAAGACAAAATAGAAAGCTTAATGTGGAGATCATTTGGTTTAGGGGAAATCCAGAGAAGTTGAGCTAAACTTCAGTGGGTTTGTACCACCTTGCTCAGTGGGTCTGAAATGCTAACGTGGATCTGCATTGCTCACAAACCTCCAGGTGTACCACGTGTCCTTAGACCGTGCTTTAAGCAGCAGGGTGGTACATTGGGAAAAGACTTTGGCAAAGGAAATTGCTAATGGGTGCAGTTTTAAAATATTTGAAGCAATAAATGTCTGGTCTGTTTGCTTTTCTCACAGGTGCTGGCCAGCCGACGACATTGTGACGTGGTTTTCAAGCTTCCAGATCACTCACTCACTGTTCTTGATTGAGGGTGTCCCCTGGCAATTGCATAACAAACTCCCAAGTTAGGGGCTTCTCAACATTCACCTAATTTCTGACAGGCTCTTCTAAAAGGTTGTTTCTGTTCTTTTATAGCACAGTATTTGTGTTTTTCCTGGTTTTCTGTTGTTGTTTTTGTGAGATTTCCCCCGACTCCATGTTATTTTGCAATATACAAAAGAATATTGAATTGTAATGATCCTGAAGAGTTCAAAAAATGGTTTTAGCATGGCCAAACAGGCTTGCGGTTTAAAATGTTATTCTCTTCTTTGGGAAGTAACTAAAGGATGCAATAAACCTGTTATGTTTTAGTATTTCTAGAAATTAAAGACTTTATGTTTACAAAATTGAGCTGCAGAAAGTGCAAGACATGCCAATTTGAGACATGTGGTGTTCTAAGACAGGAGCATAAATTTAATGCATTTCAGAAAAACTAAGCATCACAGTGAGCTGTCTCTGAGCTATAACTTGTTTTTAATGCAAAGACACTAGTCTGATAATATATACTGTAATCCTGAAAACATTTGTGTTACTTATCTTTTGGGGTAGAAGTTAAACCAATAAATTATTGCACTGTTAGTGTTAGATTTTGTGTATCTTGGAAGTTACATCATTAATATAGGCTGGTCCATCAAAATAAAGAGAACCTTTGCAATATCAGCTAGACTTAAACTCTAGGACATTGCCAAAGGGTAGGAAGAAACTAGAGGGAGATATTTCAGTCATCCTTTCCAAACTTATTACCAAAATCTATGAGGAAGTTTAATCTTGAAAAGAGTGGTGGGCCATGATGGCATGAGGCGTGGGTTGTTTGCTTCTTCCCAGACACTAGATCTGGAGTCTTCAATGAAAGGCTTAATATGAGGCATGGAGATGAGGCCATCATTGGGTGTGATCACTGCTCACCCTACCTGCAAGTTCTCCTTGAGGGCATGATACACAGGTATCCAAAGAAAAGCATTAAATAAGTCCACTCCAATGGAATCCACATGACATAGGATGTGATAAGCCACTGGTATGTGATCAGCAAGAACCTTCAGCTCAGATTGTGTCCTGCCCACTCCAGTGGACATCTGAGCTCCATTGTTCTCCTACATCACCTTCTTTCCTATCAAGATTCTGGACCTTGCTCATGGAGTTCAGAAAGAAACTCTTGTGGAGACCTGGCTTATTTTCTGCCCTGTGTGATAAGTTTCAGCTGGACAATAAAGGAATCAAGTGACTAAAAACCATCAAAACTTAGATCTCCAGGCTGTTTTCTCTAAGACTGGGGAAAGAGGAACTATTTATTCTGCCTTAAAATGATGGCAAATAAGTGAAGATGACCTCTCATGAATATAGGATATGGAAACACTCCCAATAGGTTAATGTAGTCATAAAAAGAGGTCAAGTAGATTTTTCGTTATGTAAGCAATAATTTTTTCCTGTGTTTTATAGAGTATGGCTAGCAATTATTTATTTCCACGCTAGACGGTTTTTTGCATGTGGGTTCCATGTAGGTGCAGAAATTTCCTCAGCCACTGGTGGTATTTTGACCACGTTATCATTTGGATGAGCTGTTATTGGATTGAAATCTCCACATCATTTCATTAAAAATTGTGCCTTAGAAAATGCAAAGCTGTTGCACATGGTCAGCGATGAATTATGGATGCAGTATGTCAAAGAGAGATGAAGTCACTTCCAAGTTCCCACGACTTCTCATGGAGGTGTTTGCTGTTTTACAGGAAAAAAAAAAAGTTAAAAAGAAAATAAGGAAAAATTTAAAAGAAAAAAGTTTTGAAAATGTACATATTAAGTCCAATATTTTGATTAACCACCTGCATGTTTTATTAAATATTTTGATAATGTGGATGTTTACACTTTGCATGATATTAGCAGAGTACTTTATGCACAAAACATGTACAATATGGTCATTCATAACCGATTTTTATAGAATACTTTTTACATGCGGAACTCCATCCATTATGTGAGGATTATATGAATATTGCACATTCTCTTCTGGTTTCACAGACCCATTTATAAATATTTCTTAGTGAGACTCATTGTACATGTATTGAAGCTAGAATTGAGTCAAGAAAAATAAAGCCCCATTCTCCAACTGCAAAATGTGCTTTCCCATAATGAACACTAGTCACCAGCACAGAATAATCTCCAACATTTTCTAAATTCTAATTGCCAACTGTTTCTATTTCTATTTGATTTATATTTCATTTGGAGTCGGTTACATGGCAGCTTAGGCAGACTAGATCTTGTTTTTCCAATGCAGTAAGATGAGTATGATCTATTTCTTTTCAAATAATCTTTGAGATCCCAGGAAAACAAAATGCCCTGCGCTGTTGAGCTATAATGTAAATGTGTTTGTTTAAAAAACCGATGAGGCAAGTGAGTGATTTATTGTTCCTGAGGAAGTAGATCTGATTTTATTTTATGTTTTTTGCTCATACTCCAGAAGCTAGTCCCTCTTCTTTCCTAAGGAAAAACAAATGGGTAACTCTTTGTTTTTCACTAGCAAACTTTCATGACATTTTCTCATTCTTTCTATGTAGTGTTATTAAAGCAATACATATGCTAGTTATCTATACGCAGTGTAAGATTTAATGAACTGAATGATCCACCTCATGTGAGTCCGTCCAAAAGATGTTACTGTTCTGGGTGGGCCAGCGTTCTACATCGGTTACACTAACTTTCATTTACGATATTTATTCTAAAATGCCTCTGAGAAATAGTAAAAAAATAAAAATAAAAAGTTGTCTAAAATGCAACAGCTTTTATAGTAAATGTACATTTATAAATAAAATACTCAAATCAACCTTGTATTCCATGCATTATTTTTGGAGGTGTGGGGTGGGTTTTCTTACCTGGGGAACAGAGAATCCAGCTCTGTGGCTTGTGGTTCAGTTGGTCCGATGATGGCAAAGATGCATAGTTGAGGTCAAATATTTAAGGCAAATCAAACTTACCAGCTGGTTCTTGGGGTCACGGAGGAATGGCATTTGGGGGAAGGATTTGAACTTCTCGCGATGTGACACCAGGAGAGACTGTCAGATGCCCGTGAGAGTTGTCAGAAAAAAACAAATGACAGTCTGCTTTCAGCTCTGGCTAGAAGAAAACAAGGCAGCACTTTGGAATCCTTGTATATAACCATCCCAGCATTACCCCAGCACCCCACCACCACACCGTATACAAGCAATGCATTTCACTAAGGACCTTTATCTCAGTCACCCAGGGACTATAAAGCAGGGAATATGTGTGATATGGACATCCTGCAGTACTGTCAACTCCAGTGCACCCGTGCACTTTGCCTTGTGTTCTGTTCATTTGTGGGAAGTAGCAATAGCAAGCAGACAGATCTCCTGACGTTTTCAATTGTTTTAAGATGTTATTTTCTGATTGTTACCACAGGTCATATTCCGATTCTTTTTGCAATATTCGATGAGCAGTTAGTCGTTGCTGCTGTTCCCATGGAAAAAAATGTGTGCTTTCCCTTTAGTAGGAGAGTTTTAGTAGTTACCAGAGTAACTTAATACATCCATTGTCATTGAAATGAAAATCCATTCAGCTCCAATGCATTTCAAAACAAAGAAAAGACTGTTGCTCAATGAGGTCCATAAAGAATATCTTTATTCAAAGAAAAACATTTTATCTCAGATATATTGAACTATCTTTCCATCCACTTTTTCCTAGCCTAAGAACTCCATTTTTAGAGTCCTAATCTAGACCACCAAGGCTCCCTCCTCCATCCTTGGGTATTATCTAAGACACAGCTTACAAGCTAGAGTAACTAGACGGGTTACAAACCCAAATGACAGAGAGGCTTTGTCATTGAGAACCAAAGAGGACAATAGAGAGTAAGGTGGACCCTGACAAACTGCAAAAGAACAATTGGGTCTGAAAGAACAGCTACTTGACTACATCCGTTTGTTTTCCTGTGAAATCTCCAGTTTTTAAATGTTGGCAATTCAAAACATTTCCCAACATGGTGCCATCCAAAATTGTGAGTCTCAAAAATATATATTTACAAATCCAATTTTGTTTTCAGGATTTTGCTTTGCCTTTCTATCAACGGCTGCTAATTTGGTCTGCTGTGAGTCATTCCATTTGACAAATAAATCAACAAATGGCTATGCCAAATATTTGCATTTTCAGAGTGTGTTGAGTCACTAAGAGAAAGGAACTAAAAGAAACACTGATCAGTGGTTGGTATTGCTACGATTCATAACACTTTTAGGTGACATTTTTGTGCCTATCATCAAAGGCTGCTGTTTTGTAAGCATCCATATTCAGTTTTTTTCCCAAATATACTCTCTCTCATAATTTCATTCTTGCTTTTGAGTGACTCAAAAGGACAGAAAAGCGTGGAGATGAAAAAAAATAGAATTTTTCCTAAATTTACTTAACATTATTTTATCAAATGCACTCTTGAAAACATTGTTTTATTTATAAAGTAGCTTTTCTGGCATCTGAGAAGATTGCTGTGTGCCTCCTTATTTTATAGTTGAGAAACTGATGTAAGAGGGATAAGTGACTTACCCTGTATAAGATTTCATGTAATTGTGTATTTCACCATCTCCAATCAGGATCGGTCATGATAATTTCCTATTCATTGTTCCTGGTCCCCAGTGTCTGGGACTTCATGTGAGAGAAACCAACTAGCATGGCCCCCAAGCATAGCTGGAGTTTGATAGAATTTCATTTGCACTTAGTGTTTTAGTCAATGTTTTTGCTGCTATAATTAAAAGAAAACCAGAACAATAGTAGAGGAAAAGTTTATTTTGAGGCTCACAGTTTCAGAAGTCTCACTCCATAGAAGGCCAGCTCCATTCTTGGGGCTCAAGGTGAGGCAAAACATCATGGTGGAAGAGTGTGGTGGAGGGAAGCAATTCACATGGTGATCAGAGAGCAGAGCGAGACCTCCAGTCACCAAATACAAAATATATGCCCCAAAGACATGCCCCCAGTGACGCACGTACTCCAGCCACACCCTACCCACCTTCATCACCACTCAGTTAATTCCATCAGAGATTAATTCACTGATTGGATAAAGGTTCTCATAGCTTGATCATTTCTACTGTAAACCTTGCATTGTCTCACACATGAGCTCTCGGGGACACATCACATCCAAACAATAACACTCGGATACTAGAACACTTCTTTCATGGTAAATGTACTCTTACAAATTAATACTCAAATGGATTTAGTGCCCCATTTTTTCCCTATGAGGTTTGGTTTTCTCAACCTGGAAAGAGAATAGAGCTTTTCCTGTGGCATAGCCTTGCTGGGCCAGAACAGCTGAGGCCAGAAGCCACTGACCTCTGCCCCAACACACACCCACCTCCAAACCCTCCCCACATCTGGTTTAAGAAGAAGTTCCTCCTACTACAAATCCTTACAGGCATTCTGCTACATAATCTTTAAAATGTTTTAAAGTTTGCATGTCACATTTGGATATTTTTCTTTCTTTCTTTCTTTCTTTCTTCCTTTCTTTTTTTTTTTTTTTTTTTTTGTGCTGAGAATTGAACCCTGGTCACTTCACAACTGACCTATACCTCCAGACCTTTTTACTTTTTATTTTAAAAAAGACGGGGCCTCACTAAGTTGCCAAGACTGGCCTTAAACTTGCTAGACTCCTGCCTCCTGAAATTACAGGTGTGTAGCATTGTGTCTGGCTCACATTTGGATCTCTATGAAGTAAATTGAGAATCTAAAGTCTTTCCCCTTTGGATAGTCAATAGGCTAGCTTTCTGTCACTGTGACAAAATACCTGAGGATCAACTCAAGAAAGGTTTATTTGGGCTCACAGTTTTGGATTTCAGTTCATGGTCCATTTGGTCCATTGCTTTCGGGCCTATGTTAAGGCACTACATCACGGTGGGAGCAGGTGACAGAGGAAGCTATTTACCCCATGGTAGCTGGAAAGTAAATTAAAAAAGGGATGGGAAGGGGTTAGGGTCCCAATATCCCCCTCAAGGGCACAGCCCCACTCACCCAATTTCTTTGCCCCATCTCTTAAATGTTCCACCCACCCCAAAGCAGCACAAGCTGGCAACCAGGCCTTTAACATGTGGATCTTTGAGGGAAACTTGTCTAAACCCTAGCAGTCAATTTTCCCAGAACCACTTAGTAAAAACTCAACCTTGTAACATCACTTCTCTAAGAGACTCATTTGCATATAGCAGAGGGTCTGTGTCTGGGAATTTATTCTACTCCATTGCTATATTAGCCTATCCCTGTCTCACTACACAGCATTTTCATGACTGTATCTTCACATTAAATCTTAGTATCTAGACGGGCAACTTTCTTTCCTTTCTCAAAATGTCTCCGCTATGCTTCGACTTTTACTCTTTCATTTAAATTTTAGGATAAGCTTGTAAAGTTTCCCTGAAATGCTTTTTGGAATTATGACCACATTAAAATTTATGGGTCATAGTTTCTAATTAGTACTGTTGGTGTACAAGAATGCCACCCATTTCTTTATGTTAACCTTGGACCCAGCCATTCTGCTAGACTCTCTTCATACTCTTTTAAGACTCTCTAATACATTGTTTCTCATTTCTCTTGAATTTTATATGACAATCAGTGTTTACCCCCCAAAAAAGAGATTATTTCTCTTTTTTGCAATTATGTTCTCATTTTTATATCATGTTGTACTTTGAAGATATCCAGGAAATGACAACAAGGGGCATCCTTGTCTCACATTATTATTTATATGGGCAAATTTCAAAAATATCCTAGATGTCTAAAATAGGAAATTATGTATGAACAGTTTTTTAGTCAGCTTTTTCACTGCTGTGACCAAAGGACCTGATCAGAACAATTTTAAAGGAGGAAAAGTTTATTTGGGGACTCATGGTTTTAGAGGTCTCAGTCCATAGACAGCTGGCTCCATTCCTCAGGGCTCAAGGGAGGCAGAACATCCCAGCAGAAGGGTGTGGCCGAGGGAAGCAGCTGGGAACAGGGTACCAGGAAGCAGGGAGAGGTCCCTTACCATGACGAAATATAAACCCCCAGGCACACCCAATGACCTACTCCCTCCAGCCCCTCCAGTTTTTTTTTTTTAAAGAGAGAGAGAGAGAGAGAATTTTAATATTTATTTTTTAGTTCTCAGCGGACACAACGACTTTGTTGGTATGTGGTGCTGAGGATCGAACCCGGGCCGCACGCATGCCAGGCGAGCGCGCTACCGCTTGAGCCACATCCCCAGCCCGCCCCTCCAGTTTTTAAGACATATAGGACTGAGCTTCTCTATAATATTCAAATATAAATCCACGCCCCATTCTGCAAGACTGTAGGAAATCTGACCCTCCTGCAATTATTTCTGATCCTCAGCGAGCCCTGGATTTTATTTTGCACACTTCATGTGTGACTGCTGCCCCAGGCTGCTCCCTCAGTCACCTTTGCCTACTTCATCGTTCCTTCCCTGTGCTTCTCTCTCTTTCTCTCTCCTCAGTGCCCCAAACCCCACACATGGGACAACCTGCCACTCCTGTTTTTCATCAAAGACCAGCTAACAGAGAGCTCGTGTGGTTTGCTAAGCTTCAGTGGAGGTGGGGGACAAATTAAAAGGCTAAACAGGAAAGCATTCAATAGGAGTTAGTGTATCATTGTTCTTATAATCCTTGTCCACACCCTTACACAGGGAGCCATACCATTCCTCCTTCCTGAGTCCCTAATCTCCGCCCCATTGATGTTGATGGACGCACTACTCCTAAGAAGAGCTGTCTTTCATTTCTCTGTCTCCTCCCCTCACTCCCCAATCTTGTCCCTCAGCAAGCATCCTTGTATCTGAACTTTCACCTTACTAAACACCTCAGTCTAAAGAAGGATACAGACTCTGCACCTTGTCCACCACTCTGCTTGGAAGTTCCGGGTTTAAATTCCAGCTCCACCATTTACTACCTGTGACCTTGGGCAAGTTGCTTATCCTCTCTGTGCTTTGGATTCCTCACTTGAAAAATGCAGATATTAATACAACATACCACATAGTGTCACATAGGAGGATTAAATAGGATAATGCATTTAAAAGAGGACTCAGTCTAACCACTTCTATTGGGATTGCCATGTATTAGAATTAGTAGTGCGGGGCGAAGTTGCACATGCCTATAATCCCAGAAGCTTGGGAGGCTGAGGCAGGAGGATCAAGAGTTCAAAGCCAGCCTCAGCAACAGAGAGGCTGTGTTAAGCAATTCTGCAAGACCCTGTCTCTAAATAAAATACAAAATAGGGCTGAATATATGGCTCACTGGTCGAGTACCCCTGAGTTCAATCCCTGGTACAAAAAAAAGAAAAGAATTAGTAGTAACATAGCAAAAGTTGTAGTAGCAGAATTACTTTCCCAGTATTCAGTGCTACAGTATGGGGAAAAACAAAAAAACAAACAAACAAACAAAAACTCTGATTAACTTGTATCTCTATTTCTGGACGGGCTCACTAGACTAGCTCTTCCAAGAAGAGATAGTATACCCTCAGAATAAATTCTAGCCTTTAGCATTAGGAGCACAAAGAGTTCAGAAATATTCTCAGAATGTTCTGCAAAATAAATGTGTACCAAGATGAAAAGTAAGAAAATATTGAAATCGACAATTTGGTAGCTATTCCTTCTAATTAGTGGAGCTTTTATTTCTGTCTGAAAACTTTTAAGTTTTCCCCACACTGGATATCTATTACTTCAATGATATGAAAAAAAAAATAAGAATGTTATAAAAGAGAAAGAAATCCCTCTTCTATACCAGATGAGAGAGTTTGTTAGAATTTGTTAGATCACCAAAATTCTGACCCTCCCAATGAAATGTAGTGGATGCTGGAATAAAGTGAGCAGTTGGCCCTGGCAGGGGCTTGCCAGCATCTTGATGTATATAGTTAGTGCAGTTCTCATGGGGCAGAGTTGCATCTGAACAGGAACTTGTAGCTGAGACCTTGAGCAGCGTTCATCCTCCCCTAAAGAGAGAGTCACAAAAAAAATGCATCCGTGAAATCGCAATCAGTTGTCTGAAACCAGCGTTAGTAGCACTTTCTGAGCTCCTTATGGTTAGACAGCAGAACACACTTTAAGATGGGAAAAGGGATCCAGTTAGAGGTTAATAGCAGATGTTCTCTGCCTTCCGAAATACTACAATTAAGATGAATCAGAGGCTTCTCATTCTGAATCAGATTTGCTCTTCTTGAAAAAATAGTTGGGCCTTTTTACTTCCTACTATTCCTTGAATAAGGGGGGGGCAGGCAAAAGCTTTTCTTAATGGATTTCATCATAGAATAGAATCCTAGGAACATCTAATAGCAAAGGCTGACAAGGGGCAAGCAGATAATTGACTCACAGAGCACATGGTGATTTGACAGGGAGGAGCATTTCCCAAAATATGTTCTCAGAGGTGTTATATAAAATGATCTTCAGGAAAAGGAGGTCAAACACATCCAAAACACAGCATAACCTTTTTCTTGGAGGTACAGAATGCATAACAAAGGACTGAGAAATTCTTTGGTGGTTCATACAAATGTGTTAAACTCACATTTTCCTAAATATACTTATTTCATCAAGAAGTTCAGTAGATACCAGCTGGGCATCTTAGCACATGCCTGTAATCCCAGTGACTCGGGAGGCTGAGGCAGAAGGATCGTGAGTTCAAAGCCAGCCTCAGTAACTTAGGTTCTAAGCAATTTAGCAAGACCCTGTCTCAAAATAAAAATATAAAAATGGCTGGAGATGTGGCTTAGTGATTAAGTGACCCTGGGTTCAATCCCTGATACCAAAAAAAAGGAGGAAGAAGAGGAGGAGGAGGAGGAGGAGGAGAGGAGGGGGAGGAGAGGAGGAGGAAGAGGAGGAGGAGAAGAGGAGAGGAGGAGGAGGAAGAGGAGGAGAAAAAGAGGAGAGGAGAAGAGGAGAGGAAGAGGAGGAGGAAGAGGAGGGGGAAAAGAGGAGAGGAGAAGAGGAAAAGGAGGAGGAGGAAGAGGCAGCAGCTCTATTCCAGACTCTTCTTCACATCTTCCAGCACTTGGGTACCATGGAGTACAATTGGAGAAACAATGTTTGGACATTTGATATTTCAAGTACTTTGGCAATGTGCAGACATGTTTTTAAATTCCTAGACCATTTTTAAATTCTTAATTCCCAGCCAGAAGAATGGGAACAGTAAAACCAGCTGGGCTGCTTCCATTTGGAACTGTGAAAGCAGGAAGGGAATGCTCATGTGAGATAAAGAACAGGGCAGCTGTGGGCCAGGAAGGAACATGGCTGGATTTGTTAGACTTACTGCTCCTAAGAAATTTCCCATGGAATGTAGTACTTTCATCAGGAATCCTATTGAGAACATGGGAAGTATTCGTTTCTTGATGCAGGAATAATAATAACCCCAAACAAGACTTTTTTAGTATGTCAAGAGGCTAAATATTGAAGGAAAGATTAGCGTCCACATCCAATATCTTTCTCTCTCCTACTTTTCCTTGAGGCTCAGGAAGGAAAGTTCCAGAAGTAGTGTGAAAAGAGCTCAGGCATGGCACCTTTTGCAAAGTTTTCCATAGGTCTGGTGGATCTGAGCTTACAAAGCACATAACTTTCACCTATATTTGGGACAATAAGCAACTAGTTGTAAAAATGTGTCATGAGGTAATCTATTCTGATGAAGAAAAGAAAAAGTAAACACTAATGCCCTTCCAGGAAGCTGGTGATCCAACCCTTGAGAATTCTGATCTCATAGATTTTCTATTTGACCTGCTAAACCAGATTCTACCCTAGACCCAAGGACTACCTTTTTTTGGTTTTTCAGAAGAGTAATCACTATATGCCCTTGTTTCTTCTGTTTTGAGACTCTTTGGATAGGATAAACTTGTCCTTGTCTAATGTCTTAGTTTATCGTAGTTAAAAAAGAAAAAAGTAGAAGGTAAAGAACTATCGTTTGCTTTAGTGAACCATTGAATAAAACATTTTGTATTTTTAATAAAAAGATTTGTGATAATTCCCAACTTCGGTGTCATTGATTGTCATCCTCTGACATTTAGTTTAACAATATATTTTGCTCTGGTGGAACCAGTATGATTCAGTATATCTCCTTGTGATTCACAGAAGAAAGGTATGAGTAACACAAATGAGAAGGCTCTGTTGAACAACATCACAATCTCATTTTCTTTGATAACAGTCAGAAACAGGCCTCAATAAAAACACTGAAGTTTCTACTAGCTTTAAAGTTACTACTAAATCATTATTTGCCTATTGTTTTTTGTTTGTTCGTTTGTTTGTTTAGTTGTAGATGGACACGATACTATTTATTTATTTTTATGTAGTACTGAGGATTGAACCCAGTGCCTCATATGTGCCAGGCAAGCACTCCACCACTGAGCCACAACTCCAGCCCCCATTGCCTATTGTTTAAAAAAAAAAAAAAATTAAAGCATGAGGGACTTGAATCCACTGTACCATGGAGTGTCCATGATGAACACTGCGTAACCTTCCTAATATCCGTTCCAAAGCATGACCATGCTGTAGAGGTGGAATTAACCCCTGTTGGCTCCAGGGAGGTAGGATCCGATTGCTATAATCCATCAGAAAAATCTTACTCTTGCCATAGATACTGGTTCAAGTAACCTGGGTTTAAGTCAATCAATTATTCAAACAGTGGGAATCTCAGAATTTTTGTTAGAGTTGAGGAAAACATTCTATTTCTTTTTCCCTCTGGATAAAAAAGAAGAAGCCTGTGGACCTGAGGTTATGTATCCTGTAACCTGGAGGAACTCAATCTTAGTGTGAAGCTCACATTGCAGACAGCAGATGCGGATAAAAAGAGGGAGGAAGCAGAGTCCACGGTGCCGTTATTGAGCTCCAGCTCTAGAACTCACACTATTGCAGTTTCACAAAACCTAGAAATTCCTCTACTGTTTATTCCAAGGTGAGTTGATTTTTCTGTTACCTGCAAGGAAAATCTTCTTAAATGAGGCAGAAATATTAGTTCATAGCACTGTCATTAAATCACATTAAAATTGGCACAGATGCTTACAATTCTATCCTTGGTAGTATTTAGGCTTTGCGGTTTTTTAAAATTAATATTATGCTTAAGTTCAAATTTTAATATGTTCTGTGGTTTTTTCTTAATCAATTTATCCTTTCTTCTTATGTATCCTTCCTCAATATCAACCTCCTGATTTTCCCATTTAGCAGGGTAATAAAAACAAGAGAAAGAAGTTTGATATTTCTTCTGAAGTCAACACAATTTCTTCTACCCCATTAAAATTCTAGAAAGTTGTGTTCATTCACAGGTGAGGCAGCTCCTCTGATTGAGTGACCTACAGAATGGCAATCATCAAGAATACAAGCAACAATAAGTGCTGGTGAGGACGAGGGGGGAAAGGCACACTCATTCATTGCAGGTGGGACTGCAAATTGGTGCAACCACTCTGGGAAGCAGTATGGAGATTCCTTGGAAAACTTGGAATGCAACCACCATTTCTCACTCCTTGATCTATACACAAAGAACTTAAAATCAGCATACTACAGTGACACAGCTACATCAATGTTTATAGCAGCTGAATTCACAATAGCTAAACTGTGGGACCAACCCAGATGCCCTTCAATAGATGAATGGATAAAGAAACGGTAGTATATACACAATGGAATATTACTCAGCATTAAAAGAGAATAAAATTATGGCATTTGCAGGTAAGTGGATGAAGTTGGAGAATATCATGCTAAGTGAAGTAAGCCAATCCCAAAACACCAGAGGCCAAATGTTCTCTCTGATATGTGGATGCTGATCCACAATGGGAGGTGGGGGGCCAGGGGAAGAGTGGAAGAACTTTGGATTGGGCAAAGGGGAGTAAGGGGAGGGGAAGGGGCATGGGGGTAGGAAAGATGGTGAAATGAGACAGACATCATTATCCTAGGTACATGTATGATTGCAAGAATGGTATCACTCTACTTCATGTGCAGCCAGAGAAATGAAAGGTTGTGCTCCATTCATGTACAATGAATCGAAATGCATTCTGCTGTCATGGATAACTAATTGGAACAAATGAAAAAAGAGTGACCTATATAAAAAAATAGGTTCAGCTATTCCTCAGGCTAACTGTGTAATGGGGAAAGGTTGTGCCCCAGGGCAATTGTGTTGAAAAACAAAAAGCAAAATGAACAAAGAAACAAAAAGATGGCCAGTTGTGATCCAATGACGTCCCCTCATAAATCAAGTTCTGTATTTCTTGGATCTTCTAAAAACTATACTAATTCCTTGGCTGACCTTTCCTAGAGATTCCAAGACCAACCAATATGGTAAAAGATTATAATTGTAATAGTCAAATAGCAAATCCTGGAGTAGAGAGGCCGCTATAGACAGGCTTGCTATGAGTGGTTTGAAAAGCACTCCACAGTTTTCCTTGTTGGAGCCACAAGGCAAGCCTCTGAATGACAGTATTTAGGCCAAAGCACCAGAAAAATGAATCGCTGTGCATAAGAAGACACATAAGTACTTAACCCAAAGAGGTTCATGCTATTTATTTCAAAGCCAAGATGATTCCCTTAGCAACCTGTGCTGGAGTTGATGGGCTAAAGGGCACAGTTAGTGAGAGGTTAAAAGAGTTATTTCTACCTGGTGCCTAACCCCATTTGATCTTCTTAAGTGTGCCTGGCTTCCAGAGTGTGCTTCTATTTCAGATGATTATGAATGTTCCCAGGGGACTCATTGCAGCCACCTGGCTTAAAGACTGTAAGGCACTTCGGAAATCAAATTCCGGGAGAGAAGATTGGTTTGAGAAACAATGAACAAGGAGAAATCTTCCCTTTGCAGAGCTGCTCTGTGTCAGAGTTTATCCTCATTATATTATGGTAGGAAGAAAAGAACAAATTAAGACGTTTAACTGCTTAAAATTTGAGACCCAATTGCATTTAACAGCACAAATCTTGTTATTGGACCTGTGGGCTTACCTTTTCCTTATGTGAAGTCTGGTATGTGTTAGCAAATAAACAGTTTTCAAAATCAGAGAATGATCTGGACTGAGTGGATAATCACTGCTCCCAATTCTGTACCATGTAAGAGAAGATCCTGTAGGAGCCAAAGAGTTTTTAAATTACATCAAAAGTCTATAGACAGGAAGACCTTAAAATCACCTTCTTACCTGGCTACTATTGCTAGTGCCAGCATGCTTTAAATTAATAGCAATTATATGATGGTATAAGCCCTAACTTTTAATATGAGGGTCATTCAAACACTAAAACTATCCTTTCAAATTGGCTCCATAATGAAAGAAAGAACCATTAAGGGCTTAGTGATGTTCCAAGAACTTCTCTTCAAAAAAAAAAAAAAAAAAGAGAGGAAAGAAAAAAAAATGGCTCCTTTTCTTTGGCCAGTAAACCACATTTTAATTGAATTTTGATGAGATGATGGATGTTGTACTGTATTCCAAGTCTATATGCTAAATTAACAAGGCTGTCTGTTTAGTTTCCTCTTTTGAAGGCACACTGAGATGAGTTTCTGCTAATTCTCTTACATAAAGCATGATGTGGACATCTCAGATTGTTGTTCGGTGCCTGGAATCGCCATTTTCTTCAAGCTGGTGCTATGCCGGAGCCCAGACCATCTGGCCTGAGGAAGAACTGCCGGCTGAATAATGTTCAATCAGCCAGGGAGAATAAATCTCAATATTTCAAACATATCCACTAAGGCATTTGAAACTTTCTAACAGTATTTCTAAAGACTTATTTGTGCATCTCTTTACAGGAAGAGTATGTCTCTAATGCTAAGTGCAGGTAGTTCGTATTTGTCTACAAAATAAAAGTGATGAATGGACCGATCAAGGGAAATAGGTAATTTCAGCAAAGCCTGGCACACAATTATTCATTTGCTTCCCCAGCTTTGTGCTTTTAGAAAACTTGGGAGTAAAACTCTGTAACTTAAATTTCCTCTGTATTCTGAAAAATCTTCAGTCTGGGACTTTGACCCATTCACCAGAAACCATGAGGGCTCGGAAGCATAGGTTATTCCTATTTTGTTATTTGGGTATAATATTCTTCTGACTTTTTAAATTTCTAGGTGCAAGAGGTCTGTCTGATCAATTAAAATACAATATAAGTTGGTCCATTATTCTAGCACCAAAATTTTTTTTAAAAAGCATACTAAATGGCAACTATCCACTTGGTACAGGGTAGAGGAATGAGATACAAAGATATACCCTAAAGAAGCCAAAACACTAGAGTTGACCTGAGCAATGGCTGCCACAAGATTCCCAAATAACCTCGGAGAGACACAGGGCCAGAGTTTGGGGTTTCTCTAAGAGAAACTGAGCCCCAGGCATCCTAAGAACTAGGTCCAAAATTGAGGCAAACTCCTCATGTCTGTCTTGCTCCAAACCTCATTCCTTGACTTAGACCAACCACCAAAAGTTTTGCAGTCCTTTTACCCCATAATATCCATTCCCTTTCCTGTGATACCAGGATACTAAGGGATGAGTTGGATTATGTCTGCCCTAAATGCATATGCCCTAATCTCCAGGACCTAAGAATATGACCTCATTTGGAAACTTGAATTGTTATGGGTCTAAACATAAGCATGAATCAGGGGAGGTATGGTTTGTGGGAGCCATCTTGGGAGACAAGCTACAACATATAACAATACCATTCACTATAGAAATAAAACTAGAGGAGGAGGAGGTTTGAGGGAAGGAGAGTTATAAGTTGAATTTTAGATGAACTGAACTTGGAATCCATATGAGATATCCAATAGGCAAGCATATATATATATATATATAGAGAGAGAGAGAGAGAGAGAGAGAGTTCTGTAAATTTGAGCAAAGGCTGGGCTAGAGATGCATATATGAGAATCCTTATCATATGGTAATTGAAACAGAAAGACTGTATAGGATGAGAAGAAAGGAGAGCTTGGGGTAGGAAACTAAGAAACTCTAATATTTAAAAACTGGTAGGAGGAAGAGGAACCTTAAAGGGAGATGCATATGAAGTCAAAGGAGTGGCAGGAACACCAGGAGAGCTTTGAGTTACATAATTCAAGGAAGATATGCAGAGTCAGATGCCTCCAAAGGGTCTGTGAGTCAGAATAAGCTAGGTGTTGCTGCAGTAACAAAACATTCCCCAAATCCCTATAGCTTTATAATAAAAGTGTATTTCTCCCTTGCCCTCAGTTTTCTGCAGGACTCAGTAATTTCACATATCAGCAGTTATCCAAGGGTTCAGGCTGATTCTAGCCCATGTCTCTGTCATGTTAAGATATCAACAACCACCAGGATGGGGTGAGAGAAAACATAGGACTCACACATGCTCTCTAATTCAGCATAGAAACAACAAACATCACTTTCCCTTAAAGGTTTTGGCCAGAAGTGGGTTTCAAACTAATCACAGGGAAGACCTGAAAATGCAGTCCTCCTGTACATCAAGGGAGAGGAAAATGAAATAAAATAGAACACAAAATATTGCCTTTGCCACAAAGATCAAATAAGATGAGGGTCAAAAGTGTCTTTTGAAAGGAATAACAAATGTGTCTTTATATTCCAAGCAGCTCACCCCAGTGGAACCTCAAAATAGATATTTAATTGAGATGTTTAAGCACCTACCACCTAATCAATAGTGTCCCTAAATCTCTTTGTGAAATAATCCCTAATATCTCTTCCAGCCCTAAGGACTTTGGCTTTTAATAACGAACTCTCCAAGTCTATAATACACCCACCCAAAAAATGAAGTATCCACAAGGTGTCCTCCATCATAGTAAAAGCCAATTTGGATGAGCGCATGGTCTATCTGGCTGACTCTGCCTTTTCAGACAGTCAAAAATATGAATCAGTGGAGGCAGTGGCTGTGTGGAGGCTCTAGTCTACGCCAGAATCTTTAATTGCATTGTCTTCTCTTAGAACAAGTAATTAGAAATGACTGTTTCCTACCAGCCTGAATTACAAGATGATTATTTCCCTTTAACATTCTCTAGCTGCTTGGCACTGCAAAATGGTGGGATAATTTTTTTTTAATACACTGATTACTAGAGAAAGTGGCCAATGAAGAGCAATTTTCCAAATTCTGGATTCAATTTTAGTCGCAAGGAAGGGGCTGGGTGGAAGAGATCCCAGGTTCCAGGAGGACCCCACTTGTGGGTTTTTTAGAGGGAAGTCTTGCAAATATTGGAACATCACTGCTCAGAAAAGCTCCTTTTCATACCAATTTCCCGATTCATGACTTGATTAATTAAGAACACAAAACTAATCAAAGACAAAGGAGTGATGAATGAGAAAGAAATCTGTACTGGCCACAAAAGAAATGTCTAATCAGTACCGGTTACAGGCTAAGACCACTCCCTTCAGCATAGAAGAAGAATTTCAGTCTTCAGTAAATGAAAAGGGAAGAGGCCTGGAGAAAATCAGCCCCAAGAAGTATTTCAGGGTGGTCGGTAAACATGATGTTGTCTCGTAGCACCATTTTCTCTAATGACAGGAAAGAATCAATTATTTAAAAAAAGAATGAATGAAAACATTAATGTGGAGAGTAAAAGATGCATTCAAATTACAGCACTTGCTCTCTCGCAAAAAATCAATCCAAGTTAGAAAAACAGGAATACCCAAGAAACAGGAGCATACATCACAGACACACTTCTCACACGACCCATTCTTCATAGCTACAACTAAGAATTTTTGCCATTAATAATACAGTGCTTCCTGCTTTCTCCAGGGCACTTCAGAGCAAGAAAACTGCTAAAAGCTTGCAACTCCAACATTTTTTAATCTCCTATAAGGTATGTTCATGTTTCCAAAGACAACGTGGAGCCATGAATATAGCTGCTTCTTTGACACAGGTTATTGGAGTAAGGGAGTTCAAGAGAGGTGAGTCCACATGGCGAATTTGTGCTTCCCAACAAAGACCTCATGGGTTGACCTCATCGGGTCCCCTGCACCAGGATGCCCTGTGCCAGACGACTTGCAAAGCCATATGTTTAAGGAGCAGGAACAGGGAGGCAGACACATCTGGACATTTTGCTACCATATATCAGGGGTTTGCAAGTAGCCATTGCTGGGGTTTAATATGGTTTGTGCCCTAAGCGTGGTGGCTTGGTTCCCAGTACAGTGGTCCTGGGAGGTGGTGGAACCTTTAAGCAGTGAAGTCCTGTGTGCTCCCTTGGGCAGCACATATACCAAGAGGCAGGGCCCGGGGGAGGCAATTTGCTATGGGACCACCTTCTTGAATGGATCCATGCTATCTTACAGCAGTTCTAGCTTTTGTGGGACTAGATTAGTCCCCCCAAAGAATAGGTGGTTACAAGGGAGCCTGAAACACTCCCACCGTTGTAATGTCAGCTGCCATAAGACCCTCACCAGTGGCTAGCAGATGCTGACACCATACTCTTGAACCTCCAGAACTGTGAGCTACATAACCCTCTTCTCTTTATAAAGTACCCAGACTCATATATTTTGTTACAGCAACACTAAGTGAACTAAGACAGTCACATAACAACTATATGCCATCACGGTAGGCATATAATAATCTGTAGTTGCCAGTACAATGAAAAAGTGATTGTAAAAAGCAGCCAACAAAGGAAAATGTTTTCTCTTGGAAAAGAAGCTAACCAATCTCTGAAGAGTGACATTGGTAGAAACGACTAAAGAAGTACATTAGAATGTGAAGCTTTATGTCACTTCTGATTGACAAAAATTTTGCTCCTATTGCCAATTACTGGGGTAGATGACTAGGAACATGACAAAAGGACAGGCTGTCACTCAGCTGATCCGTCAGTCCCAGGAGAATAAACTCAGTCACAGCTGTGTAGTTTTTCTTCAATGTTGCATTTGTTTGGCCTCTAATGAAGTCTAAAAAAAAGAAAAAAAATGCATTTGTCCTTTGTCACTTATCTATTAAAAAAAAAAAAAGCCAGCATGGCTACCTTTACCCTTCTATAATTGTTTCTAGGCCCATTGACTGACATAACATTTACTGTAAAGAGATAAAAAGTGTGTGGGTTTGCAAAATGTAAAAATATATTCAGAAGATTCAAAAGGATGAGCCATAGCACACACGAAAATGTGCATTGATTACTTACTTCCTAGTAGTCAATTATGTTCTTTAAAAAGAAGGGACTTTTTAAAAAAGAAAGTATTATTACTTTAAAGTTGAGCAAAACCTACCTTCCAATTTCACAGTATCCTCTGAATCATAGTAAAAATTAAGTGTTTCCGGGACTGGGGTTGTGGCTCAGTGGTAGCGTGCTTTACTAACATGTGTGAGGCACTGGGTTTGATCCCCAGCATCACATTAAAACACTAAATAAACAAAATAAAGGTTTTTTAAAAGTAATTGTTTCCTTTTACACTGTGAACAAGGGACTTCTTGCCCAAGAAGTGAGTAATCTTTCCCTGCACCCACGCTCCTACTCTCTGATCTCAGATGGACCAGCCTCACATGTGTTCCCTCCCACTTTTATTTTACTGGAAAGAAGTATATAATGAACAGGAACATTTTTTTATTCTTTTTTGAGTCAGGGTCTCAATAAGTTGCCAAGTCTGGCCTGGGCTTAAGCCATCCTCCTGTCTCAGCCTCCTTATGTAGCTGGGACTACAGGTGTTCAACATCATGCCTGACCTTGGTAGAAAATATCTTTAAAATTTAATTTGTGTCTATATACCAAAGGATGCCCATAATGAGTAGGTGAAAAAGTTACTAGATTAAAAAAGAAAGAAAGAAAGAAAACCAGATATAGACAGATAGATGCATAATTTTCCCTCATCTCCAAATATCTATGTAAATATATATTTGCATATTTACACTTGTGATTGCAATAGAAAACAATTTCTAAAGGTAATATTTCAAATTTTTGACTTTCTAATGAAGTATGGATAAAGGCATGAGAGATGGGATTTTTCATTTGTTATTTTATCCACTTAACTATTGTTGTATTTTTTAAATTTTTCTCAGTGAATAATTGCTACTTTGGAAATTATTTAATTTTTTAAAATGAAGACCTAAATTAATAAAGATGCTTTCCATGATAATGGAGGTATTTCTAAAAGACAAACTAATTTTTTAAAATATTTTTTCAGTTGTTGATAGACTTTATTTTATTTATTTATATGTGGTACTGAGAATCGAGCCCAGTGCCTCCTCACACATGCCAGGCAAGTGCACTACCACTGAGCCCCAGCCCAAAGAGACAAATATATCCAAAGAGACATAGTTTCTAATATGACTTAAAAGCTTATAGACCACAGGCCTTAAAATTTATCCTTATTGATTGATTCTCAACAACTTCACAATGCAAGATGTCTTTAACTTTCAGAATGCTGTGATTAAAATTGTTCTTTGTAACTTCTGGCCTGCATAGAAATAGGTTAACTTACCTAAGGTAGGTCAACTACCATGTACTTGGGACTAAGTAGAGAACAAAATATTCATTTTTAAATTAGTGATTCAACAGAGAAAAAAAGACTGAACGTGAGATGAGTGTTCCCTTGAGCAGTTTAATTAGGAGCAGATGATCTTTCTGTAGAGATTTTCTTTGGCTTTTGTTGATTGTTTTGTTTTTGTCACATCGTGAGAGAAAGAGAAGTGGTGGAGGAAGCTGTATAAGAGGGGACATAGGACGGAAAAAAGAGCTCCCTGAGGCACTGAGAAAAGAAGAATGTGCTAGAAAGATTTTTACATTTAGATATGAGGGTAAATTTAGCCTAATATAAGTAACTGAACAATAGCTGTTGTAAAGCAAGGCTTAGGAGGAGCAGATAGACCCTCCAAGAGATCCAAGGAGGTAGTTGGGTGGCACAGGGGTTTGAGCAGTTCCAAAGCTTTACCAGAAGGTGGGGCAATTGCCTTAGTGTGGCTTAGTTGCTGTCCCCAGTGACTTTTGAGTGAGAAGAGAGATTTGAAAATTTAAAAAAAAAAAAAAAAAAAAAAAAAAGCAGAGTGCAGCAATCTATTTGCATTATGGGGTTCTGTAAGTAAAGATCTTGTAACCTGAGAAGTCCTTGTAACTTTGTATCTGATTCATTAATACTTTCAACTATTTTGGATATTAATGGAAAATCCCTATTAATCGTCTCAAATAGAAAAGACGACAAAGGATAAGTTGACATCTCCTAAATTCAGAAAGAAAGATCTTTCAAACCATCCAAAAAAATTGTAACAGGGGGGGAAAAAAGTGGGACAATAATTAAAGTCACTTTGAACAATGGTTAGTGCATCAGGACTGTTAAGATCCTATCTGAGTTTGTTCCTTCATGTGGTCTTATATATCCAAAGAGACATAGTTTCTAATGTGACTTAAAAGCTTATAGACCACAGGCCTTAAAATTTATCCTTATTGATTGATTCTCAACAATATTGATTCTACTGTCTTAGATTGAGTGGTTTATTTTAAACTACAGTGCGGAATGCAGTACTTTGCTTGAAAACAATAAAATAATAATGATAATCATTTTTCCTCTCCTTCTCTTTTAGGCTTTGACCAGTAGAGAATAACTACAAGAAACTACTAATTTACAAAATGTGCAGATGACCTAGTTTATTCATAACCATAGGAGTTTTAATTTATTAAGCAACAATTTAATATAAGCAGTGCCTAGTAATTCTAGTTTGCTGTGTGTTTTATAGGAGAATAATGTATTACTTAATGGGGAAGATAAATTTATTATTGGAAAATTTTAATAATGAACAAAATTATCTTTGGGTATTTTTGCGGGAAGTAATTAGTTGCAAAGCTGTCCTTCCCTGAAGTGTGGCGGTATTGGTGGCAATTGCTATTTAGTTTTGAATTCCCTGCTAAACAACCTACCCATGTCTTGCTACAGTGGAGTAGAAAGAGGACCAGGAACGAAAGAACTCATGTGGGAGGTCCATGGCCTGGAAGGGAGCTTATTAAAATAAGCTTCTGACATCCATTAGCTCCATGGCCCAGCTCCCAGCTGCCACAGTGGGAATTTAGAGATGAAGCAGAGGTTGCAAGTGGAGGATTCTATTCCACATCCCCAAATGATTTGGGAGGCCAAGAAAGCCTAGGTGCTCTCAAATAGATTTGCCCAGGCACCCCAGCAAATCCCTCTCCCTTTGACTTGCTAAATCATCTACAACTTGTTCCCTCCAGTGAAAAGACTCCAGGTATATGCTCCAAAAGGCCCTTGATAAAAAAAAAAAAAAAATGTTAAACCATTTGGAGAGCATATTCATTCACATGAATCTCTTAAGTATTTGGGCATTAATTAATTAGTAACTGTTACAGGTAAGTTCTGCAAACCTCCATGTATTATTAAAACCCTGAAAGTGACAACCCAGGTTCAGCAAATAAGGAAATCACTGGCACACAAAGCTGAGAAAAAAACTTGGATAAGTGATGGAACAAAGGAGAGGGTTCAGGAATAATGTCATAAGGTCTGGAACCAGCCCCTCAATACCCCTCAACATTGTCTCAACCCAACTCCAAGTTCCCTCTAGTGTTGATATAATGCTCCACTACTGAAGATGACTTTTCTCCATTTAGCTAAAGAAGATTAACACAGACAATGGATGCTTATATTATTCTAGCTTAGCATCATCAACATAAGAGAGATTCCTTCTTTCTTCTAGCATCTAGGTATTGGTGTCAGTCAGCATCCTGTCACTGTAACAAAATACCTGAGATAACTAACTTCAAAGAGAAGGTTTATTTTGGCTCATAGTTTTGGAGGTTCAAGTCCATGATTCATAGGCCCCATTGCTTTGGACCTGTGGTGAAGCAGCACATCATGGCAGGCGCATGTGACAGAGAAAGACCACTCACCTTGTAGTCAGGAAGCAAAAGAGAGAAAGATAAAGACCCCTGCCTCACAATCCCCTTTGGAGACACATCCCCAAGGATCTAAGGACCTCCTGATAGGCCCCACCCCTCAGACATTCTACAACCTCCCAGTAGCACCACACTTGGGACCAAACCTTTGACACATAGACCTTTGGATGTCATTCAGGATCCAAACTACAGCAGTATCAACCCCAGGAAAGGCCATGTACAATCCAATGGGTCTTTATCCCATGGAATAATAATTGTTGGAAGGGGCACTGGGATGGGTTCAATCTGAAACACGTGACTGTTGCTGTGACCATATTATGATTGACAACCCCAAAAGAGTCCTCAAGTGGAATACAAGTTCTCACAAAAGAGGAAACTATTACAAGGCATAAAAGAGACAAAAACCTATCATTCCTTAGCGTCAAGAAGAAAGTCTGGAATTCATAGCAAGCCAGAGCCCTAGGAATGAAAAAGTTAGCAACAATCACCCTCTCCAAGACTTAGAATTTTAAGAATCCCACAGTTATATGACTTCTGCTGGCACAATCTAAAATAGCTCTCCCCTAGCTTTTTTACTTGAATGATAGCAACCATTTTAACAGTATTTCAAATGGAAAGCTCTGGTTGGTTTTTTTTTTTTTTTTGGGGGGGGGCATACAAGGGATCGAATTCAGGGGTACTCATCCACTGAGCCTCATCCCCCAGCCCTAGTTTTGTATTTTACTTAGAGATAGTGTCTCACTGGGTTGCTTAGTGCCTCGCTTTTGCTGAGGCTGGCTGGCTTTGAACTCAGAATCCTCCTGCCTCAGCCTCCTGAATCACTGGGATTATACACATGCACCACCGTGCCTGGCCTCTGTTTGGCTTTTGATCAATTCCAAAGAATTTCTAGACTGGGAAGACAATGCAGGCACCCTCATCTGAGAGTTGTGGTTTCTGAAGTTAATGGTGGCCCCGTGATTACCAATCAGCCTTGCAAATGGGTTTCAAATGACTGACACGAGTGATAGACCTGTTCTGTGTTCAGGGGAAATTTTTTTTCAAACTGTGGCATTCTTGTGGGATTGACTCAAAGGACTCCTCCGTGAAGATTGGGAAACCACTAGTGCCAGATGTGTCTCGAGAAGAGCGGCAGTAGACAAGATCCCAGCTAGGACTTTGGGGGTGTGAGAACTGAATAAAAAGGAGGTGATAGTAAATAGAAAGCAGTTCCCATGGGGACCACAGGCAATCATTGCAAGCTAGCCAATCAACGTCCATTGTCAACAGATGTCCACCCCACATGCCGGAAACATGGATTTTATCCTAAACACCTCACTCGCCCTCAACCACACACTGATTGACCTCCACTCTCAAAATCACGCCTCTACTGTTCTTTCGTCTACTTCTTCCGTGTTTAGTTGAGGCCACCAGGACTCTTGACCTGATTTTCTACCATGACCTTGAAATTGTTATCTCAGCCTCTAATTTTACACTCCACCCCAATCTATTCTCCACACTCCAAGGTAAACTTTCTAAAATAGATATTGGATCTTGTTACTTTCTCACTTGAAACCCATCCCTGAATCTGTCTGTACTCAAATAAAGTCACTAACACTGATCTCTCCAACTAGCTCTTGAACTACAGTCAGCCCTCTGCATTCAGGGATTTTAAATCCATGGATTCAAGTAAACATGGGTGGAAAGTATTTTTTTTAATTGTGTCTGTAGTGAAATGTACATATTTTTCTTCTTATCATTATTAACAAAACAATACCATCTAGCAACTATTTGCATAGCATTTACATTGTATTAGTTACTACAAATAATCTAGAGACAATTAAAATGTACAGAAGGATGTAAATAGGTTGTGCGCAAATACTAAATCATTTTATATGAGAGACTCGAGCGTACACAGATTTTGGTATCCTTAGAGTCCTGGAACCATAGTAAGAGATGACTGTGGTTTATTTAACCATAAGAGTTTTCATTTATTAAGCAATGATTCAGCCAACCTCTTCTCTCAATAATCTTCACACACAATCCATTCTTTGTTCATTCACAATTTCTCTCAGTTCTTTTCAAGCACTTTGAATTTTTTTGGCTTTTCTTTTTGAAGAGAAATAATTTTAAAACTATATATATACTACATATGTATATATACACATACATATATATATATATACATATGTGTGTGTGTGTGTGTGTTGTAGATGGACACAGTACCTTTATTTAGTATTTTTTTAATGTGGTGCTAGGGATCGAACCCAGTGCCTCACACTTGCTAGGCAAGCACTCTACCACTGAGCCACAACCCCAGCCAGAGCCCCTTGAATTTTGTTTCATTTTTTACCATTACAGCTTTTTCATATTCTGTGCCTTTTGAAGATTCTCCTCCACTTTCAAAGGTAGTAAGCTATGGGAACCAAATCAACTCATGATACAATCAATAAACAGTATTTGTTAAGGCAGCATCAACTTCTGTCACAAAGATCTCCCAATATTATGTGACTTAAACAAGAAGGGCTTGCCATATTTTTCCCCTTTAATGACCAGAACTAAGACCAGGCTTATGGAGTAGATCTGCAATTCCCTTCCTATTCAAGGTGGCCACTTGATCTCTGGCATGCATCCCAACCATCAGGAAGAAAGAAGGGACAAGAAGACCCTTACTCATTTCTTTTTAAAGGGACAACTTGGAAGTGGCACAGTCCCATTGGCTGGCACAGATGCATGATCACACTAAGGCTCAAGGAACCTGGGAAATATAGTCTCTGGTTAGGCAACCATGTGCTGGGATAAATCTCCAGATTTGGGGTTATTATAAGAAGAGAAGAATGGATGTTGGTAAATGATTAGTAGTCACTGTCATAAAGCATTACTCCCCAAGACTTGCAGATGAATTAGAAGGTCCAAGAAAAGCCGAACAATGCCTCAGGGTCACATGTAATCCCTTTTACTGTCTTCAGAAGCAACACCAGCCCAGTCACCTGCTGGAAAGAGTGGGAGCAGGAGATTTGAGGTAGGGAAGAAGGTCAGAAGCAGGGCCAATACTCAGTTAACAAGCACCAATATGGCTGTGCTTATTCTTAAAATATCAAAATAGAGCAGTACCATTTGGTAAACAGTCACCCTGTTAAATTCCCCTAAATGACTCCTTGCAAACTTGTTCACTCCAGCTCCACTTCTGAGACCCTCAGGCTTTCCATGATCCTGCCACTGGAGGACTAATGTCTGACACAGAGAGGAACCCTAGAGATCAGACTCTCTGATGGATACTCCACCCCACTGATTGACCAGGGCTGATTCTTAATAGTTTGAAAATCACCCCCAGGGCCAGAAGTCTAGCATCCAGTACCCTGCCTCAGCCATTGCCTCCACTGCAAAATAAAGACAAGGTTATTGAACAAAAGTTATTGAACCTTTCCTTTCTCTTTCATTTGAAATCTTGCTACAGACACTAAAATTCTAAAGTTGAGCCAGATCTCCATGATCCATAACATCAGTAACTACCACCCCTGTGGGCCGTGTTCGTTTTGACAGAAGAGAAAAATGCTCAGCTAGCGATTAAGAGAAGTTCAGGCAATATGTCTAAAAGAATGCCAAGAAGCCATTAAGACGTCAAAATGTGGGGAAACCAGAATTAATCTAACACCCCTCCCAAGAGCATCTACCCACCATGAAGTCCTTCCTTCAGCTGAGCTAGAGAGGTGCAATGGAGTAGCAGGAACACTGGATTTAGGACCAGAAACCTCAGGCCCTGGGCTGAGTAGTGGAAAAAACAAATACGTAGCCTGGTTCCTTGATTATAATCTGTACAACTAATCTCTACATCTGGAAAATGGAGGAAAATAATATTTACAGCAAAGTGCTATGAGGGTTGAATGGTTGGGATATTTCAAGTGCCTGGCATACAGTAGGCACTCAGCAAAAGTCAGTCCATATTTCTTTAGTTTTTACCTCCCTCTCTTGTCCTTTCTACTGGCACCCTCCCCCCACCACCCTGTCACCACCCAGACATCTACAAGGCACATATGCATATAGACACACAGGCTGTTACAGAGAGTTGTAGTGGGATCACAGTAAAGTTAGTTAATATATTTAAGTCTCTGTTTTTTAACATGAAAAGCCAAGAATAATGCAGGATTTCTTGAGTAGTGAATGAAATTATAAATACAAAACAGGCTATAGATGTGAAGGACTGTTAATCATGACCAAAGGAAGCAAAAAGAGGTGGCTGATCTGCATATTCTCCATGTATAGCTCCGCAGTTTCTACAGCAGAGCTTGCAAAACCCTCTACACTAAACATTTGCATTTTCCTCTGGGTGAAGCCAAGCATGTGCAATACTGGACATGCCCACCATTGCAGCAATGATCCCATCACACAGAATGTACCTGGCTCAGAGCAGACACTCAACAAGTATCTGTGATAGTGATGAATCCACAGATTTTGTAATGCAAAGGGAGCATAAAGTAGAGTGTACTTAAGGTATGTGTGGGCTTATTTCATACCAAACTCAGACTAATGTTTGGAGAAAGAAAAATGAAACAGCTCATGAATTATGCTGAAGTTTACACTTCTCTTCCAGCTGGTAATTACTTTAAGAAGAGCTTTCTGCCTTAGTCATTGTCAGCTAATAGATGAAAATGTATGCTTTTCTAAATGTATATTTGAATTTCTAAAGTCTTGCATTTCACACCAAGAACCAATATTTCAGTCAACGTTTCCACTTACTAGAAGAAAGTAATCAACAAATAAACTTTAAAAAATAAAAAGAATTACCTTTGGGAAGAAAAGTAGAAATCTATGCATAATTCATAGATTTGTAAATGTCTTTCCTGGGCTTTTTCAGGGCTGCTCACATAAAACACCTGGCCCAGAGGTGCAAAATACCCCTCTCCTCTGAAGATCCATCAACAAGTACTTTTCAAGTGTCATTTGGACTCTGATAGAAAAGCTTGAGGTGGCAGCAAGAAACCATTAGAAAAATGGGGAGGGATGTAATCGAGAGAAGCTCTAAGGTTTTAATAAAACAAAGTCCTTCCGATTAGGTCTGCTTTGATGGTAGGCAAAATTTTGGAGTTTTAGAAAAAAGGGTATGGCTACATGAAGAGCCCCAGGACCATGTTAAGGAATTTATACCTTTTTTCCCACCTATGAAGGATTTTTAAATTTTTAAAATTAACATGTATTAATTGCACATATTAATGGGGTTCAGTGTGGTATTTCCATACATGCATGCCCTGTGAACTGGTCAATCCAATCACCCTTTTATACACACACACACACACACACACACACACACACACACGTCTCCCAACACACCCTTCACAATTTCTAGTAATTGCTATTGTGCTTTCAGGTCAATGTTCTTTAGCTTCCATACATAAGGGAGAACACATTTTCTTTATTCATTCATCTATTGATGGGTACCTACGCTGATTCCATGTTAGCTACTGTGAATAGTGCTATAATAAACATGGCCATACAGGGATCCCTTTGGTGAGAATCTAAATTTTTTCCTAGAGCAACAGGAAACCATAAAAGATGTCCAGTGTCTAGTCTAGGATGATGGAGAAATGGGCCAGATCTGTACTTTGGAAGGGAGATACTGGCAACTTGTAAAGGATGCACTAAGGGGTCAAATCTGGAGCCCAGGAGCTAACCAAGAAAGCCCAGGTAGTACTGCAGGGAGTCTGACCTCAGACGGGCTTCAGTGAGGATGCTGACTATAGGAGAGGTCCAGGGGACATTAGGGGGAGGGAATCGATAAGTATCTGAGGACAGGCAGGGTAAAGCACTTATGGGTCAGAACTGACAATAGGACTTAAATGAGTCTTAAATGAATTTAAATGATAGATTAATCTCAGGAGTGAAGTGAGACAGTTTTCCTTTAATCTTTGCTTCACATGGTCCTTTAACTGCAAGGTTAGTCAATTAGTTTCTGGTTTTTCTGCGTGGACTTCTGGTCTGATGTTTACTTGTTCAAAAGATGGCATCAGTTGGAACTTCTCCTCATTCCATTCTTCAGGTTTCAGGAAGCCCATCTCAGGATCTCCTTCCTGGACCTCTCTGTCTATCAGGGGCAGTGACCAGGGATGGGGCCTCTTGAAGTGAGAGGGAAGGTTATCCTTTTATTTTTCTAAAAAAAAAAAAAATTAAATCAATCTAGAGATAAAATAAAACTTGTTTTATCAATATTGGCAAAAATAATGTCAATAATAACATGGTTACATGGCTGATTGAGAGTTTACCTTTTTAGGACCTTGAAATTTAGAATTATCCTATTTTTATTCCCTCACAAGGCCCACAGTACAATACTGTGCTCTCAGAGTATGGTCTATGCACTACAGGTTAAGTAATACAGACAGAAACCTGGGGCGTTTTTGTCTTTTTGAAGAGTATATAATTCTTTGTGGTATCTATTACAGTAGCCATGCTGTTTTCACGTATAATGGGGATAGGAAGTTTCCTTTTAAAATAGATTTATATTGGTAAAGAAAATTAGGTCAATGAAAAGAAAAATAAATAACAAGAGGTGCCTCAAAATTGGTGACACTATCACAAGAGCCAATGATGCTTGGGGAACACTGGGCCAGTAGGCAGAACATGGGAAATCAGAAGACTCAAGGCCCAGGTTGGCTATAAATAAATAATGGGGGGCTGAAGCAAATGGGGCAGTTTCACTTTGCTGAATCTCATCTGTGAAATGGGAATAGCCACCTGGTAGGAGTGTCAATCAAGAGAGACAAAGTATGTGACAGCACCTTGAAACCTGCCAAGTGCAGTTGGAACGTTAGCTTTTATTGTTGTGACAGGTGCTGGGATGTTCAGGCGCTGATTTACAATTGCTTCTCCAGAGAAAGAATGGTAGCACAGGGAGTCACCTCCCCTGCACGGTGTGCCCGGCCCTAAAATGCATCTGTTGCTTCCTGATGATGTTATCAATCTTGAGGGGAAGGAACTTATTGATTTGTTTCCCTTAGAAGTGCTTCTGCGAATTGATCTGGCCGTTCAGATGTTGCTGGCTTGCTAATGCCTCTGCCATCCCCGGCTGTGGTTGGAAATGATCCTGCTGCAGGGAAAAGGCCGGATCATTCTGACATTCTCGGGTCTGGTCTGGCTCCTCCAGGTCTGAACAGCCACTGGGCGGATGCTAAACTCCTGCAGGGGTTTTGTTATTCAAAAACAACATTAGTAATCTCAGAATGGGTGTCTCTTCCCAGCAGTAGCTGGACTGGAGGCTATTTGTTTTCCTTGTTTAAAATATCCAAAGGCAGGGGAGCAAAAAAATATCATATGCTTCCAGACTCATTTAGCCACTTCTGTAATTTTCCCATTCCAAACAAATTAAATGGAGACAACGGAATCACTGAGTAAAGTGCATGGGGTTCGAAATCCACTTTTCGACTGCTTACTTATTCTCTGAGCAACCTCAAGCCAGTCATTCACCCCCTCCACACCTGAGTTTCTACATTTGGAAAGTGGGGATAATAATAATACCAACAGGGGCTGGGATTGTGGCTCAGTGGTAGAGCGCTCGCCTAGCACCTGCGGGACCCAGGTTCGATCCTCAGCACCACATGGAGATAAAGGCTTTGTGTTGTGTCCATCTACACCAAAAAATAAATATATAAATATAATAATAATAATAATAATAATAATAATACCAACATACAAAGTTGCTGCAATTGCTTAGCCTCTGATGCAATGAAGCTCCACATCTCTGCAGGGCAGTATAGCAGTGTCTGGACCCCAGTGTTTCTCAGGACATTGTTGAGCCTTGGTGAAGCACAATCCATTTATCACCTGCAACAGACACCCAGGCCTTCAAATTGGAAAGCATTGGCATCTCTGACTCAGCCTACTGTCTACTTACCAAAATGGGCAGATGACTTGGGCACCTCTGAGGAAGAGGTATCTTCACTTCCAGAGAAAGTCTTGGCCCACAAAGAGGAAGGACCCGATGATGGCACCCCTGTCAGTTGGGTCCAATCTCCTCCTAAATGCAACCTTAACCTGCTTCTGGCTGGCGTACTGAATTAGGTTCTAAAGGAGTCTACCTGAAAGAGAAATGATGGGCAAGGAGGGGAGAAAGTCTAGACCAAGGTTTCACATCCAAAGTTAACCTCTTGAGGATGTCATCCATTCCCAGCCCCCACCCAGTAGACACAGAGCACAGGTAAACACTCAGTAAGCTTGTGCAAGGATGTGGTTTAGGATCTGTGGCCTCCTGTACAAGAGCACAAAATGCTCCTGAGTAGGTGATCACACCAGAGACTGCACAAACACTGCCTTTGTGCAGGATCAAGAGCTTTATGGGATTATGAGCCTTTACTCACTTATGCATTAGTGAGCACAAGATTGTTGTGTATAACCAGGTGCTGTAGAAAGAGTGATCTCTGGAGTCAGGCTACTTATACCTGTAGGAACTTGAACAAATTACATCTCTTTCAATCCTGGTTTCCTTAGTTCTAAAATGGGGTATCCTGGTACTCATCTCAAAAATTTGCTGCCAAGATTAGGTGAGATAATGCATGTAAAGAGCTTCGCACAGCTTCTAGCACACAATAATCCTAGACCGAATTTAAGCATGATTACTATTGGCCTCTAGCTGGGTTTCCTTTTTCATGAAGGTAGAGTGTATTTCTAGACCTATGGAAGGAGATTTTCCACTAAGCACTGAATCCCCCTAATCCAGTTTTTGACAGAACTGTTTTTGAAGAGATATAGATGACACTGGCGTGTGAATCTGCAAAAAAACATAGGTTGTATTTTTTAGCAGTTGCTTTTCAAGACCATTGTCACTTTTTCTTAATGTAGTTGGATTATCCTGCTCAGACAGTTTCCACTTAGTGGGACAAAATCACATCTAGACACTACCTTATGGTTACTTTCTTTTTGGATGGGGCTGTCCTTCAGCACCATTAGCTCTAGGACTGGCAAGGACTGGTGTTCACGTCATTCTAAAGAAAACAATCAGTCCTGGGATTTCCCCGGGAATCACAAGCAAATTGTGCCAACTGTGGGTCATCCCCAAGTCCATCAACAATACCCAAGGGAACAAAAACTTTAAATAAACATCTTACTAATGGTGTTGGGAAACCATGATGGACTTTGATGACAACAGACCTGAATTATCTAATCCATTTGCCACTTACTGACTTTAAAAAAAAAAATCATTTAAATATCTCGATGTTTGCATAGACAACGGATTGAAACACCATCCTCACACCCCAGTCCATCTGGTGAATCCTACTCAACATTTGACTCTAAGGTCAGCTCTTAAGCATTCTCACATATTTAAGATAGTAGCTCAGTTGTTTAACAGACCAAACAATTGCCCGTGGAAGAATGTGTGTGTGATTCTCTATGAAAATCAGCAGAGGGAGTCAGGCACAGTGGCCCACGCCTATAATCCCTGTGGCTCAGGAAGCTGAGACTGGAGAATCAGGAGTTCAAAGCCAGCCTCAGCAATGGTGAAGTGCTAGCCAGGCAAAAAAAAAAAAAAAAAAAAAAAAAAAAAAAAATCAAGGGAACTAACTGGAATAAGGAGAAGACCCTGGGTAGGGGACAGGTAGCAGCCCCTGCTACACTTCTTCTTATCTCTCTGGGTAGTGTGTTACCTACCTATTTTGGGAAACCAATTTTAGGCAGCCATTAAAAATAGGCTGATCAGTCAGGCTCAGTGGTGCACACCTGTAATCCCAGCAGCTCAGGAGGCTGAGGCAGGAGGATTGGTGAGTTCAAAGCCAGCCTCAGAAAAAGCAAGGCACTAAGCAACTCAGTGAGACCCTGTCTCTAAATAAAATACAAAATACGGCTGGGGATGTGGCTAAGTGGTCACATGCCCCTGAGTTCAATCCCTGGTACCCCCAGCCTCCCCAAAATAGACTGATTTATAGGTTCTGACAGGAAATGGCCTTTGGGATAAATGTTAAGTTAAAAATTACAATTATAGAAAACTGTAGAATGTAATGGCATTTGTGTTTACATATATATATAGTGGTCCATTTTCTGTTGCTATTACTGCATAACAAAGACTGGTATTGTA
Organism: Urocitellus parryii; assembly: GCF_045843805.1. Taxonomy (NCBI): domain Eukaryota; kingdom Metazoa; phylum Chordata; class Mammalia; order Rodentia; family Sciuridae; genus Urocitellus; species Urocitellus parryii. The sequence goes on along the minus strand of NC_135540.1, from coordinate 113,018,531 downwards.
TAAAGAATAAAGGTTCACAATTCTAAAGACTGGGAAGTTCAAGATCCTGTTGCCAAGGTGAGGTCCTTTTTGCTCTAAGGAATCCAGAGGTGGCACAAGCATACCACATAGTGAGACAAAGCAAGCTATCTCAGGTACCTCCTCTTCTTCTGACGTGACCACCTCACCATTGTGAAATAGCCGTTTAAGTGAGCTTCTCTGATTTCTGCTAAGAAATGTGTGTGAAATTTTTAATCTTTCAGAATTTTCTAGGAAATGACCTGTTTATGTCTCAATGAACTTGAAGAAAATCCAAGCGCAAGCAGATGAATGCTCTCAGACATTTTCAAATGCCATTTAAGCTTGGCTACTTTTCCTTCAAAGGGGAGAATAGCTCTAGAGAGGGTTTCCGTACATGATTGTCCCAACATATGATTCTAGGGGCTGTTAAAATATCTGAATAACCAGGCATGGTGGCACATGCCTGTAATCTCAAGAGTCTTGGGAGGCTAAGGCAAGAGGATTGCAAGTTCAAGGCCAGCCTTAGCAACTTAGCAAAGGCCCTAAGCAACTTAGTGAGACCTGTTCCAAAATAAAAAAATTAAAGGGCTGAGGATGTAGCTCCTTGGTAAAGCACCCTGGGTTCAATCCCCCATACCAAGAAGTGTCTTAAAAGTCTGAATATTTGTTATCAGTGCATTATAATTTTGCATAATAGTGGGAATCATTATGCCATTATTTGTACATGCACATAATTTGATCAGTCTCATTCCCCAGCACCTTCTCTTTCCCTCCCCTGATCTGCTTGCTCTACTTTGCTGATCCTTGTTCTATTTTTATTATTACTATTTTCATTAGTACATTATAATTATACATAAAACCAGGGCTCATTATGATATATTTGTATATGGACACAGCATGATTTGATAGATTTTGTTAAGTATCTGAGTATTTTAATAGTTCCCCCAAGGTTTTTGTGATAAGGCTGGAAAAATTACTGCACTATCAAGCAAAGCCTTGATCAGAATTTTTCCCTGCTTTGTTTGTGGGAGGGAGTGATGGCTGATTGCTTGTTTTTATGGTGCTATAGACCATTTTCCCTTTGTTTTCAATCAGTATTGGAAAGTATTCATTGTCTCTAGCCTCAAAAAAAAAGAGATAATTGGTTAAGAAAATCTCTTTTTTGCAATCTTCTTTCTCTGATAATTTATGTTGCTCTGACTTAAGACCAAGACTGAAGATCTATATGACTTATATCTGTAAGAAATAAAGAACATTGTAGAGGAAGATGAAGAAGAGATGGATTTTTTTTTCATATTAGACTCTGCTTTTTAAAGTTTGAAATATGATTCACATATTACAAAATCTACCATTTTTCAATATACATTTCTGCAGGATTCGTATATTAACAATGTGCAGCTAACACCTCCATATAATTCCAAAATATTTTCACCCCATACCCTTGTTCATGTTTGCCTGGGCTGAAGTGGGAAAGTCAAGGGCAGTGCTGAGCTCTGTTCTGTGCCAGTGACTCCTCTGGACCCTGCCTGGCCCAGAGGATGGTGCTTCAGGTCCACGGGGAATTGGGTTGGGAGCTCAGCTCCGGCACTTACCTGTTTTGGAACCTTAAGCAAGTTGTTCTGCTTTTTCTGTCACGTGGATATTTTTCATCTCTAAAAGAGAACAATAACGTCTACCCGCCCCCACCCCCACCACCCCGAAAACTTGAAAGACTATAACAGAAAACAAATGCAAAGTAACTAACACACAGTAAGTGCTCCCAAAAGCACAATACCATATGTCTCAAACAAACCAGGTTTACGTTCCATTTCTGCCCAAGGTGGCCCTGCCACTGGGGCCTTCAAGAAATTAAGTTTTACACCCAGGCTTTTCCTGTTCTGGAAATTGCTGCTTAAATCATCGGAGAAGTCATCTAGCAAGCAGTCATCCACTTGGTTCCCTAATGAAATTACTCCAGGTAAGAGGCCTTTATTTCCCCGTATGTCTGACTTTCCCCAGAGGGAGGTCTTTGACATCAAACACATGGCTAAAGAAATGTCCTTGCTCAATCACTTGGCCTTGGGATGTTTTCACAAACCAAAGAGCTACAGTTTCAGACAAAAATAATAATAATAATAATAAAGTAAGTAACAGCTAGCTAAATGAAGGATTTCTTTTCTTTACAATCTGTTTAGCATGTTAAGAAGCTGGCATGCCTTTAATTTCGGCAGATGGGGAGGCTGAGGCAGGAGGATCACCAGTTCAAAGCCAGCCCCAGCAACTGAGCAAGGCCCTAAGCAACTCAGTGAGAGCCTGTCTCTAAATAAAATGCAAACAAAGAGCTGGGAATGTGCTTCAGTGGTTAAGTGCCCCTGTGTTCAATCCCCAGAAGAAGCAGCAGAGATGTGGTTGTTAGGACTTTAGGCAAGACTTAAAGCTGTGGATCCCATAGTATGAAAGGGAAAGCACCACACTTTTAGAGAGAGCTACTGCTTGTAGTGCCTCATTACAGTGCCAGGCTCTTGCAAACCCCCACTGAATAGTAAGGAGATGCTCAAGTCCTAGGAACAACTTCTAGTTTCCTTTTTCTCCCCTGCTATCACCTCTGCCTAACCCGTGATCTTTAAAATCCCAGAGCTTTCTTTGTTCAGCTATAAAATCTTGTTTTATTCTATTTTGTCCTCTGAAGGAGCATGTGATAAGTTTAAAGCTTCTCTGAGATTGCTTCCACCTGTGAAGTCATGGAGATTACATACTCTGGTCCTGATAAAAAGTTCCTAGGGCTACACACAGGGATGGAGCACCACCAGCAGGCCAGGATCTCCACCTTGTGGGTGGGCCATAGACCGACCCCTGGTCAGTCTAGTGATGCCCAGGACCTCCTCTTCTCAAAATAATGTTTTTCTTGCATACAAAAATAAAATAAAATGTAGTGTGTGGAGAGCTGGGAAATATGTTGGTCAAAGGATATCAAATTGTGGTTGGACAGATAAATAAGTTCAATAGTCCTATTGTACAACATAGTGACTACAGTTAATAATAATGTACTTGAAACAATTATAATGCATTCTTTTTAAAAAAAAATATGTAGTTGTAGATGGACAGCATGCCTTTATTTTATTTGTTTATTTTTATGTGGTGCTGAGGATCGAACCCAGAGCCTCCCACATCTGAGGCAAGCGCTCTGCCACTGAGCTACAGCCCCAGCCCCAAAATCATTCTTGAAAATGGCTGTGAGTACATTTTCAGTGTTCCCACCACAAAAAATATATAAGTACATGAGGAAACTCATATGTTAGTTAGCTCAAGTTAACCTTTCCACAATGCTTCCATATTTTAGGACATCAAGTTTTCCATGATATATAACTTGGGTTTTGTTGATTAAAAAGTAAATGAATAAAATTTTAAATTTTTTTTGTAAATTTTTTTAGTTATAGTTATAGATGGACACAATATTTTATTTGTTTATTTTTATGTGGTGCCAGGGATTGAACCCAGTGCCTCACACATGCTAGGTAAGTGCTGCACCACTGAGCCACAACCCTGGCCCAAATAAATAAAATTTTAAAAAGGAAAAATAGCCAGGTTGGGGGTGGGGTGGAATACATAGAATTCCAAAAGAAGCCAATTAAAAACAAAGTTATCAAAAATATTGTGAAATGAATTTTTATATAGAAAGATGTGTGCCTCTTTATTATTGCAAACAGCAGTAAGATATAATGTCTGGTCTAAAATTATAATTTGAAATTAATGATGAATGTAAGTTATTTGTCAAGCTAGCTGGAAAAAAAAAAAAACAACTCTAATGTGAAGTGAGAATATCTGTCATTTCCCTTGGTGACAAAGTTACAGGTACTGATAATTCTGATTGCAGTTAAGTCACTACCTTTATTATTTAAGAAAATGCTAAATGTCATGTAATATTTACTCATGTAGTCCCATCCCTCCTGAATTCCAGCTGTGAACCCAGACTTAAGAATCCCTGAATTGAGGCAGGACTAGCCTGATCCAGAATGTCTACCCTGTTGACAGGAGTAGGATCTTCGATAACCCTGCCTCCTGACCTCATCAGGTCACAAATCTTCGCACTGTGCTTTACTTTCCAACATACAGATACTGTTGGGTGTGGGCGACTAGCCCTTGCACACCAGCATGGATCTGTGAAGAGCCACCACCCTGGAATAGAGGTTGGAAAATGGATTCATTGGACTTTTGTCATTTGCATCATGCACTGTCGTGGTGGTGACAAATGAGCCCAGAGGCTGGCACCCATTCCCGTTGACTCCCATGTTCTGCACTTCATAAACATATCTGATCTTTTTCCTTCCCTGCTCCATGCCCTTAGCTACTTCTTGTCTTGTTCAGTTACCAAAAAAGATTTCGAATTGTAGGTACATTGCCTTGCAGAAAACATTTTCCTTCTTTCCAGGCCATTCCGCTCGCTCCCTTTCAGGCCCTGGACTTCCTGTAAACTCGCATCCCACCGCCTCTTTTCTGGTTGCCCTTCCTAATACTCACTTACTTTTCAAGCTCTCCTTCTGGATCTGATAGTATGTAATCTCGTGGGCTACAATGAACTCATCCTTGTGCAGGGTGTAAAGAACAGAGACATATTATATTGACTGGGGCTGGATTCCTGTTGCAATATTATTCTTGTTGCTGTGTGACCCTGGGCATATTAACCCCTGGATTCCTTCATAAGACAAAGACAGGAATAGTACTTTCTCCACAGAGTTGCCATGAGAACTAAATGCATTAAAGCTTGGAAGCTTACAGTGCCTGGCACACAGTAAGCACTCAATAAATTTTAGGTATTGGCAGCCCTTGGCTGATTCTATTCTGCTACCGTCCTCCCTCAACAAAGTTCTCCAATTCTAATCTTTGCAGTATTCACTCATATTCTGTGTTCCTGGGACTTTGATTTAAGAGAAAAAATAGGGCTTTTTGGAATCTTCTGAGACCTGCGCTAGAAAAATCCAGAAAGGATCTAGGATCATCATCATCATCAAATCTGACACTTTTAGAGACTTAACTGCTATGCCAGATATTTGTTGTATAATATTTTATTTAATCCCCCAAATAACCCCACACTCTGTATTATTAGTCACATTATGGTTGATGAATCAGGCTCAGAGGGATTAAGTTATTTGTCATCCAAAGTCACACAGATCCCCTCCTTGAATTGAGGATCATCTCCTTCTAGCCAAAGATTTCTTCCTGAGGACATGTGATAGCTACAGAGAAGCTTCTAGAGTGAGTTCTGGAAGCTATTGTTTGCTGGGTTATCAATTCCCCTCTGAAGCCACTTGGGTTCCCTGCACTGGGCCATTTTAAAGAAGGCTTGGCTCCAGGGTAACCATCTGGCACAGGCTCATGCAGCTTTTGTGAAGTCACATGTGGTCAGGGAGTTGCCAGGAAAAGGGATGCCTTGATGAGCCAAAATGCAAATTCCTTAGGAGAGGAAAAGTGAAAGTGAGCTTGTTCACACTGTGCAGGGCTCCAAGGAAATGACACAATGCAAGAGACACCGCGTCCTGCTACTAGGTTCCATCAGACTACAAATAGAGTATTTTGCATTTGATCATAAACTTACCTCCCAACGAACTGTTTGCTTCCTGGGACAGTAAGAGAAGCAGAAGTGACCCACATTAAAAAAAAAGAAAATATTCAAAATACTCATGCTAGGTGCCTCCAAGCCATTTCAATGCAGTCCTCTGGGAGTAAGGATCATGGTTTCCTCACCAATCCCTAGAGCTTCCCTTCTCCTAGAGAAAAGACACTCAAAGTAGATCAAAATCAGAAGAGAATTTGGAATTTGGAGACCCTGATTCAGTTTACTTGCACTGAAAGGATTTCTAAGGCCTTCACTGGGGTTTTTAAAAGCCTTTCTGTGGCTATTTCCTCTTCTTCCTCCTTCTCTTCTCCCTCCTCCTTTTCCTTCTCTTCTATGTCTCTTCCTTTCTTCCTTTTTATTTTTTTTTTCTTCTGCTGATTTTTCCTTCTCCAGAATGCCTGTCCCACTGGCCTGCCCATCAGTTCACAGAAACTTACCAAGTGGGCCACATGCCTGGGGGAAGACAAGTCTAGCCAAGCCCAGGGCTGCGTTACCTGGACTTTCAATGCTTTTTGGACAGTAAATTTCTGCCCTCATTTTTGCTTCTCCCTGACCTTCTAGGTTATATTTACAACCAAAGACTGGGGACAGAGATATTTGGTGGTGGCTGGCATTTTAGACCAGAACAATTAATGACATTGTTTATAGACAATGTTGTCTGGGAAGGTTTACTTAGGGGCATTTTGAGCTTGAATTTTTAAAACAAAACTATTTAAAAAGCCTTCTAGAAAGCTGATTAGAGACTCATATGACCCATAGGTTTGAGATTTTTGAATGAATCTGCCTAATCAAATGCAAGCCATGTTTAGATGCTTAAGGTAAGAAGCTCTGTTAAATTAAAACTAGATCAGCTGAAAATGTTCAGATCAGGGGAGGCAGGCTGTGACCTACCCTCAAGTGAGGGGAACTGAATTGTTGATTGATGAGGCCCAAACAGAGAGGTACCAAGAGAAGTACTAGAAGCACATATAAGGCTTTTCCTGGAGACAGGTTGCTCAGGCCAAAAGTCCAAGGAAGAGGTGGAATTGCATTTAGGGGCTAGGTGATGACCTCTCGACCCCTTTCTTCTGAAGAGGATCATTGCAGCTGCTAGCCACCACTCCCCTTTCTCCTGCCTCATACCTGTTCCCAACCTAGTTTTAATTTTGGAGCTTTTCCACTCGTATCTTCCGTGGAGCTTGCTAAAAAACATATTGTTGGACCATACCTCCAGAGTTTCTGATATAATAGTCTAGGGTGGGATCTAAGAATTTGTGTCTGACAGATCCCTAGGTGATGCTGATGTAGGCTTTGCAATTGGATTACCTGTGTTTAATGATCAGTTCTTTCACTCATAAACGGGGGGCTCCTGAGTAGATTTAACCTATTGCCTTGGTGTCCCCTCACATGTTTTAAAGAAAGTGAGCATACATGTCATACCTGTCTTATTTGGAAGAGTAGATGAAATAATGCATGAAATTACAGCCTGTTGCATGCAGTACTTCCAAAGTCAAACTGTTGATGTTATTTCTCCCAACACACCAACACTACAGAGCTGCTCTGGACCCCAAAGTGTTCCTGTCCTGATCCACCTGCCCATGTAGAGACCCTCAGATATCCCCAGGTTCCAGCAGTCTGCAGAGTTGGGACCACCCATATCTTCCTGGTGCCAGGTTCCTGCACACATAATCAACAATTTTTTTTCATGTCCACCTCAAAGATTATTCAAATTCCACCTTGACTACCACTGAGCCAAACCCCATGGGACCTCAGGACCCTGTGAGCTGTTTTACTGTAAGCCTGTTACTCTTTTTCTCCTGATGACTGGGAAACATGTAAGAAAGAACCGGAAGAATCTGTTCTGCTAGCCCAAGCACTGAATTCCATATGTAGTTCAGATTGGATGTTTGGGTTTTAGATGCCCAACTCATCTAGATTTCCAGTGCTAGTGCAGGCTTCTTGATTTTTAGCAAAACTTCCTCTATCCTCCCTTAGCGTCTTAAAATTAAATCTAAATACAACAACCAAACAAAAGTAAATCAAGAAAAAAAAAACCAGAAGAGCTCAATTGCTTAGACTTGCTTTTTGTTTTTATTATCAACAATCAAGTTAATGGTACACTCTTGGAAAACTATATGCACATGTAGAAATATTTCCCTTTTAAATAGAAGCATTCATTATAACACATATAAATAAATTTGAAAATCTGAAACATAACTTATGACAATTATGTTCACAAACATAGTCCAACGAGAAGAAAAAAATCAGACAGACATGCACCTGATAACAAAAATATATACCATTGTCTGAACCATGGTCTCTCTAAACACAAAGGAATTGAACCCGTGAGAATCTTATTACGCCATAAAGACACGCCATAGAGACTACAAGAAGAGAAAAACATTATACGGTCACGTAGAGGAGACGGTCTGTACTGATATTAACACCATACAATTGAGTCACAGAACACAGTTGTAGAAAGACACGAAAAAGTTAAAGCCTCAACATTCAACTAATATCTATAGTTTGTGCCTTTTAAAATAAAAACAAACAAAAAAACAAAACAAATCCCAACAGAGATGTCTAACTGCGCAAAGAATGGAATCATCAATATACAGTCCATCCACCCTACAGGATGTGAGTCCAGTCCAGGTCATTCAAACAGAAATGCAAACCAAGACACTTCTGCAAACGTGTGTGCCTTTCCCTTGCTTGGTAGATTTCTCTGCAGCCAGCAATCGGACTGCAATTGACTCCAATCCAAAGCAGTGCCAAAAAGTTCAGTAAAAGCTGGTGGAAGAAGAAAACGCCGGGTGGGGGTGGCGGTTGGTGGGAGAGAAAAAAAAGGAGAGTTGTGAAATATGAGACACAGTTTGCAGAGTTTGTGGATGAAAAGGCATCTCATGTATAGGGCATCTTTCAGGGCCAAGAGGCTGCAAAGATTCAGGATTGGGAGTTGCCACGGTGTGGGATTCAGATGCACTAATGGTGGGGTGGTGTCCGATGGGGTGGGGACAGGCAAGCAGGCAGCAGAAAGTCACTTTGGCCGCAGGGACAGTCTAAGTGGGACGTCGCCACAGTAGCTCGAACCCAAGGACAAGAGGTTGTAAAGGGGGCTGGAAAGGCTTTCTCCCCCGAAGAGGAGCATCAGAGTCCAGTCTGTTATGAGCAAGAACCTAGGAGTCAGCTCCCAGACAGCACCAGCCCCCCTTTACTTTGTCTCGACACTCCCTCGGATCTTTTCAAACTTTCTGGTTGTTTTTAATAGTTGCTATCTTCCGATTTTTTATATTTACTTATTTTTTTTTTAATTTTTTTTTTCTAAGCAAGTCATAGAGTTGGTTGTGGCCCTCCCATCTCTCCCTGTCACCTGCTCGGGCCACAGTCACACATTCCCCGAGACCGACATACACCCAACACGCAGACACAGCCCCCTGAGAGCGCCCCCCGAGTCCAGTCCGCCTGCTCACACCCCCCACTTAGCAGGCTGAGCCCTGGCCTCTGCGCGGCCAGCCACAGGCGGGTGCGAAGCCAGAGAAGTTTTTTTCGTTTCGTTTTGTTTTTTGTTTTGCTTGGGGGTGAGGAAGGGGGTAGGAGTGGGGTGGAAATAGGGGCAACGTCATTTGCTCGTTATTCGTATCGCGATTATTTTAGGCCCTCGATGAAAAAGCCACGGCAGCAGCGACAACAATAGCCTTGGGCCTACCCGCTCGCCCACTCGCCCGCCCGGACCCTGGCTCCCGCGCTGTCGCCGATGTCGCCGCCGCCGCCGCCGCCGCCGGAGCCCAGATCAGAACATACTGCTCTTCACTAAGGCGGCTTTGGCACCGTTGGGTCTTTGGAGTGAAGATAGGACGCTGGCGAAGGGGCCACCGAGCGAATCTGGGATGGAGGTGATGGGGCCGGGGCCGGGAGCCCAGCCTTGTCCAGGCCCCCCGGCCGCAGCCAGGCCTCCCGCCGCCGCCGCCGCCGCAGCTGCCGCCGCTGCCGCAGCCGCCGCCGCCGCCGCCGCCGCGCCGCCCTTGCCGGGTTCGCCTCCCGGGCCCCCCGGCCCCGCCGCTCCCGGAGCTCCCGCCGGGCTGGGCCCGCCGCCACCGCCGCCACTCGCCCCGCAGCTGGGGGTGGGGTTGGGATTGGGGCCCGGGCCCCCAGTGCTGTCCGGGTCGGTGCTCTTGGCCTCTTTGCTCTCGTCGTCCCGGGAGGAATCAGACTTTTTTCCCGAGGAGCCGTTCTTGGCTGCGGCCGCTGCAGCAGCTGCTGCGCGCTCCTGCTTGCGAAACTTGGCGCGGCGGTTCTGGAACCACACCTGGCCCAAGAGGGCAGGAAAGACGATGAGAGCGGGGGAAAGAAGAAAAAAAAAAAAAAAAAAGAAAAGGCAGCTGTTAGAGTGTCCCACGTTCCATTTCGGACGGTTTTAACAGCCATCCCCTACCCGGTCACCCGTGCGCCACAAAGATCACACATAACGCTCTCCCAGCCCATCAAGTCTCCTATCCTTTTTGCCAGTTCATCTTCGGGGAAAAAAAAAAAAAATTTCTCTGGGCGTAAGCTAGGGCAATTGCACCTTGCGCGAGAGGTAAAAAGACCGCAATTCCTAGGACCGCTCTAAAATGGAAGCCCTTGTTTTGCTGTGTCTTTGCTCTTTAGCAACCCCAAGCTCGCCATATCCCAGGGTTCAAGTCTAACGCTAAACTTTAATTGGTAGGAGGGGGCCTCCGGTTTGGGGGCCGGCTGCTGATCTCCCGACTTTGGGCCTGAAGGAGCTTGTGATTGTGTGCACAGCCCTTCCACTGGGGGGCTCACCAGGAGAGGCCCCTTGGCCTGATCTTTAAACACTCTTGGATTCCTAAAAGGTTAAAGTTAAGTCGTAGCTCCTGACCTTCAGGGAATCGTAGCCCCTTTCCAAATCTGCTGCAAGTCACAATACCCGGGAAAAATGCACCATGGCCCTAGGTTCAAATACTCTTGGCACTAGGCTAAAAGCGCTTGAATTAGGAGGCATTTAATAAAAATTGTTTATAATACAGGGCAAAATCTGCATTTCTCCCACGGGGCACTTTCTGCTTCGCTCATTCACGTTCCAAGGGCCCCTGAATTCCTCTACTCCAATGGGAAACACTTTGCAGTTGTGAATAAATTGCCAAGAGCGCACGCCCTAACCTTTCCTCGCGCGCACAGCCCTGCCAAATTCAACCACTCTGACCAGCCCTGGGTCCTTGACCCTTCCCATGAGAGGCCCCGGGATTATGAACCGTGAGCAGCACCACCCACCCCGCAACCCCAATCCCTGCCGGGACCAGTGCAGGAGCTGGGTCAGTTTGCCGGCGCGGGTACCTGGACTCGCGCCTCTGTGAGGTCGATCTTCAGGGCTAACTCCTCCCGGGTGTAGATGTCCGGGTAGTGAGTCTCAGCGAAGACCCTCTCCAGCTCTTTGAGCTGCGCACTTGTGAAAGTGGTGCGGATGCGCCGCTGCTTGCGTTTCTCGTTGAGGCCGCCGTGGTCGGTGAAGAGTTTGTAAGGAACTAGGGGATGACAGGGGAGACAATGAGCAGAACAGTCAGGAGCGCGAGGGCAGCGGGGCTGGAATGCAGAGACTCCAAGATCAGATCGCCCGGGAGCCGCTACCAGCACTCGAGTAGAGGGTACCCGAGAGGAGCTGGGCGAGGGGGAAAAACCGGAGCAAATTAATTATATACCGAAACAGCGGCTCAAACTTCGGGTTTTGGCAGGGGCCCTTCTAGCACAAGCGCCTTTGGGTGGGTGGAAAAGGCGTATTTGAGATGGCTTGAGGCCCGGGACATGGGATAGAGCTTTCAGCAGGAAAAAAAAAAAAAAAAAAAACAGTCCAAAAAACATCAGTTGTAATATCAGGGAGCCAGGGGGAAAGTTACCAAACACTCCCACCGTTGCAACTTTTCAATTCTCAGAAGTTGACAAGACCCAAAAGTTGGGGGAAAGTGCTGCAAAAAAAATAATAAATGAAAGAAATGATCATAAAAATGACCAGCCAGAGAGGTGTGAGCCGCTGTCGGTTCTTAAAAAAAGAGACACTGCCAGTAATGAGCTTTACTCTTTGTTATTTAATTATTTTCTAAGCTTTACGTCTCATCGCAAAGTAAATAAATTATGCCTATCATTTTGGCAGCTTAAGATAATTTTGTTGGCGGTTCGGGTGTGACTAGGATAGTGTAACCCTGTAAGTGAATTACCCCTCCCTGCAATCGCTTCTAACGTGATAAATTCTTTCATTTGTGTAAGCAAATTTCGTTTGGTAAATACTAAACACATTTCCATTTTCAAATGCAATCAAGGCTTCCTATATACGAGCGGAAAGGCGGCTTCCTCCGCTGAGAGAGCTGGCGGTCCTTACCTGCGGCGTACGGACTGCTCTGGTGGTCCCTGAGGGTGCCGAGGCTGCAGGATCCCGGTGTGAGGGACGGGCAGCCGGACGTGGCCCCAAAAGTGGTCCTTATCGGGTTATACTGGAAGCCACTGGCCTGGCTGCAGGAACTGAAGTCAGCATAGGCTGAAGCCAGGCTCGAGGTGTCCATCCCAGCCATACAGGACTCGTAGGCAGAGGAATTGAGGTAAGAATATTCCATTTTATACATTGAAAAGGTTCTAGATGGCTCAGCCAAGTGGAAAAATGAAATAAAAGATGGATATGGAGAAGGTGGCTGGAGAGGGGAGATGTGCACAGCTCAACGCCTGCCTCCAAACTGGCCTCCTTACTACCAGCAGAGCCTAGTTTTATGAAAAAGCCTCCTATGAGATGCCTTGTCTGAGGTCTCTAGAGCATATAGTCCTCATAATAAACTTGGCTCTTTCCACTTGGACAATAGCAAAGCGGTTGGTCTTATTGCTGGCGCTTTTTACATGACAATAACTCATCCGTCTATTGGGCTGGCACTGGGGAACTGAGCTGTCCAACCTCCCTATCATTGATTCCTGCATCTCTAATTAGAATTTAATACCACACCATTACGCACTGAGCCCCTGATCCTCCCTTCTAACCAGCTCCCTGCCCTTTAATTCAATCACACTACTTGGAAATAATGAAAGTTGGGTGACGATTCTCCCTGATCCAATTTCCCCGAGCTTTTAAGCCTTTTTAACTGATCATATACCTAAGGCATAAATTGAGATAGTGTGCGTGTTTTCCCCCTTCTTCGTCCTCTTTTTTTTTTTTCCTCCCTTCCCTTGGTTAGGGAGAAGAAACCTTGATGTCATAGAAAACCTGTTTTGTAAGAGTGTTACACGCTCAATTTAACAACAAGCCTACCCCCCGAAGTGCATGAAATGTTATAAAGGACTGGGACATTGGCAAGACTCAGGCGCCCTGTAACATAGAGTAAGTGGGCCAAAGGGGTTTATGTGAATGATAAGCAGATTTCTTTAAAATTCACCTGGTAGCAGAGGTGAAAAAAAAAATACAGAACATATTATCAATTGCGTTTCTCCTTGCAGCTTAATGTGCTTTCAAGAAACTCAGGCATACAACCGCTTAAAAAATAAAAATAAAAAATAAACCTGAGTAAAGCTCTCAATGTAAGACATCTCCACCCATGAGTTCTCTGCGCTCAGTGCTGCATCTGAATTAGCAGAGGTTTGTATCTGGTTGGTTTACAGATTCAGAATGGTTGTTCAGTTTAATTACGCCATAGCTACCAAGTGGGCATGAAGCATACCCAAATGTGCCTCCTCTTTCAAGCTCTTTCTCTCTCTCTCTCTCTCTCTCTCTCTCTCTCTCTCTCTCTCTCTCTCTCTCTCTCTCTTTTTGCCTCCACTATTCTCAGGTGCCCACAACCAACCATAGACCTCGGGCTTCCCAAACAGGATTGCTGTTTACCCTTTAGATTTGTGGACTGCACCGGGAGAAACCCTTTCCATTTAAATGTCCAGGCAAAAGCTCCAAGACCGGGCAGCTTCCTTGCCGGATTCCTCAGGCCCTTGGGTGCTGGCAGCCAGGCACAGACAAAGAAGGGAGCCGTGATTTGTGGACCTCGGTGGCCTCATGATTTAAGTGGAGGATAATTTTCATTTGGTTCGTTAGACTCTAGCAGAATAAGGGAAACTATTTCATTAAATCCTTCCTCTCGGTGGACAAGAGGGGGAATACTGAGTTGAATCGCCGTGTGGTGTAAACAAACCCTGGATATTTTATATGAATTAAATGTGTAGATAATTAGTTTTATTGCATTCATTACCCCCTTTATGTGCTCTGTAACAAGTCAGTAATTAAAGTAACAAACTCATAAAGTCTTTATAGGGGCATTTAGGCGTTCAGTGTTTGCCAAACTAAGTGGTTTAATTCGATGCTAGTGCTGGGGAGTGGATGGGCGCCCGCTCTCCACTGCCACCCTGTTTTATTGCGCACTAAGCTGCTGAGGATGCCGTAATGGATTAAACAGGGACAGAGGCCCCCCAACCCTGTGCTTCTCTGTGGGGTGAGTTTCAGGCTCCTCTCAGGTGTGTTTGCCTGTCCGCCGGACATCAGAAAGAGCTAAAGTCGGGAGAGCAGGCAGCGAGACCTACTGAGGAACCCGGTGATAGTTTTATGGGGAGGGCTGATAGTTTTATTGCAGTTGTATGTTGTACAATGCGTATTTGATAAAGAGGGCCCTTGGTGACCAGTGTGCACTTTTTTGTGCACGGGGGTGAAATGAAAATAAATGCGTACAAGGTTTTACTGCGGCGGTAAACAAATTGCAATGCTCTAAATGGTTTTTCTTTATGGTCACCAGACAAGAGGAGAAAGGGGATGCAAACATCTGTCTTCAGTCCCCTAAACCTAAAGGCCAGCAAAGACGGATGCGAATCCAAGTGTTATTACAGCGGGTATTTGTCTTTATTTATCCTGCTCTCATGAATATGAATCTGCATTTGAACCAGGAGGTGGCTGGATCCCTTTGGACTCCACACAAGGAATTTCCCCCACCCCTAATCCCCCACCACCTCCCCACTTAAGAGAGATGGGGTTACAAGGATGTGATTGTCCAAGTTTCTGGGTTCCATCGGAATTAGGGGGATAGAGGTTGCTTCCCCGTTTTTCTAAGAGGACCCTACATTCCAGTCCCGCCATGGGGAAGTGTATGATGAGAACATCGGCCAGGGTAGCAACCCGCCAGCCCCACTTCTCCACGGCTGAGGTGGGGTTTAAGCGCGTTTCTCTACAGGAGTGACTTGGGGTGTCTGGGGGAAGATGCGTTTCAGCTCCAAGATCTGTTCTTGACAACAGCCAGGTTCCGGGTTCACAGTACCCTTGGAATCGGCTCTTCGGTGCAGCTGGGGTGCATCTGCATCTCTGCGGGTTGTAGAGTGTGCGGTCCTGGGGAAACTCCATCCCCGCCCAGCGCTGCTGCCCTGCACCCCAAGCTGGAGCCCTACCACAAATCCTAGTGCAGGTCAATTTCAAATCTTGAGTCAGGGATAGCTTTTGGGACAACCACCTAAAGTGTGCAGGAGAAGTCGGAGAAGCGGGGTTTATGCCGGCAGGTTTTGTAGATGTTTCTTAGGGCAAAGTGGGAATTTGGGGATGTAGCAGGTTGCAGGGGGCAATTCCTGCGCGAGGTGGAGTCTGGGGTAAGAAATTCACTGTGCAACTCAGGGGAGCTGGGTTGACTCAAGAAAAAGCGAAGGGAGCGGGTCTAGGACTTCGCCAAGGGCCCAGACGAGGGAAGTATCAATGCGCGGAGGATGCCCCAAGATCGGGCCAGGGCCAGACCCAACCGAGGCCAGTACTGGTTCGATCCAGGGCTCGATCCCTCGTCGCCCTGCAGTCTGGGTCTCCCCGCGGCCTTGGCTCCCCGCCGCCGCCTCCTCATAGAGCCAACCCTCTCCCCGGCGCCAGGGCAGTTCCCCGGCCTCTCTCCAGGCGCCCCCTGGTGCCCAGCCTCTCCCGGTCGCGGTGCGGTGCGCCCCCTCGCCTTTGTAGGAGCAGACCTTTCAGCGCCAGGGACCGCACGGTCGGATGAGCAAACGCTCTTGACTTCATTTTCCCCTTTGTAGGCCTTGTAGGTTTATTTTGTTTAGTGTCACCGTCCCTCCCCCGCTAGCCCTGGCCGGTCGTTCCTCTGCCCGTCTTTTGTGGCCCGGGGTCCTGCTTCTGCTCAGAGATGAAAGGCGTGCGGGGCTGGGCCAGGCCAGAGCCCCAGCCCCAGCGCCCTGTTTTGTTCCAGTTGTGCTTTCTACACGCGAGCTCTCCCCTAAAAGTTGTACCAAATGGTTAATTTAATTATTCCAACTATAGACCAACTGCTTCAGCAGCCTCCACCACGCGTCTGGGAGGAAAAAAGAAACCATCTATAAGAAATAATCTAATAAAAGTGAAGTGTAGAAAAACCCCTCCTGATTTTCAACCGGCACAAATAGAATTAGAGCTTCAGCATCCTTTTCCCAAACAGACCTTTTGTCCAGATCACAACTTCAGCCAACCAGCAATGTGTACAGTGCCTGCTATTTATTTTAATAGAGGCGGGTGGGTAGCGAGATGGATTGATAGATAAATGGCCACATGGATAGATGGATGGTTTGATCCATCTTCCTCTGACTTCCCTTTCTTAATATGTGTACACGGTTGATTTTTTTTTTCCCTTGCCGATTTTCTGAATCAATAATGGAAAGGCAATGCTATTGGCAAAAGAAAAAAAAAAAGGCCATTTAAAGTACAAAAAAGGGAAGAGCCTACCAGCATATATGCCATGAGAAAAAAAAAATGTTTACATGCTACCCAGTACCAAATGAAAAAGGTTGAAAGTTTAAAAGAAACTTTTCTTTCCTTTTCTTTGCCATTCATAGGAGGGTTTCTTTTTCTTCTTCTTTTTTTCCTTGAAAGTCAGAAAGAATGTTAGAAGACAAGGAAACAAAACAGCAAACAAAATGCCATTGTATTGTAGTAGCAATTCATGGGAAAAAGCTTGTCAGCCTCCTAATGCCTCACTCCTAGGAGGCTGTTTTGAGGCTGTTTTACCGCAGGCAAAACACAATAACTTGGGAATGAATAAAATATTAAATACCAGTGAGAGTTTCAGAGGAATTTTATTTTTGATTGCTTTATTTAATGCTGCATCCAAATTATCCCAGCACAGCCAGCCCACTGCCTAGCTAAGCCTCCACTCAGAACCAACATTCTCTCAACCAGAGAATTAAAAGGCAAGCTTTGTCCTTGGGTTTCTTCAAAAAGATTTCTGCAAACAAGCAACTCTTCTCATTCACCTGCACCAAAGAAAGTAATCTAGAATTTATTAGGACAGCATTTCCCCAGAACATAAAGCACAACAACCACAGCATTCCCAAGCCTGATGGCTCACTGTATTGGCCTAGCATTTAGATATTTTTTTTACCACATATTTCAACTGCATGGGAACCATAATACATGTTTCATAGTAGAAACTTTGGGGTTCTAGTAACTGACTTCCTGGCTCTGTGAGACTAATAATTTTATTAGCTGATTGACAAGAGTTTGCAAAGCAAGTCAACACAGTGCTGGGCACCTAGAAAGAATCCGGTGGGTGTCAGCTACCAATACAAGAATGATAGTGATGATGATAATAATATTGGCAGAGTCTGAATTGTGTATTGAACACTTGAATTTGGAATTTAGATGATTCATAGACATACCCGTCTTTTCTATTGCATGTTTATGTGGAAGAGGATAGGGAAGTCAAAGAGCAGGCTCTAGGAGATTAATGGGAGAAAACAAAGAGGTAGAAAATTTTCATTTTTTAAGGAATTAACTAAAAGCCATATTTTTATGGGATAAGTTAACTCTATGTTTTATCTTACATTATATTCAATACTTATGCATGATTAATAAGGTGCTTCACCCCTAATGTTGTTATGTTCAGAGTGATGTCTCTGAAAAAGACACTTGCCCTGGGTTAGCATGTGAATTTGTATGTTCAGAGTGATGTCTCTGTAAAAGACACTTGCCCTGGGTAAGCATGTGAATTTGGGTTGGATCTTTAATGATAACTCCTAGCTGGTGTTTCTGTATCTGGATTAACTTTGGAGGCATCCCATGGGCTACCAACCCCGGTATCCACACTTCAAAGGACATCACCATGGAAAGCCCAAGTCTATTCCTCCTCTCCCTTCCTCCTCCCACCCCTAACAATGCTATAATTAGCAGAAGGGGCTGCCTATTACCTTTTTGCTGGGGTTTGGTTAATAGTAGTAACATCTGCTAGGCTGTTGGTTGGGGAGACATGGAGCATTTGATCAGAGTCACAGATGTAAAAGTGACATCTGCTTGTAACAAAGAAAGGAGAAACAAAATTAAATTAGGCAGGGAGCCCTCTGTCTGAACTAAAAAAAAAAAAAAAAAAAAAAAAAAAAAGACTATTTGAAGGAGAGGGGAAAAGTAAGCATGAGCTGACCAAGCTTGTAGGACAGAACTAGTGCAGAGGATCATGATTTTTCTGGGCCACCAGCTGCCAGAATAACTGAGGTAGCAGCACCCCAAGTCAGCAATGTCCTGAGACCTTGAAGGCAGCTTAATGTTTCAAAGAAAATGGTCAGGCAAAATTGTCCCTCTCAGTGAAGCAATGTCCTGGCCCATGTGAGTAGAGCATGGTCTGAGAAATCATTTTCAGGTTGAAGACAGGAAAAGGCACAAAGTCAAAGCCTCCAGGTTGCTAATATCCCAGAGTGTTTGGATGAGATTGAGCAGAAACAAGAGTTTTACTTCACATTTGTATTAAAACTCCCATCATCAATGAGCCGTTCTTCACTAGGCTTATATGTGTGACCAGAAGATTGTGTTTGGCAGTTAAAACTGTCTACACAGTGTCTGAAAAAGGGCTCAGTGGGGTGGGGGCACACAGAGGTCATTGCTTAACAGCCTCTCTACTTTTGTTCTAGGAAACCACCTTCTCACTCATGCTCTCCCTCTTCCTATAATTTCCAAAATTTCTTCAAATGGAACACATTATGATAGTTTTAGATGAGTTAATTTCACAATGATAACAAGCTGTTGAACAAAAATTGTCTCAATTTCCTACTTCCCCATCCATAAGCCAAGTGACTTTGGCATAGGCTTCATCCCTCCAGGATTCCCGCTGCTAGGAGCAGGAAGTCTGTTCTAATTGAAAGCAAATCCCTGCATCATGCTTTGGAGTCCAATGTCTTCCACTAGCTCAGGGGTCTTACCTCACTCTTCCTCCGTCATGGAGCTCCATATTCTCCTGCTCATCTGGACATACCCTGTTGTCCTCTAAACATGCTCAAGTCACACTCATGCTAATAATAACCACTCACTCTCTATCCTCTCTTGGCCACACTTCACTGTCACTATGGATCTCTTTTCTCCCCTGTATAGTCAAATATCTTGCAGTTGTCTCTTCTCACTGTCTTTGTTTCTTTACTTCTCAGTCATCCTGTAGCTTCCTCCATGGTGGCTTCCTCGTGCCAATGAAACATTTCTCATATGGCCATCAAATCCACTGGGGATTCCAGGTCTGGAATCTTGAATGTGTCTGTCACTAGGGAAGTTTAATAAATATTTCTGGTTCTCCCCACTTCTAAGCACATGTTAGTATTTCACTTACCTACCCCCTAGAAGTTAGGTTCAGCTATGTGATTTGTTCTGGCCAATGAAAACAGGATAGAAGTAGAAAGTGTGACATCCGGTGAAAGCTGTAAGAGCTAGCATTCAAGTCCTTCTCTCTCTCCCCCTTTTCCTCTCCTATGCTCCAAACAGTGACTGTTTTGTGGGCCTGAGTTCCACAGTGAGGATGCTATGGAGAAGTCCCAGCAAACCCACAATAGACATAAATTTTTTAGCATATCAGGGAAAGCTTCCAGAAGAGGTGACATCTTCTAGGCTGGGGACCACTGGGTGAGTAGGAATGAGCAAATAAAACGGTGGTGAAGTAAAAAAAGAGAAGCTTCCAGATATAGAAACCAAAGTCAGAGAGACCATGGATGTTTGGGAATCTATTGATAGTTCTGGTTAGTTTTTGTTAGAGAAGGAAAAAGGAGCACACAAAAAGGGCTTTGGTGATATACAAGACAGGAGGGGTTGGCTGGACTCAGATCCTGCAAGACTATGGATGTAGTTTAGTGTGATTTAAGGGGGAGCGGTAAAGAAGCAGGGAAGCCAAGAGATAAATTAGGAGGCTGTGGCTCAATGCTAAGCAAGAAATGGTGGATTCTTACACTTGAGAACAGTGTAGGATAAAGATAAATGTATGGATTCAAGAAATATTAAAGCAGTAGTGTTTGAGGACAAATAGTCTATAGTCCCTCTGCTCCATGCTAGGAGTACAGGGAATCCAAGAATATACTTCAAAACCAAAGCCCCATATCCATTGGCAATTTCTTCATTTTGTAACTTGGGTCTAGTGGTCCTCATTAATACACTTACTTCTCTGGGCTTGCTATCACTAGATGGTATCAACCATTCCCTCACTACAACGACCCATATTTACTAAACACTATGTGCTAGAAATCTGCACTTCTTGAGAGTTGATTTGGTGAGGGAGCAAACTCAAGACCTCCAATTGTCTGAGTGGAAGGGGAGCTGCCAGAGTGAAAGTGGACCCCAGTGTGCATTAAGGGAAAGTTTGGGCACCATATTTGCAGGATCAAGGACCCATGCTGGTCTTTCCATTTGACCTATCACTCCTCCACTTGGGGGGGAAACCTTGGTTGCTTCAGGGGCCAGGATAAGACATTTATCCTTTTTGTTAATTGAATGATGGGAGAGGTGTCTGGGAACCTCCTCTACATGTATTTCTCTATGAAAGAAAGAACATGGGGTAGTGTGTGGTTGGAAATCAAAGGAGGTACCTGAACTAGACAAGAGAGTTGGACGGGTAAGGACAGTGATTATTATCTTCTATTCCTCTATGCTTTCAGTCTTAGAACTTTGTTATCCCTCCTGGGTGTGTATTAGGGAGAAAATGCCAAAAGCCTGGTGCCTCAGAGGAAAGAAACCCCAGTGGTAACAGAACAGGGTTCTACAGAGGCAGCTGTCCTGGATGGTGCTTGCTTCCGATTGTCTCTCGAGTCACAAACATAGCTATCCATTGCCTCCATCCACAGCAAAGCCTGCCTTGTTCCTGGTACCCGGGCTCTATGTTGCCTTCATCATCCTCAGAGTTAATTCCAGTAAGACAGTCCTGCCTTTTTAGGCAGCCCAGAGACCCCAACCAGAGGTGTGTTGGGAACGCCTGGAGTCATTCACTGTCTTCAGCGGCTCAGCCTTGAAAGACATATAAAAATGGATGAAACTTTGAAAGTGCCTAAAATTGTTCTCCTTCCTGAATCTTCAAAGGACCCGGTTGTTGTTTTTGTTTGTTCATGCCATTTTGTTTCATTTAGGAAGTTTGTGGGTTTTGCCAGTAATGCGCGGCAGCATCATGCATTTTAATGTGAATTTCAGCTGATTCAGAATTTAGAAGCAAATGCAATCCAGTACTTAGGGACAGGCACCACGTGTCCTAGACCTCAGGAGCCAGAGACAATAAAATGGTTACAATGATGCATGTTTGTAGTATTTCCCCTTTTAGATATAATGGAGAATGTTAATTTTTTTTTCTTCTTTCATTTCCTTTTCCTAGTGCTGGGGATTGAACCCAAGAGCACCCTACCACTGAGCTATATTGAGACAGGGTCTCACTAGGTTGCCCAGGCTACCTTGAACTTGCAATCCTCCTCCCTCAGCCTCCCTTGAGAAACTGGATTACAGGTGTGAGCCACTGTGCCTGACTTTCTTTTTAAACACATGTTTCTTCTTTCCTCTGCCAGCTGGTTGGTTTACCATGATAAGTCAAACAACAGGCTTGAGAATTACAAGGCTGAGGGTTCTAATCCCGGCTGGCTGCTGACTCCCTTGTTTTTTCATGAGCCTTTACCATTTGAGCTTGGACTTGCAGAAGGGAATGAGGAAGATGGATTTTTAAGAAGAGACAGGGAGGCTGCTAGAGGGAAATGGAACATAATAGTGGACAAAATAACATAGTGAGTCACACAACAGACTACAGGGCAGAGGCCAACAGTTTTAACCCAAATCCTAGGGAGACATTTTTTTTGGGTGGGCAGTAACAGGGATTGAACTCAGGGGCACTCGACCAGTGAGCCAGTACTTGGGATTGATTTTTTTCAATGTTGAGAAATGATAAAGAAAACTGGATAAAACTCCTATTTTAATTCTGTCTTTTCTGTCAAAGAGAATGAGCTTCAGAATGGAAAGGATTAGCAAGAACATCAGGGATAAGGACCAGGGCCCATGTGCAGAGTAAGATCCGGAAAGCCACTTAACTGTGGCTGAGAGAAGGCATCCGTGGGGCCCCAGAATGACTGGGGTTTTTGTGGAACCATTGGGAAAGCAGGAGGATGAAAAGACTGCTCTTGGGACAAATGCTTTAATTTTCAGAAAGGGAAGGGAACTGGGTTCTGAAAACGGTATAGACCAGTGACCTCAAGAACAATTTCAGGGAAATTTTTAGATTGGATTAAAAGATGATTATGGGAAATTTTACACATATACAAAGGAGAAATATCAGGAAACATCAGCCAGATATCTCTCCCAAATATACAATTATTGACTGCCAGCCAACCTTGTTCCACACCATCCTCCCTTCTGCCCCCTACTGCTCATTTATTTCAAGTATGGCAAATCTGACATATAATTTCCTTCTTCTTAATTATTTCAGTATTTCCCCTAAAGTATAGGATTTTTTCTCTTTAAATACACAATCACAGTTCCATTATCACATCAAAAATATGAACAATTTTGTAATGCGCTCAATTAACCAGTGTTCAGTTTCCCCTGATTGTTTCAGGATATATATATATATATATATATATATATATATATATAGAGAGAGAGAGAGAGAGAGAGAGAGAGAGAGAGAGAGAATTGGTTTGTTTGAATCAGAATGTGAACATGGCCCATGCATTATTTCATTTTTATGGCTCTTAAATATCTTTCAATCTGTAGATTCCATCCCTTTCCCCCTTTCTCCTTACAATTTGTTTATTTACTGCCGTGCTGAGGGTTGAACTCATGGACTCACATGTTCCAGGAAAGTGCTCTACCACTGAGCTATACCTCAGTCCTTGCCATTTATTTTAGAAGAAAATGGGTTATGTGTGTCATGCAATTTCCCACATTCTGGATGTGGCTGAGAGCCTTCCTGTGGTGTTATTTCACTCTAACTCCTATTTATTTCCTATAAACTGGTAGCTGAATCCAGAGGCTTGTTCAGATTCACTTTCAAATTTTTTGCAAGGCTACTTTACCAGTAGAACTGTGTATTTCTTGTTGCACTATATCCAGAGACTGGTTGTTTGTCCTTTTATGACATCAGGGTTCATCTATGGGATTTGAATGTTATCAACAGGTTAATTTACTAACTAGAATGCTGCTATAAAGAAAAAGTTTCTTTACCAATTATTGGGTACCATCACTATCATCACCAGTATACTCTTCAACAATTTCATTATCACCAGCATTATTGACAGGATAAATGACAAATTCTGCCTTTTTTTTTTAAACCAGCTTTAGGAATAAGTTCATTCCCTGGCATCCTGCAGAGATCATCAGTGGGTTTTTTTTGTTGTTGTTGTTTGTTTTGTTTTGTTTTGTTTTGTTTGTTTGTTGTCTTGTTTTGTTTTACTTAACAGCATTATGCACTCATGGGTCTAAACATAATTTATGTATTTTCTCTCATTGTAGTATAATTGTTTTCTGAATACTTAAATTTTCCTAGCTTTGACCAGTGGGAACTTCTTCATTTTGGCATTCCAGTTCTTTTAACAAGTCCTCTGATTACTTCCTGGCTGGCTGGTACCAAAAAGGGTCTAGCCTTATCTTTTGTACTTTTCTCTAGTATCAGCCATTTTCCCAAGGAACCCTGGTTCCTTTTATTTGGGAATTAGTATTTGGAGACCACATTGTGAGTCTAGATTCATTTTCAGAATGAGTGATTTATGAGTAGCATGCAAAGGAAGAGGCTCAGTAGGCACCAGGGTCAGTTGAACTAAAGTCATCAAACATTCATTAAATAATATGTGGCTCATTCTAAA
The DNA here is from genome assembly GCF_045843805.1 of Urocitellus parryii. Classification (NCBI taxonomy): domain Eukaryota; kingdom Metazoa; phylum Chordata; class Mammalia; order Rodentia; family Sciuridae; genus Urocitellus; species Urocitellus parryii. The sequence continues at coordinate 112,994,926 of NC_135540.1, read as the reverse complement.
AGAGGGAGAGGAAAATAGGAATAAACAAAAATCTGAGACATGATGCTGTTGGGGAAGTAAACCAGGCATGAAATAAATATGCCTGAAGTTAAGGAGTAAAGCTTCATCAAAGAGGTAACCTTTGAGCAATAGAAACAGGCAGACAGGGTGGAATGGAAGAAGATTATGGGCAGACAAAAGAACATGAGCAAAGTCTCAGGACCGTCAAAGTGCATGGCGTACTTGAACAAGAGTCTGATTTACTTCATTTCCTTTGACAGGGTTAGTGGATTTAGAGAACAGCCAAATGCAGTAGACATAATGTATCTGGACTTCAGTGGGGCATCTGTCCAGGCCTATCATGATATCATTGTGGACAAGATGGAGAAATATGGACTAAATGATAGTACCATTAGGTGAATTAACAACAGTTAGGTGAATAAATGAACCCAAAGGATGCTGATTAGTAGATTGATGTTAGCATAGAGGATGGTCTTTGGTAGAGTGACACAGGGCTCTGTCTGGTTCAACATTTTTATCAATGATCTAAGTAAAAGTATAGAGCAAATACTTAACAAATCTGCAAACCATACTGAGCTACGTGGGATAATGGGTAGTCTTAGTGACCGAATCTGGATTCAAAAAGATATTGGCAGGTTGGACTTCTTGAGATAAAAATTTCTAGGGATGAATGTAAATTTCTACAGCTGAGTGAAAAAACCTAAGTGAAAAAGCACTCCCAGAGGGCTAGGGTTGTGGCTCAGTGGCAGAGCACTTGCCTAGCATGTGTGAGGCACTGGGTTCGATCCTTAGCACCACATAAAAATAACAAATAAAATAAAGGTATGTTGTCCATCGACAATTACAAAAAAAAAAAAAAAGTGCTCCCAGACATCCAAATTACATGGAAGTAATGGAAGTAGCATGGTCAGTTGACTGCACATGAAAAAGATTTAAGAGTTTAGATCTGCATGGGATATTATTAATGTGCATGGATAATAGCAAAGTGCACAGAATGGGGAGGGGCCTGCATGCTGTTCGGCAGCTGGGCTGTTCGGGTCATTTATGGAGAATATTTTGAAAGAGTAATTGACAAATGGGGTGTTATAGACAGCTTTTCTGCCACTGTGACCAAAAGACCAGACAAGAATAACTTAGAGGAGGAAAGTTTATTTGGGGCTCACAGTTTCAGAGTTCTCAGACAGCCGACTGCATTGTTCTGGGCCAAGGTGAGGTGGGACATCCTAGGGAAGGGCCCAGTTGAGGAAAGCTGATCCCCTCAGGGCAGCCAGGAAGCAAAGTAGCAGGGAAGGAGCTGCAAGAAGAGCAATCCTTCCAAGGGATGCCCCAGTAGCCCATCTCCTCTGGCCATCCCCCACCTGCCTCCAGTTACCAACCAGCCACTCCATTCAAACTAGGATGGACTGATGAGGCTATGCTTCTTACAATCCCATCACTTCACCTATAACATTCCTGGATTAACACAGGAGCTTTTCAGCAATACCTTTTAACCAAACCATAACAAGGGGGTAATTTATAGGAAAAAACTCTGATATGGAGGGGAATTTAAAAAGCTATAGCAAACTTGATTCTTGGCTTTTAGCTAAGATCAAGTGAAAAAGGATATAATAAACTGGGCCTATAATCCAGAGACTTGAGAGGCTGAGGCAGGAGGATCACATGTTTGAGGTCAGCCACAGCAATTTAGTAAAACCCTGCCTCAAAATAAAAGGCTAGCAGGTGGTAGTTGAAATATAGCTCAGAGGTAAATCATCTCTGGGTTCAATGCCAAGTACTGGGGGAAAAAATCTATAAAAAGGACTCACAAACCTGGCATTAAGGAACTTACAGGGACTAGAATAGCTGTAGAGCTACTGTGCAAAAGGCAAATAGAAGCCCCTCCCAATAATACCCTAGGGCAGCAGCAGAGGATAGCTAGGGGGCCACTGGGCAGAAGTCAGAGGGAAACAGACCTCTGCTCTGTAGAACTTTCTGTAGAGCTCTCTGGAGGTGCAGAAGGCCACCCCACTGATCAAACTTGCCCTTTTGAAGACAGCGGTGACAAACGGGGAGAGTGCTGAGGAGCATCTAAAGCAAGAATTAGATTCTTTTCTGTATCAGAGTCTGTGACTGTCCTCCTTAGCAGCCTTTCTCCAGGCTCTGACATGCTTGTGCCCATCACGTGGGTGCTTGGGGCCACCAAAACGTTCTTCATCCACACAAGGCCCCGCTCTTTGGTGCTTTTCTTCCTCTTACACAGCACTGTCCAAGTTTCATACACACTAAGAACCAGGAGAGCTGAATTCTAATTTCAGTTCTTCCAATGCTAATTGTAGCACTTCAGGTGTGGTAGATTTAAGAAGGTCACAAGTTCTTTGACCTTCCTCCCATTGAGAGGTAGAGTCTAACTTCCCTCCCCTTGAGTTCATGCTGGTCTCATTGAATGATTTGACCAATAGAATGTGGTGGAAGCTTGTCATAGGGACCCTTGCTGTTTCCACTCCAGCTCCGTGTCATGCTCACCCTGTAAGGAAGCCCCAGGAGTCACTGGTGTGACCATGGGATAAGGGTCAGGGTGGCAAGCCCCAGTTGTTCCAGCTCTCAGAAATTTGAATTGCCCCAGGTAAAGCTGCAGACATAAGAAGCAGAGTCGCCATACACCCCGGCTCAGTCCACATTTCAGATGTGAGAGCAAAATGGATGATCGTTGCATTTTCAATCACTAACTTTTGGGTGGTTTATAACACAGAACCCCAGGTAGGTCAAATTGCTTCTCTGGGGATCAATTTTGAACCTGACCATGAGACGAAGGATCCTAATTCTTTCTAAGATTCCTTTCCACCCTGACATTCTACGCAGCAAACTCTTGTGGTCCCTGGATTCCTTTACACTCTTGGAAATCATTGAGAACCCCACAGAGCTTTCGTTTATGTGGGATATGTCCACTGATTTTGCATATGAGATATAAAAACTAAGAAAAAAATGAGACTATTCACTCAGTACTTTTAAAAGAAGTAACAATAAAATTTATTAAATGCTAACACAAAGAACAAACTTTGATGAAAATAGTATTTTCAAAAAATATATATTTTTTATAGTGGTATTTTTATAGTGGTATATATATATATATATATATTACAGTGGTATTGTTTTACATTTTTGCAAATTTCTTTAATGGATGGATAAAAAGAAAACAGCTGGATTCTCAATCAGCTTCTGCTTTTAAGTCACAGTATCACGTTGCATAAACTTCACAAAATTTCACTGTACAATCAAGAAAGAAGAAACATGAACAATGTAGAGTATATTGTTATTATGAAACTAGTTTTAACCTCAGAGACCCCTAGATGAATGTTGGGGACTTCCAGGGGTCTCCAGACCACACTTGGATAACCATTGCTCTAAAGAAATGATGTGGAAATTTCATCTATATTTAGTCATTGAAGCTGATAACAACAGGTTCAAAGTTTTAGAGTGGTGTGCACTTCAACAAGGATTATATCTCCTTCCGAAGAATAATGGTAGCATTTCAAAAATGCAGAAGGCCATTTATCTGGCTGAGGTCCCCCCGGTGCTCCACTCACAGATGGACAGGCCTGCCCTCTTGGCCTCCACTGAAGTCTTTCCCTGAGTGTTGAAGGCTCTAGTTTCAAGAATGGACCCATCAAGGACAAGAGGAGAGCACAGAAAACAAGCACTCTTATGTCATCCAAGGCTCTCACTTTAAGAGAAGATGTCTTTCTTGTTTTATGGACAGATAAAGATCCAATGAGTAATTAGCAAAGAACTTGAGATTACCAACTCTCATTGCTCCTACTTTCAGCAATTAGATTGGGCTCTTCATCATATCCTAACTATGCTAAGAGACTCTGGTAACATGGAGGTAATATGCTTGTTTATTTTAATTAAATTATCGAAAATCAGAAATGATATCATATCTAGCCTTTCCTAGCAATGTAGAGATTTCCCAGAACTTTTAGCTGCATATTTTTAGTAATTGCATTGTGCTAATCAACTAAAATGGCCCAGGATAAATGTTAATAAATAAACATAATCATAATCATACTCCTAGACAGATCCCATTGCCAAGAACTTCAAGAAGTCCTTGAATCCATCCCTCTGCCTCCAGACCTGCTTTCTCTTCCAATCAATTCTTGACAGAAATAATATAGAAACTATGTTATGTAGTGGGTCACTTTCCTTTTCTCTTCAGATATTTCTTCTAGAAAAATGACAATGAATTTAAGTTATTTTAGAAAACTTAAAGAAGAATGAGATATTGCAAAGTTTGTTTAAAAGAAGATGTAATATACCAAATGAACCATTTTTACTACAAAGAAGGCAGGGCATATATTTAGCCAAATACTTGCAAACTTACTAAGTCTACCTATGTTGGGTGTGATTTAAGATCTCAGGCCAGGCATGGTGGCACACATCTGTAATCCCAGTACCTTAGGAGGCTGAGGCAGGAGGATCGAAAGTTCAAAGCCAGCCTCAGCAAAAGTGAGGTGCTAAACAACTCAGTGAGAAAATGTCTCTAAATAAAATACAAAATAGGACTGGGGATGTGGCTCAGTGGTCAAGTGCCCCTGTGTCCAATCCCTAGTACCCCTCATCCCTCCTACAAATCCTTTATGGCTGGGTTAGAGAATTTTATTGGTAATAAATTTTCATAAATGATGAATTGGGTTTTTTTCATCTAGTTCTGATGTATTTTAATTTTTTTTTTAAATTTCAAAAGATATATAGACTATAAAATCTAGCTAGTTATTTATTTGGGGGAATCATTAGAATTATCAAAGATTTGCACAAAATCAAAGTATTTATTTTGTTACCTTTAGGAATAAATGATTAACAAGAGAATGTCAAGCAACAACATGGTTGATAATAGCCTTTAATTTTGGTTCTGTAGTATTTCCTAAAAGGGTAGTTCCTGAGTTATCCAGGATTCTCAAATAACAAAATAATAAATACTTGGGCTGGGGTTATGGCTCAATGGTAGAGTGCTCACCTAGCATGCACGAGGCACTGGGTTCGATCCTCAGCACCACATAAATGTAAAATAAAGATATTGTGTCCACTTAAAAATTTTAAAAAATATATTTTAAAAAAATAAGTAAATACTAACACAAATTTCAAATAATAAAACCATTTTCAATTAATAAAACAATTTTCTGGGAAGCACTGATTATGGGCAAAAGAAACATGTCACTTAAAATGCTTATGGCTCTTGGGTCAGAGCTTAAAGGTATAGATCACGGAAGAAGAACATTTTGTATGTGAAGAGACGGCCTGTGCTTCCTTTCTCGGAGTGCGACTCGTGGAGGCGAGCAGAACTTTCTCTAGACCTGGGTTCTGTAAGTTGCACCGGCATTTACAGCTGGCCTCAGCCAGCGCTGACCTCAAAACTGATTGAATACCCAGCTCAAGTCACATCTCTGAGCTGTTCCATGTGAAAAGTGTGGTAGCCACTGGTCAGGGAAGGCTGTCTTCCTCTCCAGCCCCAAATATCTCCTCCAGTGTCTAAGACCTTTGTTCTGAGAAAGAACCCATTGGGACCAAATCTGAAGAAGAGAGTTAACTCCTTAAGCCTTTATCAGCTTCTGTTTAATTGAGACAGATACCCATGTTGGGACAGGGCAGTGGAATTTTGGACTAAGTAGAGAATTCTTACTCATAACACCAAAAAAACATGATTCATAAGAAATTGGTACATTGTGTTTTGTCAAGATTAAAAGCATTGGTGAAAGACTCTGTGTTCAAAGAATGGAAAGATGAGTTACGAATTGGGGGAATATATTTGTGAACCAAGTATCTAATCAAGGTCCCATGTCTGGAATTAAGAACTCTCAAAATTCAACAGTTTAAAAACAAAAATATTAAATTACTGAATGGGAAAAGATGTGGAAAAGGCATTTCATTAAGAGGAGACACAGAAGGAAAATAAACACATTTGAAAATGTTCAACATCATTAGCCATTGGGGAAATTAAAATTAAAACCATAAAGAGATATCACTAAATACCTATTAGAACAGCTAAAATTTAAAAACTTGTTTTTAAAGTGATAATGCCAAATTCTGGCAAGGATTTGGAGAAACCGGATCCCTGAAATGTTTTGGTTTTTGTTTTTTAAAAATATTTTTTAGTTGTTGATCGATTTTTATTTTATTAATTTATTTATGTGTGGTGCTGAGAATCAAACCCAGTGCCTCACACGTGCTAGGCAAGCACTCTACCGCTGAGCTGCATACAACTCCAGCCCAGATCCCTTAAATGGTGATCATAGGGATGTAAAATGACACAGTCACTCTAGAAAATCATGTGGCTGTGTCCTATAAAACTAAACATGCAGATAGACACAACCCAACAACTGCACTCTTGAGTATTCATCCCAGAGAAATAGAAAATTAAGAATCTGTATATGTGGATGTTTGTAAACACTTTACTTGTGATAGCCCCAAACTGAAGACAACTCAAATGTCTTTTGGTAAGTTAATAGTTAAAAAAAACAAAAAAAACAAAACAAACAAACAAACAAAAAAAAAAACGACTGCTTCATTCCCAAGGCTACTAGTCAGAAATAGAGGGGAAAAAATGATTCATACAACAACCAATTTCAAGATATTTATGCATGACTCTATTTATATAATAAAACTAGAGAGAAAGAGAAAGATTCCTGGTCACCAAAGGATGGGAATGCCCAGGGGCCAAATATAAAAAGGTAGTTTGAGAAGATGTCTTATCATGATGGAAGAGTTCCAAAACTTGATTGTGTTGATAGTTACATTAATCTATACGTGGGTTAAAGTTGCATGGAACTCAAAAAGTATTTAAGATAAAAAAATTTTTTAAAAATGTGTACATTGCCTAACTGTGACTAAAAAACCCATACACACACACACACACACACACAGAGCTATATAAGATGTCACCCCTGGGGGAAGTTGAGCAAAAAGCACGTGGGACTTTATCCACTATTTTTGTAACTTCTTGTATGTCTATAATTTTTTCAAAATAAAAGCTTGAGAGGTGGGGGTGGCCACCAAAACAAACTTCTTGTTTACGCTTTTACTGAGCCCCAGATCTACCCTCTCTGATTTAGAGATTGCTTTCCACCCCGCCACCCTGACTCTTTTCTTCATCTTTAAAAATTATTGGAAAGTTTCAGAAATGGGGTGTCTGGATTTGCTCGTCACTGGAAGTTTGAGCTGTTTAGGGTGATTCCGGTTTTCCTACTGAGAGTATGGTAAGATGGCACTTCCCCTACCCATATGAAGCTAGGCACAGTCACATAATTTGCTCTGACCAGGGAAATGTGAGCAGAAGGGACATTAGTTACTTCCAGAAGAAAGTCTTCAGGCATTGTAAGATTCTGAGTGCCCTGAGTGACATAAGGACAGGTACCCTTGTAATAACCAGTGGAAACAACTTACAAATGGAAAAGAAGCTTTTGCTGTGCTACCTTTGGGAACTCACCCTATCTGACAGAGAAGCAAAGATGTGTCAGTTTATCCTTTCAAAAAGCAATTTGGCAAGGAATTTTAATTTCCTTTGATACAGGAACTTAACTTGTAGGAATATATATCCACAGAAAGTCATAAAATACCATCCAAAACTTCATGTACCAAGATACTGAACAAGGAATTATTCATAATAAGAAAGAATAAGCAAACCAGAACAATAATTCAACCTCAGAAATGACATGACATAGATGTTCAACAAAAAGGGATGCATAAACAAAACATGGCTCCGTGGGATACACAATGTGATGTAGTCATTAGCATTTTGTGGGAATGTGTTTATGTTTTAATATTAAATAAAGGATCCAGGACATAAAATTGCATATGAAGTAATTATGTAAGCACATGCATAAAAATACTAGTGTCACCACAAATAAAAGGTATAACAGGTCAAAGAATGGAAATGATATTTGCAACACATATATTTGAAGAATTTAGCATTTAGTATTGTAAAGAATTCCTATGGAATTAAAAACAAACATCCAAAGTAAAAATGGGGGGAAAAAAACATGGAGAAAGGGGAACTCCTATACACTGTTGGTAGGAGAGCAAATTAGTATAGCCATGACAGAAGTTCCTCAGAAAACTGGAAATAGAGCTACCATAAGATCCAGCAGATGGAATACTGAGTGTATGTTCAAGGATTTAAAATCAGTATGCCAAAGAGACATCTTGTCTGGCTTAGATTAGATGTTCCCCAGAAGCTCATGTAAGACAATGCAAGAAAGCTTAGTGGTGAAATGATTGGATTATGAGAACCTTAAACCCCTCAGTGCATTTCTCCCCTGACAGGGATTAACTGAGTATCACCTAGGCAGGTAGGGTGTGGCTGGAGGAGGTGGGTCACTGGCAGCATGACTTTGGGGTATCTATTTTGTCCATGAGGGGCACTCTCTCTCTGCTTCTTGGTGGCCATGTCCTGACCCGCTTTCCATACTGTTCTGCCATGATGTTCTGCCTCACCTCGAGCCCCAAGGAATGGAACCAGCCATCTGTGGACTGAGACCTCTGAAACCATGAGCCTCAAAATAAACTTTTCCTAAAAATTGTTCTTGTGAGGTCTTTTGGTCACAGCAATGAAAAAGTCAACTAAAATCCATCTGTACTCCCACATTTACTGCAGCGCTATTTGCAGAAGCCAAGATAGAGAATCGACCTTGGTATCCACGGACAGGTAAATGAATAAAGAAAATGTGGATACATATTTCCGCATGCTGAACCCCATATCAAAATAAATAACTATCCCTTGCCAAATTGCCTTTTGAAAGGTTATATCAATCTATCTTTACATTTGTGTCAGGGTGCGTCCCCAAATGTAACAAAGCAAAAGCTTGTTTTCCACTTATGTGTATAAGACATTTTATTACTATTCCCTTGTGTGTGTGTGGGTTTGTGTATACACACACACACACAATGGAATATTATTCAGCCATAAAAAGAATGAAATTCTGTCATTTGAAGCAATATGGAAGGAACTAGAGGACGTTATGTTTAATGAAATAAGTTAGGCATAGATAAATACTATGTATTCTCACTTATATGGAAGCAAGTTGATCTCAAAGAAGTAGAGAATAGGATAGTGGTTACCAGAGCCTGGAGGGGTATGGAGGATGGTTAATAGGCTCAGGGGTATATTTGGATAGAAGGAATAACTCCTGGCGTTCTATAGCACTATAGGATAACTATGTTTGGCAATAATTAAATATTTCAAAATAGCTAATGGAGAGGGATCTTGAATGTTCTCAACACAAAGAAATGATACATGTCTAATTATCAATTATCCTGAGGCCATCATTAGACACTGCATTCATGTATTGGAATGTCACACTGTTCCCAATAAATCCGTAATTACTTTCTATGTGTTAATAAAAATGAAAATAGAGAAACTGAGTACAGTAATGCATACCTGTAATCTCAACTTCTGGTGAGAGTGGAGCTGAGGCAGGAGGATCACAAATTGGAGGCCAGCCTGAACAACTTAGTAAGACCCTATCTCAAAGATAAAATAAAAAGGGCTAGGGATGTAGCTCAGTGGTAGAGCACTTGCCTAGCATATGTGAGGCCCTGGGTTCAATTCCAAGTACTGCGAAAATTTAACTAAAAATATATTTTTTAAAAAATGGGCAAAGGCTGCAAATAGGCAATTGCAGAAAAGGAAATTCAAACAATAAGTAAACAATAAAAAGATGTCCACCTTCACTGAGAATTGGTTATATTAAAATAAAAACAGGATATTTTGCAACCGAGAGGAAAAGAAATTTTAAAACCTAAAAATACCAAGAGGCTGTCAAAACTGTGAAAGTGGGATCTCTCGTCTACTGCTGGCAACTTCACAAAAATGGGCACAACTGGATGCTCGTGTCCTTTGACACAGCAGTTTCATCTCTGGAACCATATTGTATAGAAGCTGTGACACATGTGCACAAGAGATGCATACCATGGTGCTTTTTGCAGCTTTGTTTATATGGCAAGACAATGGAAACAGCTAAGAATCCAACAGTATACCAGGTGTGGTGGCGCAAGCCTGTAATTCCAGCAGCTCAGGAGGCTGAGACAGGAAGATTGAAAATTCAAGGGCAGCCTCAGCAATTTAGCGAGGCCCTAAGCAACTCAGGGAAACCCTGTCTCTAAATAAAATATAAAAAGGGCTGGGGATGTAGCTCGGTGGTTAAGCATCCCTGGGTTCCAACCTCAGTAATCCACTCAGCCACAAAAAATCCAACACAATAAAAGGAATAAATGATGGTCATGAAATTGAATGTTATCAATAGTTTAAATGAAGGAACTTGACTTACATGTACAAACAAAAAAATCTTGAGAGCACCATTGAGTGAACAGGGCAAGTTGTGAAATGGAAAAGTGTGATTTAATTGATGTAATTTAAAAAATACGTGAAACTGTGTGTTGTTTATGGACATATGTGGATACGATCCAAACAAGGATAGGAAGAATCCATACCACCTTTAAGAAGGTGGAATAAGTAGCTTTGATTCTTAGTGTTTTTGTTCCTTTAAAAAGGGAGCAGGGGGCTCAAAAATAAGGCAAAATGTTAAAATTTGTTAGATAAAACTGGTAAATTCATAGAAGTTTATTTCATTATCCTCAGTATTTTCTTGATGCTTAAAATCTGTCATTATTATAACATTAGGAGGAAATAAACAAGGTTTACAATGATTGTCTATTAAAATTGTGTGCAACATGTCATCTTATACTTTTATGAAATTTCTGAATTATCCTCCATAAACACATTTATATATCTTTTACTTAGAAAAATCAAAATGAATCCATCCTTGATCTCAGACAGTTTTCATGGAAAGGAAACTGCTGTGATTATGCTTTTCTTGCCTATTCTGTAGCAGATAGGACACAAAATTGTAAAGAGTTAAAAAAAAAAACAAAACAACTATTCTCCCTTCTTTCCAGCTTTAGATACAGAAAAGGAATTACCATCAAAAATGGAGGAAAGGAAAGAACATGTGCCTCTCCTTCCACATGGCAAAGCCCCTGGCCCAGCCCTGGATGTCTGCTCAGGCACTGACTTCTTTGGCTCCCACTCCTCTCCATTATGGTTAATTTTGAATATTAGACTTCAAATCTCCCCCTCCACTGTCTGGAAGTTAGTCCCCAAGCTCTGCCCTGGCTCGGTCATGGTTAATACCAATGCTCTGCTTTTGAGACCTTCCTCCTCAGTCTTGATACTGAGAGAGAATTCAGTTTCCCTGGGTGGTTAAAGGCACCAACTTCCAAGGATGATTCTAAGCCTGTTCTACTACTAACTAGTTCTATCATCTTAGACAAACTAGCCTCTGGAAGTTTAGGAGTTTCATGTGTAAGGTGAGGTTGTGTTAGTCTGATGTTTATAAAATAAAGAAAATTAAAACCAAACTGATTTACACACACACACACACACACACACACACACACACACACGGACATATTAAATACTATAACTCTATAACTACGGGGCCCAAGATAGAATGCTGAAGAGCTCATTTCAGATGCAGCCAGAGGATCTCAAACTCTGGCACTGGGAATTGTTTCCCCACGTCTCAGTTCTGTGTGGGTCACATTTTCAGTCAAGATCTCCCCAGGAAGGGCAAGATGGCCACCACAGCTTAGAGCTTCCACCAAAACAGCTTTGACAAACCCAGGGAAAGAAGAGCCTCTTTGCCCAGAGTCCCAGCTTGGGCCTTGTGCTTATTGCTAGAGTCAGAGTTGGGACCCATCCACCTGATTATAGAGACAGATAACAGCTCTTGGAAGGAAAGCTGAGTTGCTTCTCATAGATGAGGGGAGAATGTGTACTGGTAAGGTCTGAAACAAAGCAAAACTGGTCCAGAAATGTCACTATAGGAAATAATAATATCTGCTTTTCCTCATAAGGTTTTTATGAGGTTAAATAAGAAATTAATGCCATGCTCAATTAAGCATGCCTATAAGCCTTCAAGCTTCACCATCACAATCTCTGTTCTAGCCTAATACCTCGTACATAAAGGTACTTAGAGATCCCTTTTGCTTAATCTTATCAAAATGTAGAATTACATATGGGTTGTCTATCCATATTAGAAAGACTAATAAGGACCGTTTATGTGTAGTTTGAGAAAGGAGAAGACAGACACATGTCTTATTCATTCCTAAAGATTCAGTGTCTGGCACCTACTAGAAACTCAGTTAATATTTTTTCACATTGAACTGAAAATAATTATGCTGAAACTCTTTCCATGAAACCCAGGGGATGTTGGTAAAATTAAACCATGTGGAATTTGAGTAGTGTTAATGTTTTGTTCATAGATTTCATGTATTTTTGCATATGTTTTATGGCATTTATATTAGATTCATAAATAAGATATTGCTCTGTTTGTGTGAACTCAATAAAATATTTTAAAATAACAATAAAAATGTCGTCCTGCCCTCTTATATATCTGTGGGTAATTTCGCTGATTTCTTAGCTCTTTAAGACTTAATGAAAGAACTCTGCAGGGTGGCAAGTTAGTGACAGCAAATGTGGCCTGGCCAGTAGGAAATGGAAAAGTCCTCTGGTAGCGCGCATTCAGTGGGGACAGACACCACTATAGAAAACAGCCATCCTGGGAATCATGCTTCCTCACCTCCAACAGGCGCGTGCCCTGGACAGGTCATTTGTCAGGCATCTGTCTGTTCAGGTAGCATTCTTGCAAGGGGGACTTGCAACACACATGCACGTGCATGTACACGTGCATGTGCAAGCGTGCGTGTGTGTGCACATGCGCGCACACACACACACAGAGACACGGAGTTAATTGCTAAGACTTTTTATTACAATGCATGGCGGCTCCAACTTCTGAACTGGCCGATTATTTCCTCATCAGATGTATGGAGAAGTCAATTACAGAGCCATCATTCAATCACTGTCCACTTTTTTTTTCCTTATAGTACTGGGGATTGGACCCAGGGGCCCTTTGCCAGCAAGCAACATCTCCAGTCATTTTATTCTTTTATTTTGAGACAGGGTCTCACTGAGTTGCCCAGGCTGGCCTTGAACTCACTACAATCCTCCCGCCTTAGCCACCCCTAAGTAGCTGGGATCACAGGATCACCCCTAAGTAGCCACTGCTCCCAGCAACCACTGTCCACTTTGCTGTTAGAACTGAGACTATACACTCAGAGCCCCCACACCAGGGGTTTTGGTTGAAAAAGATCAAATAAAGAGGAAGCTGTACTTCTATTCCTGAAAACTCAGCAATCCTCGAGCAAATTAAAACAGGATCTGAAATTCAAGTTCTGAAAGAATTCGGTCAAGCTGAGATTTAAAGAAACGTGGCCAATAAGGATGAAACTAATATCATTCCTCATGTCATCTAATCCATCCTTATCACGACATGGAGGGAGAAAGTTCGGGCCAGATTCTTGCTGAAACACTTATTTTGGAATCAATGGGAGCTGCCATTGAGAAAACACTTCATGAATAACTTCCTTTAGCCCTCATGACAACCCCATGACTGTGGCTGTCCCCAGCTGACAAAAGAAGAAATTGAGGCCCAAATAGATGATGTAAGTGATGATGTCATACGGGACAGCAGGATGGGCATTTAATACTCTCATGCTTCCCTACCACATTTACTACGCAAAGCACATTAAACTGTTCTCAATTTTAAATTAACCTATTATTCTAGAATTTTGAAACTTTTAAAATTTAAATTTTTAAAATTTTTAAAATTCTATTTTCTCTAATCACTATTGTCATAATAAGTAATTTAGTCAATTCCGACAAATTTTATGGTAGGCTAAAATAATGACCTCCAAAGATATCGGGTCTGGATCCATGCAACCTCTGAATGTGAATCTGTATGGAAATATCTTTACAGATGTAAGATAAGGAGCCTGCGATGAGGAGATTATAGAGATAATCCAGATGAGCCTAATGTGACCACGTGGATCCTTATAATAGAAAGGCAAGGGAGAAGAGAAAGAAGAAGAGAAGAAAACCTGGTACCGCAGCAGAGATGCAGAGTGAGGTGGGCACAAGTCACAAGAGGGTGGCAGCCACAGAAAGCAGGAGGAGACATGGAGCTGATAGAATGGTGCTGATTCTTGAGATATCAGTGATGCTGGCTTCAGAATTCTGGTCTCTGGAATTGTCAGGGAAATTTTTTCTGTCGTCTTACCTCAATAAATTTGTGGTAATTTGTTATAGCAGCTATAAGAAACTCATACATGTATGGAGCCCCGTGGAAGGTCAGTGTGTGTGTGTGTGTGTGTGTGTGTGTGTGTGTGTGTTTTCTCTGATCTTCACACTAACGTTATGAAACAAGTATTACATCGGTATAAAGAAAAGTGAAGTTTAGAGAGATTAAATAAGTGAGCCAAAAGTCCTAAGCAATTATAGCAGAACTGAGATTTTATTTTGAATCGGATAGGAGCAATCAGAGTGTTGCAAGTCCTTATTATTCATAGACACTAATCACCATACAAACTCCAATCATCCTGTTCCATCTGCCCTCCAAAAGGAGGAATAGATAAGGATTGTCCCACCTGAAGGTCAGAACTGGGATTTGAATCCTGGGCTGTACTATTTCCATTCCACCACTTCTCTTATTAGCCATTCAGTACTCTTTAAGTGAATTGGGATAAACAAATGGGAATAAATGTGGAAGGATTATTGGAGTTTTATTTATAAAAGAAATTTCAAAACACCTGGATGTATATTACTGAAGATTCCAACACTATTGAGGCTAAAATAGATCATCACAACTACATTCCTACACCAAAGGCTGTGGTATAAAGTGCTCTGTAACAATCAGCTTTGGCCAAGAACAACTCATCCTTGATGGTCAAAACTCCTGAAACCTCCTACAGGAAGGGAATATGAAAACTCAGACATAAGCTAAGTGTTATTGAACATAGAACACAGAATTTTAAAAAAGAGTTTTATATAATTTTATTTTTTATACAAAAAATGCATAAAGCAATTTCAAATCCTCATGGAATAGAATGAAATGTAAATATACATGCAATTATTTATATCAACCAAATAGAACACAGAATTAAAAAAAAAACTTTTAAACCATCATTTGGTTTTTGCCTAAATTCTAAAACAGTTCCAATTGAAGGAAGAAAGGACAAAAATTAACTTTGAATAGTGTTGCTTTCCATTTATTTATATTGACTTGCCTGTGAGTGGCCTTTGTTATATGGTATTTCAGTCTTAGTTCTTCCTGCAGATAATCTCTTTCTGTTGGTAAGCAATGAAAAAGAACAGATAAAGAAGTTGCTGCATAATAAATTATGACTCTGTTAAAATCATTTCATCACTGGTGTTTATAAAAATGTATTAGTCTGGCTGAAGATGTAGCTCAGTGGTAGAGTGCTTGCCTGGCATTAATAGGGCCCTAAGTTCAATTCCCAGCACCAAAAAATAAAAAATAGATAAAATAAAATAAATAAATGTGTGCGTGTGTGTGTGTGTTTGTGACATATATATGGATAGATGGGTATCTGTCTCTGTTCTACCTGTAATAGATTCAATACACATCCTAGGAGAGCCTACTATTACAAAATGACATGCAAGTTGCTGCTTTAAGGCAAAGGCCAGCAGTCCTAGAGGAACTTAGACACCAGTTATGATAATCATAATGATAACCAACGTCTCTGCAGCACTCACTACACACCGGTATTTTTCTCAAGGCATTCCTTGTATTCATTCCTTAATTCTCACAACTCCAGAGGTAGGTTCTGTTCTTGTGACCCCTACTTTAAAAATCAGGTTTAGAAAGGTTCAAACTTGTCCGTGATCCTTCAGCAGTGACTGAGCCACCATGTAAACTATATAGTCTGCTTAAGAAACCCATGCTCTTAACTGTTCCTAGATCAGAAATCAGACAAGGGAACAGTTGATCAAATATGAAATGGAGGAAGATATATTATCAAAAGAAATAGATAAGAGGGCTGGGGATGTGGCTCAAGTGGTAGTGCGCTCCCCTGGCATGCGTGCGGCCCGGGTTCGATCCTCAGCACCACATACCAACAAAGATGTTGTGTCCGCCGAGAACTGAAAAATAAATATTGAAAATTCTCTCTCTCTCTCTCTCTCTCTCTCTCTCTCTCTCTCTCTCTCTCTCTCTCCTCTCTCTCATTCTCTCTTAAAAAAAAAAAAAAAGAAATAGATAAGAAAGTTGCCTCAGTGTTCAGAGAGATCTGCCATGTGCCATTCTCCCTTCAGCTCACATTCCCAATTCATCAAACATTCCAAACACGGAATTCAAGCTCTGTGCCTCAGGATCTTTGCACTTACTGTTTTTTTCTGCCTGCAATTACTGTTAAGTATTTTATAATTAATTTGATTTTACTAAATTTGAAATAATTATGGAAATTTTATTATAATTAATTAAAGTTATTTTGTGTGCTTGTTAATTGTTTATTTTTTCCATTAGGTTCTGCTCCATGAGGGTCAAGCTCACCTCTGTCCTATTCATATCGAGTCCTGGATGTTCAATACATAACAGGCCCTCAATACTTACTTACGTGTTATTGTTGCAGTTGTGGGGAACTCAAGAAAGGCTTCATACAGGTGAAGGTTTTGAGGCTGGATTTGAAAGTTGGCTAAAATTTTAATGTGGGAACTTGAAAGAGATTCAGCCTGGAGGAAGCAGCATCAAATTTTTATTTTATTTTTTTGATCTGGCATCAGGCATCTAAATGTTAAATATATTTTCTTTCTGGGATGTTTTCTGCCTCCATAAACACTCACCCAGTTACCATATCAGCAATTTTTTTCTTGTTTAAACCCCTTCTTACCTGAACCATAGAAGCTGATTTTTCCTGAACTCCCTCTAAGTATCTGCCTCTAAGTATCCAGCTAAGCATTTTGGAATGTGTCTATTCACTGGCCGTGTCCTGGGGAGGCCTTTCAGCCTCATTGTGTCCTACAATACCCTATTGTGTATGTGGAACCCAAACTAGTTTCAGGCTATTTTTACCACACACGCTCTTGCTGGTTTGAGCATTTTAATTAAATCAGACAAACAACCAATCACTAACTTAGTCAGGGACCAGTCATTCACTGAAAATAGTCAGACAGATTGTCTGTAGACTTCACCTCCATCCTTCTGTTAGTGGAGCCATTTTGGTTTCCTCCACCTCATCTCATTCAGGGCGTCCTCCTCCCTCCACCTGACGTCCGGCCTCTAGGGTTCTCTGGCCCAATGCATGTTTAGGTTTCCAATTACTGGTCCCTGGTTACATTCATCCTGCCCTCCTTCTTTTTGTTTGTTCCCATCGAGGTACTTAATATACTGTGATCCATTGTATTTTTCATCTGTCAAGTAACGAGTTCTTATTTGGGTTTCCAATTTAGGGTTTTATCATTTTAGTATTAGGCATGCATACCATCTGTGTATGTTAGGGCATTGTTAAGAGCCTTATCTTGGCTTCCTTTCATCTTCCCCCTGATCCTGGGAATGGACGGAGGCCTTGTGTCTAATAAGTCATTTGCATCAGCATGTCCCAAATGACCAAGAGATGAGGCTGGGAGAGATTAGCATGGTAATCTCATTCTGATGGATAAAATTAGCAAAGATATTCCCCACAAATGGAGAGCTGCCATTGGCGAACTGCTGTGCTTAGAATCAATTACTAAATTACTTTGAGCTCTAAGTTGACATTAACAGAAAAAAATTGCCATCGACCGAAGGGAAATAAGATAAAAAATATGCGATCATTAAATCTCTCGCTACTATTCACGAATGTGACTCACAAGAATGGTACACAAAATAGGGCGGAATTTAATTTTTAACAGTGCCCCCTGTCAACATTTCATCCTAAGCTTCTTCGTGGCCTGTGAGACTGCCCTGGCCTTTCCCATTTATTAGCAATGGGAGGAGAAGTATGGAGAGGAAAGAGAACCTGGGTCAGCCTTCCTTTTCCCTCCGGCTGTGTCTGAGCAGACAAATGGATCTCCAGTGTCTCGGTCACCCACTTGTGCCAAGCAGGGACCCGTGGGCTGCTCTCTGGGCCCAGGGAGAACCAGTTCAGTGAAAGCCTGGTGACCTTCCCAATGTCCCCTCCTGATCCACACCATCAACAATGGGAAGTTGCTACCAGCCCGCACGGCCAGGGACAAGGGGCTGTAAACCTTTCCTGGGACCTCGCTTCTCCAGAACCTGACTCATCTGGCACTGCTAATGAATATGACCACCTTCATTTAAAAAAGCATTTCTCTGTTCAGAAACTCACACTTGGAGAGACACTGGTAATGACCTGTGTCAACAAGGAACTTAGTTCCAATAAAGGGGAAGAAGCTTTAAAAGTGCTTTTTCAAGCCAGGGCCTAGGGAATCCCAGTGGCATAGTAATTGTTAATATCATTATTAGCACAGTATACATATCAGCTGTCGAGATATTATGAGGACTTGAATTCAATCTCTGTTGGGGGAGTCAGGGTCAACATCATTAGCTATAGATCTTGTCTCAGTTTCCATATAGATGCCTCAGGGCAAGTGTCTGCCAGATACATCTCTATAGATGGGCATCACCATCCGACATAGAAGGGGCCCATCACACACACACACCAGTAATAGACAACAAGCTTTTGTTTATCTGAAGGTTTACTGGAATTAACTGATTAGTGTCAACTTGATACAATAACTTTTGTCTACAGCGCAGTAGATCATTCTGATGGCTTTATTGATGGAGCGTGTTGTCTAATGTAACTTCTAGGGCCAGTTGGATTTAGACAAAGTCTGGCACATTTCTCTTAAGAGGAAACTGAAAGAGCTGTTTGTAAATGCATCCTTGACAGGACACCTTCTGCAATCTGATCGATATTACAATAATAATTGTGATATTAATAATAATAATTATGAGGCAGACTCGTAATTGAAATGTATGCAGTTCGGTGTTTGGCAAATGCCTCTTTAAGGAGACACATTTTGTGCTCTTACAGATATTACAACCAAATGGTGATATTAATAACAATGATTAGAAGGGAGGTTTGTAAGTGAAACATAAGCAATCCATTCTTAAATTAAACGTGGGACACAAAACCATTAAAGGGAAATTAGAAAATAAGGGTAGGTGGTTAAGAGCAACACAACTTCCCTGTAAAAATTGCCTGTGAAAATGACAGAGAAATGGAATGAGAGCCAGTGGGAATTGATATATTTACATGGGATTTTCAACAACTGTAAACAATATTTATTCAAAGGCTGCATTCTCATTTCAGTGGGGAAAATTAAAAACGGATCGTGAGTGTTGAGGTGTTATTTGTGGCAAGCCCCATCAATCTATCAATTCAAGAAAACCGTAGGCAGAATGGATCTTCAGAACTGAATCTAGAATAACTAACCGCGAGCGTGGTTGGTGCTGTAAAGTCCCCTAAATCAAATAGATTTTTAGAAATAATCCGTCTCTTCAATCTTGGTCATTGTTGTTTTATCCCAATTCTATATTAAAATTAACCGTTGCAATTTTCTGAGCCCACATCACGTTCTAGAAAGAGAAATGGTGACTTGCTTCAGTCACTGGAGAAATGACAGTTTGTCTTTGAGAGTAGAAACAGGGCAAGCTCCCCGGAGATGAGGAACTTCTTAAAGAAAATGAAGAGATGAAGCAGTCACTTAGCACACAGGTGCCAATTAACCCGAAAAATCATTCCTACTATTGGGCTCCAAGTTTTTTCTTCTGCAATTGCACCAGGTCTTATTGAAATGAGGTCAGCACAAGACACACTGTGAACTGCGAAATGGAGTAATTATCTTCTGGGATCTCATCAGCAGTATTTCCCAAAGGCTGCAATTAGCCATCTCTGATCTGGTTTTAGGAGAGAATTATTTTCTATTCTTCTTGAGGGAACATACTTCTTTCTTATCCTGGGGTGACACTTTTTTTTCCCCTAAAGCCCTGGCAATTGGGCCATACAACAAATAACTGCTACACAGATCAGACTAGCGCTGATTCCCATGGGGAGGATTCCCAGGCTCACTCTTCTCCCTTGGGTTCTCAAGACTGAGCAAATGACAAAGCCAACAGAATATCTTGCCCTGAGAAATAATCCCATTCTCTCACCTGCAAATATTGGATAACTTCTGTATACATCCGAGAAAGAGTAACCTGTGCTTTTAAACATGTATGAACAACCACAACAAAAATTCATAAATGGGGCTGGGGATGTGGCTCAAGCGGTAGCACGCTCGCCTAGCATGCGTGCGGCCCGGGTTCGATCCTCAGCAGCACCACATACCAACAAAGATGTTGTGTCTGCCGAGAACTAAGAAAAAATGAATAAATGTTAAAATTCTCTCTCTCTCTCTCTCTGTCCCCCTCTCTCTCACTCTCTCTTTAAAAAAAAAAAAATTCATAAATGTCTCCCATGTCTCTTGCACCCTTCCCTCAAGCTAGATTCCCTGGCTGCCATAAAGTCACCTGAGGGTCACCTCAGGTCCTAGCATCCTTCAAACAAAAAGGACCTAGGTCTCCCTGAATCTAAAACAAAACCTTTTAGGGGAGAGAGGAGGGGAGGAAGGACTAGTAAGTTTAAACCATACAGCATAAATGAGCCAGTCTGAATAGAAGAAGATCACACCAAAATAGTCAGGAGTGTTTTCCAATCAGAAGACACAAAGTGGTTCTTCTGGATACGGAGGCCAACCCTGTGAATATCAGCAAACATGCGTTCATTGATTGACAGGCATGGTCCCTCAATGTTATTTAATCCTTTCAGCAATTTTGTAAGTTAGGGATTATCACCACCATTCTCCAGGTGGGAAAGCTGGGGTCCTGCCAGGTTAAGGAACCCAATCCCAGGTCATGCAGATGAATAGCATCTTAACTTGGAGTTTAGTCATCTCTAATTTTAACCAGGCCCTTCTACCTCCCTCCCTGTGCCCTCCCAGGCTGGAGATCACTTGGCCACCCACCCCCACCCCACCAGAGTGGTCCCAAGACAGCTGGGGGCAGAAGCTGAAGGGTCTTCATTGTGAGGCAGGGCTTGACTGGGGGTCCAGCAGTCTGCCCTTGGGCCGTGTCTGAAGTCACTGTGCATAGCCTCCCTCTAACAATTGCTAATGGTGTCCAAGGGTTTCTGAGGGCAGAAATATCCAGGCCTTGGAGGGGGAGGAAAGGGAAGAAAAAGAGGAAGAGAAGCCCCTCGTTAGTCCTCCAGATTCCTCAGATGACAGAGCAAGGGAGAGAGAGAGAAAAAAGACAGACGGGGAGAGGGGTCAGTGTTCCTGGCAGTAAACCAGGATTTGACTGTCCCTCCAATGCCTAAAACAGCTATGATGGCCAGACCCTGGTAACATGCTATGTGATTTGGAAAATAAGAAGCTTAGCCCTATGAAGTATATAGATGGGTAATAGCCAGATATAAGAAAATATGAAACTATGTCCTTTTCTTCTGTGGCCCCCTGTTCTGTGTTCTGTAATGTCTTGCCAGCTAAATGCTGGGTCCTGGCAACTAAAAGTCTCCCAGATTCACCTGCACCTGGGCCCTTCATGCTAACAGGCTTTTTAAAAATTTTTATATTTATTTTTTTAGTTGTCAATGAGTCTTTTGTTTTATTTATTTATATGTGGTGCCGAGGATGGAACCCAGAGCCTCACACATGCCAGGCAAGCGCTCTATCACGGAGCCACAACCCCAGCTCTAACAGGCTGGGGGTGAGATTTTACCCTCAATCTCACCACTGAGGCTGCACACAGGGTGCTCTTCCTGACCTTCTAGGAATTTTAGATATTGGGTATCTCTGCTCTCATGTTCTCTGTAACCAAGGTGTTCAAAAGGAAGGCAAGAAAGTGAGCTAAATTGCTGTATGTCTAATCCAAATATTAACTTGACATTGCAATGCCGCCCCAGGTAATATAAGAGTTTGGGTAAGTGCTTATAATATGAAGTTGCATATAGAGAACAATACTCAAAATTAAGTGTGAACTCTGAAAATTTTGTGTCCGCATGGCTGAAGCATGGAATTCTGAGTCAGACAGATCTGGATTGACTCTGCCCCTTATAAGATCTGTGACTTGGGACAGTCATTGAACCTCCATAAGCCTCTGCTTATAAAAAAAAAAAAATCTGTAAGAATAGTGACCACCAATGCAAAGAGCCACTGTGAGGATTAAAGTATACCTGTTTGAAAGTTGGCATAGGATCAGACCTATTGTAAGGCTTGCAATAAATGGTACCTATATAACTAGAAGGGAAGTTGAATGGTGGGGAGGGAGAGGAAATTCTCCCAATGAGTGCAAGTGGAGGGAGGAAAAGCATATCAAGACCTTCTTGTAAAGCTCAGAGACCTTGGAGCCAGGGTAAGCTCCAACCTGGTTGAGCCTTCAGGGTCCCTTTATATTATGGACCACCATGTGGGAAAAAAGGAGGCTGTGATTCTTAGCTCATTTAGGATCTACTCATACTCATTGCTGGCTTTAAATTCTGTATTTTTAAAGGTTTCAGTTAAGTGAAACAACCATGCAAAGAAATCTACCTTCAAATTATGATCTCTGGTGGGCCTAGATATGCATGTACATCTATAATGTGTGTGTGTGTGTGTGTGTGTGTGTGTGTGTGTGTGTAGATAGATATTTGGCACTAAGGATTGAACCCAGGGTTTCTTTACCACTAAACTACATCCCCCATCCTTCTTGTTTTTTTAAAATTGGTTCTTTTTTAGTTATACATAACATTAGAATCCATTTTGACATAATTATAATAATTTGGAGGGAGCAGGGATAAGATAAGGAAGGAACAGTGGAATGAATCTGGCCTAACTTCTGATTTTTGACTTTGAGACAGGGCTCCATTCAGTTTCTGAGGTCTCGCTAAATTGCTAATGCTGGCCTCAAACTTATAATCCTTCTGCCTCAGCCTCTTGAGTCACTGGGATTACAGGCATGTGTCACCATGCCCCACAAAAACTTATTTATAGATATGACTATTTCTTTCATTCAACTACCTAGAACTCTTCTGCATCGGGGTGATGTGCCCCCCGCTAAGGTCTTGGGATTGGACCAGAACCTACCGCCCTGCCTTACGCTGCTCATGCTAGGGTACTGTGCCGGAACAACTGGCAGGGGGCAACGTCTAGGCAGTAGAAATAAGGTGGCTTGCTTCTTTAAGTTATTCTGGGATTTCCTATGTTTTTACAGTAAAAAGGTATTATTTTTTGTTTTCAGGGGAAAAGTGTTTTTTTTTTAATATTTATTTTTTAGTTTTCGGTGGACACAACATCTTTGTTGGTATGTGGGGCTGAGGATCGAACCCCAGCGCACGCATGCCAGCGCGCTACCGCTTGAGCCACATCCGTAGCCCTTTCTTTTTCTTTAATTTACCTACTACCAAATAACCAGTTTGAGCAAATTTTAAAATTTCAGTTGATGGGTGGGTGGGTGGGTATGAGGGAAGCTGACTTCTACTGCCTACATTTTTGTGATTTTGAGATCAGTTCCACCAGGTTAATGGATAGCTTCCTTGAATACCAGGAGCCTATACTTGCCAGGAAGGTAGAAGTGGCCAGTATTGAGTTTCCATCCTTCCTGTCTGCTTAGAAGACACTATGAAGCCCAGGGAATGTAGTCTGGATTACTTTCAAACGTGGTCATTTTTGAGAGAATCGACTTCACTTAAAAATTCATGTCCAGAACTTAGAATTATTACTAATGTCTCTCTCTCTCCCTCTCTCTCTCCCTCTCTCTCTCTCTCTCTCTCTCTCTCTCTCTCTCTCTCTCTCTCTCTCCCCCTCTCTCCCCCTCTCTCCCCCTCCTTCCCTCCCTCCCTCTCCCTGTGTCTCTCTCTCTTTTTGTGGTGCTAGGGATAGAATCCAGGACCTTGTGCATGCAAGGAAAGCACTCTCCCAACTGAGCTATATCCCCAGCCCATTATTAAGTTTTAATCCCTTACATTGCACTAAGCATTTGGTATATATATTGTCTTATTTTTATTTTTATTCTTTTGTACCAGGGAGTGAACCCAGGGGTGCTTAACCATGAGCCACACCCCCAGCTCTGTTTTATTTTTTTATTCTGAGACAGGGTCTCACTAAGTTGCTTGAGGCCTTACTAAATTGCAGAGGCTAGTCTTGAAATTGCAGTCCTTCTGCCTCAGCCTCCCAAGGTGCTAGGATTAGAGGGATATGCCACTGCGCCCAGATGTCTCACTCACAGCAAATGTCATGGCTATGCTGCATTGCTGTCATTATTAAGTAAGTGGTCCATGATTATAGAATAGTGAGTGCCAGAACTAGATTTGGGTGCCAAAAATCAGACTCTGAACTTCCCTTTCTCAGCCGCACCATTTCAGTGCATCCTGAAATACTCCTACCAAGTGAAATAGAGTGCGTGAATCAATATTTGAAATGAGTCAACTTCTAAGTGCCCAAGAATCAACAGTTTCTTGCTCCCTTAGCCCTAAACCAGTAATCAGTAATTTCCCTTTCCTTGAGCCCCAGGGTTAGCAACAGGCCCTTTGCTTTCGATTTTCATTGATACTTTACCAGGAATCAAATGTGGGCCCCAAAACTTAAGAAGACTAGGCAAACAACAGGAAAAGCAGAGCCTCATGAGAGCTATGTGCAAATGAGGGCAGTTCCTTGCATTCATAATAATATGCAAGATTAGTGATTCTGATCACCAATTTTTTGACCACCTTCTCTTTGTCATGTTCCCTTATAAATTCTTTAGATGTGCTGCTTATTTATGAGTAAACTGATGCACAAGAGGTTCAGTAGCTTGCTGAAATTGGATTCTGACCTTGACCATCTGGCTCCCAAACCCGCGCTCTTAACCAATACAGTTGCATTTCTTCTCCTGGCCAGCATAGTCCCAGAGGGCAGAGTTCAGTCTCATACAAGAAAAACCTTCTAGAAGCTTGGAGCTCTCCGACAGCATGGGTAGCTTAAAGTAATGAGAGCTGTGCTTTGGAAATATAGTCAAGGCTCGATTTACTTGCTCTGGGATGTTGGGCAGGGAATCCCTGCATTAGGTGATAGGTTGGAATGGACAACCACAAGAGAGAACGCAGAGACTGGGAGCTTTCGGATTTTGAACTGCCTCACACTAGAATCCAGCCTCCACCTTCAGATCACTAGCATAGTAACCCTGGAAATTCTAGGCAGAAATGTTTCATTTGAAACCTGTAGCCAGACACAGTGGCACATATCTGTAATCCCAGCTACTCAGGAGACTAAGGGAAGGGAAACTCAAACTAGAGGCCAGGCATAGTAACTTAGCAAAACCCTGTCTTGATAAAATAAAAAGAGCTGGGGTAGCTCAGTAGTAGAGTGCCCACCTAGCATGCACAAGGCCCTGCGTTTGATCCCCAAAACTGCAGAAAGAGAGAAAGGAAGAAAGAGAAAGAGGGAGAAAGGGAGGGAGGGGGAGAGAGAGAGAAAGGAAGGAAGGAAGGAAGGAAGGAAGGAAGGAAGGAAGGAAGGAAGGAAGAAAGGGAGGAAGGGAGGGGGAGGGAGGAAGGAAGGAAGAAAGAAGAAAGAGAAAAAAATAAAAATAAAATCGAGACCTTCACAAGGTCTCAGTTCTCACTCTCCCTCCACTAGATATCATGCCTCTGAGACTCCTTTCCACCATTCTTCTTGTCAGATAGTAATTATTGAAATAAACCTTGTGTGCAAGAAAAGGGGTTTTTATCACATTGCAGAAGAAGCCAGTCGACCTCAGGAATCCTGTAAGAGCCCTCTCCACACTGGGTCAGCCTGCTGTCTTCTCTCACCTGGGGTCATTGCAACACCCTCGTCATTGTCTTCTAGTACTCCTGTC
The DNA here is from genome assembly GCF_045843805.1 of Urocitellus parryii. Lineage (NCBI taxonomy): Eukaryota > Metazoa > Chordata > Mammalia > Rodentia > Sciuridae > Urocitellus > Urocitellus parryii. The sequence continues at coordinate 112,969,190 of NC_135540.1, read as the reverse complement.
TCCCCTGTATCAATTCTCCACATTGCAGTCAGAGTGGTCCTTAAGACATATAAATCAAATCATGTCATTTCTCAACTCAAAAGTCTCCACTGACTTTCTGTTTCCATTAAAATGAAAGACAAGCCCTTGCAATGGCGCTGAGATCCTCTTCGATCTGCCCTCCTCCACCTTGGCCTCCCCACACACAAACTGCGCCTTAACTCATTCTGCTCCAGCCACTGGCCTTGTCCCTCTAAGGCACCATGAATCGCTCCTGCTTCAGGGCTTCACAGACTCCTGGCCATCTGCCTGAAATAATCTCCCCCATACAGCTGTGTACCTCGTTGCCTTACTTCCTCCATGGCTCTGCTAAAAGGTCACCTTTTTCAAGCCCCACCAAAGGACAATTTAGAAAAAGGAAACTAAATATTTTAATACCATCTGCCAAAAAAACATTTCACAACTTCACAATCTGTAATAGCCACGAGAGGAAAGGCAACCCCTGGAATTATACAAGGTATAACCCTAAGTGGAAGCCCCCAACTGGGGGTTCCCTGACCACCCCATGTAACAGAGCTACCAAACCTTCTCTAGTAGTTTTTATCACCTAATATACTACTTACCTATTTGTTGACTGTCTCTCCTGTCCACCCCTTGAATGAAAGAAACGAAGACCTTTTTTTGTTTGAAGTTGTACCCACTATAGTGCCTGCCACATGGGGGCGCTCCAGTTCTTGTTGAATGAATGAATGAATGAATGAATGAATGAATGACCAACCAAATGTTCAGGAGTATAGATTGGAGAGTTGAATATAATTATGGGGTCATGAGAAATGTGCAGATCAATAGTGCAGATCAAGAAAAAGTGAGGGGAAATTAGAACTTTGCGTATTTTACAGTGCTGTAGGTGGAACACAGGGCATCACACATGTTAGGCAAGCACTCCCCCAGCCCAGGAATGATGACTAGAAAAAGGTGATTGTGAGGTTGAGTGTACTAAGTATATGTAATTGGAAGAGTCATGTAAATCGGTCCAAGTGTCAGCAAATTAAATAAAAGAAAGCAAAGAGGGACACTGAAAAATAGTTCTGTTGCCCAGTAGCTGTACTGTCCACTGGCAACAGAGTTGGGTCTGTGGGGATGTAAGGAGCTGTGACAACCCCATAGAGGTGTGTGCATGATTCTGAGCTGGAGTGTACGGCAAGGGTAGAAGAATAAAGCTGTTTGTTTCCTCTGTCCTTCCCACACACCTACATCAAGGAAAAGAGCAACAGATAGAACCTAAGATATACAAGGGAGATTGCCATCCACTTGGAGACAAAGGGACAGCACGGAGTTTTCTAAAGTCCCTGAGTGGTTCAGTGAGCCTGGGAGATACCTGTCTTGGGGAGAAGCAAAGAGACCGTTTTACTAGGATCCGCAATCTGGCCTCTGAGAACGTCATAGCAACACACAAAGAGGACCGTTTGTGAGCACAGCCATTCAAAACAGAAATAAGGGAGACAATTAAACAGAGGCAAGCTCCTAGGTAAGGGGAAATATTGAAACAGATTTATTCCAATTACATACTCCTCCTTTGTAGAAATGCACAAAAACATGGAGCCTAATTTGGGCCACTCTTGCTTTGATGACCTGTAAGAAAAAGGAGTTTTCTTTATTAGCCTGAAACCTGTATTAAGAGCAGTAAGTGAAAGTCCTATAGGTTAGAGCCTTGGCTGCACATTTTCCATGAAACATAAACATACATTGAAGAATTTCTCAGGGGTGGGGTTACTTAATGTCCACATAATCACCCACATTTAATGTGTTGCTCTTCAGGGAAAAGAACATAAACATTCCCAAGGTCATAACTGATGTAATTTGGGGACCAAAGTCTCACCCACTTCTGAGGCATATACATTTTATTCCCAATTAAAACATTTAATCCCAGAATTCTTTTCCTGCCCCTTCATGGGTCATCTCATTAGCTAGGTCTGTATGAACAATAGAAATTCCTGGAATTGCATTAACAGTTTTTATAGTAAAACACTATCAGGAGAGTGTGTGTGATTTAGTACAATCCATTTTCTGTCAGGCATTTGACTTAATGATATTTCCTCTTCTACTTACTTATGCATTTCATTATCTGTTTTTCTGTTTTTGTGTCTTCTGAAACACAATAAACTACAAGCAACATGAAAAGATCGGTGTGCCTTTCAGAGCATGCTTCATTTTTCATCTGTAATGGATCTTTTTGTAGGGTTCTCACAACCAATTCAAAGGGAATGAAATATTTCCTTACTTCCTGCCACAGCAGCCTTTGGAAGGGAAACCCATGATAGCAATGTCTAGCAGAGAAAAGGGTTGAAGAAAAAGGTAAGTGCCAGAACTTTAAAAAAGAGCAGCCTCCCTCCAGTCTCAAATGCCACACCCGCCTCATTCCCTTCAACATCCTCCATTCTGACATCCTTTGCTAGGTACGTTGATGTTTTGAGTCAATTCTAATTGCATTTGTGCCGTGCTCTAAAGCACACGGTATTATCTGTTTCAACAGGCATTATTTTCAAGGCTATAAAGCACAATTTTCTCCTTCCACTTCCTTTACAATATTTTTTCTTCCTTCTTTTTAGAAATGTCCTGAAGGTAAGGAATACCCAGGTATTCACCTGGAACCTTGCTTCTCAAAGTATGATCCTTGGACATCAGTACCAGCATCTCCTGGGAGCTTGTTGGAAATGCAGAGTCTCAGGCTCCACCCCAGACCTACTGGATCAGAATCTGCATTCTAACAATATCCCCCCAGGAGATTTGTCAGTGGAAAAAGCACTGCCTCAGGTCAAGTTGAGTAGAATGAATGAAGTCAAGTGCAAAAGTTTGGATACAGATGGAGAGCACGGCACAGTGTGGTTTTGACCTAAGAATGCAGTCAGAGAGGCTTATGCAATTTAAATGTTTGTTCCTATCTTATTTATTTTTCATATGTTTCCCAAGTACATAAAAATGGAAATATAAAATTTCCTTAAAAAATATTTATAAAAATCTTAGCAGGGAACCATGACTCACCCCTGTAATGCCAGCAACTCAGAAAGCTGAGGCAGGAGGATTACAAGTTCAAGGCCAGCCTAGGCAACCTAGGAAGACCCTGTTTCAAAGGAAAAAAACAAAACAAAACAACAGAGTTGGGGATATGACTCAGCATCCTTGGGTTTGAACTCCAGTTTAAAAAAATCTGTCTGGCATATTGTTTTTTCTGTATCAGTAATTGAAGACATAGGGGCTGGGGTTGTAGCTCAGTGGTTGAGCACGTGCCTGGCATGTGTGAGGAACTGGGTTCGTTTGAACTCCAGTTTAAAAAAATCTGTCTGGCATATTGTTTTTTCTGTATCAGTAATTGAAGACATAGGGGCTGGGGTTGTAGCTCAGTGGTTGAGCACGTGCCTGGCATGTGTGAGGAACTGGGTTCGATCCTCAGCACCACATAAAATAAATAAATGAGTAAATAAAACAAAGATAATAAAAAAAGAAGTTGAAGACATGGGAAAAAAAAAGATTAAAATATGAGCTAGTAAATACCCTGGGTGGTAACTGAGTGTGGTGTGCTTAGATGCTGAGCTCCCCCATCTGCCTGATACCATAAAGGGTCTTTTTCACTTTGGGGTAATTTAAAAGCAAACCAATCTCCCCAGGCAAGCCCCTCACCACTTTTGGAAGACTCCCTTTCAAAGTGTACTCCACTAAGATTTTAAACTCAGAAACTCAAGAACACATTATACTACTACACTTTCAATCTCAGTGGAACTCACAAGGTACTATGGTTCGATAAGGTTTTTTTTCACCTAAAGGTTCATGGGTTGCAAATTTTTTCCCCAGTGTGGCAATGTTGGGAGATGGCAGAATCTTTTTTTTTTTTTTTTTTTTTTTTGTGGTCCTAGGGACTGAACCCATGGCCTGTACATGTGAGACAAGCACTCGACCAACTGAGCAATGTCCCCAGCCCAATGGTAGAATCTTTAAGAGATGGGCCTAGTGGGAAGTCACAAGGCCATTAGGGGCATGCCCTTGAAGAGGATCAATATGGTTCTAGTGGGATCCCAGTTAGTTTTCTCAAGAGGGTTGTTGTAAAAGGGCAAGATTAGTCCTTCCTCAAGCTTTCACTTCCTGTCTTATCATTTAATCTCTTCCGCTGGCACACACTCCCACTATGATATGATGCGCCAAGGGGGCCTTATCAGAAGCCAAACCAATGGGTCTTGGACTTTCAGCCTCCAAAACTGTGAGCTAAATAAACTTCTATTCTACATGTATTCCTTAGCCTCAGGTATTTTGTTATAGCAATGGAAAGTAGATTAGCACAGAAGGCAAACAACTGGTATAGTGAATAACCATGTCTGTTTATCTGGGAATGAGAAGTTTCATGGAGTGCAGAAGCAACAGCATCAGGATAACTGGGATGGTTGGTTATCCTACCCTAACACCAAGTATGAAACACAACTGGCCTACTGACGTTGGCACACAAAAACTGTGTGAGAGGCGAACAGGTCTCATAGAAATAATTTACTACAACTGAACTGCAAACTAATCCTCTAAGCCCTTGCTCTTCAAATAATTGAACAGATCATTTACACAGATTTCTTTAAATGGTCTGGAAGTGCATAGCTCTTGTTTCAACGTCAATAGATGTGTTCAGTTCCAACTGAAGCCATTCACTAACTGCATTGATTTTTAAAGCTAGGCTGAAAGTATTAAAAAATTTCCAGCAACGGGAATATTAAGGGGCTGAGGAGCAAAGGGGGAATTTTTTTCCTGTAGCTCACTCCTGGGAATGCCTCTAGCTGGTACCTACCCCGGGGCTTTGGTGGTTTTAACCTTTGGCTACTTGATGGCTGAACCAGTCTAGTCCATCCATGCCTAAGGGCTTTCCAAAGACTCTACGGGTACAAGTTCTTGCTCAAGGTCCAACAGCTGTCAGAGCAGATGGCTGGGCATTTGTGTACTGTGGTCATAAGTATCATCCTTTAGCTCTAAGGCACTGGGAACAATTGACAAATTTGATTAACTGAGAACAATACGATGCTTGCCTGGAACGCTCACTCCACACTTTCAGAGTTCCTTATGTTCTTTTCATGGTCTCAGGATATAAGATGATATTAGCCACCACCTCGGTGCAATGAAACTACCAGAGAAAACAAAGAGAGTCACCCTTGGCTACCCCTTTTGTCTTATAGCTGAACATTTGTGATTCACACATGCAGCCAGCTGTGCCTTCAGTGATGCCCAAAGCACACCTAGCTCGTCTCCAAGAAATGGAAATGTGGCTTCATGTTCCATGGCACTTACAAAGTGTGCCTACTTTAGGAGACAAACAAAAGAAATAGTCAACCTGCTGGAATTTTTACTCTTCTCTCTCACCTTGCCTTTGCTTTTCCTCCTCTGGACTTCTGGTAGTTTCCTTGGTGAACACCCCATAGATGGCTTGCAAAGTATTTTCTGCTTTGAGATGGCATGTGTGTCTCTGGGTCTGTGAAAGGCCACTGCTGCTGGGTGGGGAGACAATGGTGGGCTCTGGGAAGTCAGTTTGTGGGAATTCCTGAGGGAGCTGCTAGTTGCTATGAATAGCCCAGCTTTTGGGAGAAGATTCGCAGAGGAGACTCCTGCTGTGCCCTCTAGCTCTCCACTTGATGAAGGAGACAAGCTCAGGGCTCCAGAGGTTGGGAAGGGCTCAGGGAGGAGGCCCATTAAGGGACAGGCTTTCTTGTGTCCAGATTCCACTTGGGTGACCCTGGGGAGAGAGACTGCTGGCTCTTTTCCGGGGCCACAATGCTCCATTTACAAGCTGCAATTAGTCGCAAACAAAATTTGTGCATCCACTACTAACTGTCAGCTCAAGAGGTTGAAAGTTCAGTCCTGGGGAGGTCAGGATGCCTTCCAAGGGGCCGATGACTTTGCTCACAACTTCCCCTCCCCCACCACGGTGGCCCCTTCTGGGGGGGAGAGAGCACATTCCAGATTAGGATGCCTACAGAGTTGAATGATCAATGCCAGAGGGGCTCATGGTTCTGGGACTATGGGTACAGCAGGCAGATGGAGCTGTTATGTAGAGATCTTCCTGCAGCAGAAGAGCAACTGGGTTTATAATAAATACATTGAAAGAGACCAAGGCAAGAAATGCTCTAGTGATTACTTGAATTTAGCTGATGTTGGAAGGTTCAGCCAGTTTTGCTTGCATATGGAAATGCTTTTAATTCCATATGGAATTAAAAAGCCAGAAGGGCCCGGAAAAAATGAGCCATTCTTTGCCAAATCAAAATGTGTAAATAGTTCCTCTGAGAGTGTAACAAAGGGCCTATTTTGCCTTTAAACACCAGAGCCAGAAACAGGAAAAGGCTACAATTAACTAGCCGAAGCACAATGCCAAGTTAATCAATAATGGACCGATTATTATGAAGATGTCATACATTAACTATACCTACAACACGAGGGCCTCTTTCAGAGCAGGAACATTCTTTCAAATTCCAGATACTTTTCTTTCCCCTTTGTGAGGTTGTGCTGTACTTTTCCATTGTCTTCTTAATTCTCCTCTGCAGTCCTCTGGGTCTCAGGGTCTGTGAGGAGAGTCCTCTTTCTCCTCACTGGTGTGCATGTTAGAATCCCAGAATTGCCTGGCACCTCAGGGAGGGGCATTTCCACATGGAGACTGGGCTGGCTAGGATCACATCCTTTATTTATTTATTTAAAAATGGGTATCCCGCATTTATTCATTACCTGATGAGGTCTCCCTTGGATGAAAGCAAAATTAACAATTACATTGACATTGACAAAATCATTCCAGATCTTCCCAAGTTTCTACCCAAGACACCAACTTGGATCTAAGCCAGAGAAAGGCCGATGGTTTTGTAAACTCTCAGTGAGTAGCAAAGCTGGTTTATTCACCAAGCCTATGCAGAAAGCCCCTCAGTTAAGGACAGAGGTGGAGCAGGGTAGGAGGGAGGTGAGGCTGGCCACTCCATCCCTGGCACCCTTGCAAGAACCATGCAGCTTGGACGATGTCAGCAATTATTTAGAAGTCTCCTCCAGGCTCCCGTTTGAACTGGACTCAAGATTTCTAAATGGAAGACGATCAGAGACGGTGGATATAGGGAACTAAAAACGGACTCTCAGGGAGCCTCCCAACAGAGTCTCTGCTTTTTTCCTTCCTGTCTCCCCTTGAAACCACCAAAAGCCACGTGGTGATGTACACAGCTCCCACACAGAGGGGTTGCTTGGGTCTCTCTTCCAAGACATCCTCTCCCCTGCTCTTTCTATCATGTTCCTCCCCTACTGCACCCCCTGCAACACCTTACCCAGAATCAGCCTCCTGAGCACTGGAATAATTGCTCTCCGGTGGGCAGAGATCGTGGGCCAGATGACACCCGATGATGAATTAATGAGAACCCTCCCGTCACCTGGTGGGTAATTTTTTTCTAATTAAGTTAATTGAATTTTTTTATTATAAAAGGAGTGCATGCTCATTATTAAACATTTGTGAAATACAGAAAAGTAGAAAGTTGGAAGAAAAAAAAATAAAGCCTACAGGTGGGTAATTACAGTCCTAGAATTATTAGTCACTTTGACTGGGCACTGGGTAATCCATAAATTAGGTTTTTATAGTCAACTATAGTTTACTTTCTAGTTCAACTACTTGTTTCCCCCCTAAATCAACACCAGTTACTTACCACAGTTTTCCCTCAGAGAAGGCAAAATCCCTTCTGCCTGGACTTCAGACCCACTTAAGATTTTAAGGCAAAACTATTCCTCAAACTTACCTGAGACACAACCCTGGCACTTCCATCTGGACCCAGGGTTTCTTCCTTCACCCCCACCCCCTTCCTCAGGCCACCTTCCTGAGAGGTCTACAACTCACTTTTCCCCCTTTAAATATTCTGTTTTTGTCCTATCCTATGTCTAACAAAGTTTCTAACAATCTTTTATTGCCCCTCTGTGGAGCACACACATTTATTTTCCTTTCCTTTCCTTCTTTCCATTCTTTGGTGGTACCAGGAATTGAACTCAGGACTTCTCACCTTCTGCTTTGTCATTAAGCTATGCCCCCAGCCCCAAAACAAGCAGGTTTCCACAGGATGATGAAAGTTGGGTAAGGCAAGATTGGGCTCAGGTGCAAAAGTCAAATAACCACTGACTTCAGCTACCTGTCACTCAGCAAGGAAGCCACAAATGATCAGGAAAATTTCTAAGCAGGGAGAGCAGCACCCCAAAATCAAGGTGCCCACAGCCAGGCACTCTCTCACTTTGCTGCTTTATTTGAACCCTATTGAAGAAAATAAGGGTTCTCGGCTCTCTTAGCTTTGAAGAGTGACTGTGGATTCTGGTGGGAGAGTGTAACAACTCAACAGGGATGAGGAGATAGGAAAACTTTTAAAGGTAGACACAGGAATTCAAAATACAAAGAACTTATGTATAGGACGAGTAGTTCTCTGTTTCATGGGCTCTTGATATATTAGTATATTTCCTAATAATACAGTCAGAATGATAACAAGGTTCAATTGTGTGCTTTACACCAACTCTGGAAAGAAAAGCCTGTGAACCATTTTAGAAATAACTTTTTTAAAACTTTCAGTGGGGTATTTAAATTATAGAATAAACTAAACTATCAGAACAAGTTTATTTTCCACAGGGGTTCTAGGCTGCACTGAGAGTTACTATACTGACCAAGAGCCCCTTGAGGCCACTAGCTTCTAAGCAATATGAGGATATGGCTTGATTTATGTTGTTAAAGACTTTTAAGCATGCTTGAAACATTGATGATATATGCTCAAGACCCAAAATAGTATTTGTTAAATATATAACCAAATGTTGACAGGAAAACTAGGGGCAGAGATGAGGCAGGGTACAAGGGACATCATGGCATACCCAGAGGTTAGCTTAGAGCCTGACACTTGGTCTCAGGGACACAAAGGAAACTATGGATGCCAGCTTGACCTTTAAAATGTCCCAACAGGGAAGCATGGTGGCACATAACCATAATTCCAACTACTCAGGAGGCTGAGGCAGGAGGATCACAAGTTCAAGGTCAGTCTGAACAACTTAGCAAGAACCTGTCTCAATATTTTTTAAAAATAATAAAAAGGACTGGGGATATAATTCAGCAGGAGAGTTCCCCTGGGTCCAATCCTCACTACCACACACAGAAGGAAGGAAGGAAGGAAAGGAGAGAGGGAGGGAGGAAAAGGAAATATCTCAATAGATAGAAAATATTTTTTTCTTTTGTAGCCACTAGAGTAACATTAAAACATTTTGGAGCATCTTGAAAAGCACAATAAAATTGATATGTTATAGTCTGATTGTTGTAATCAATAGAGCCCCCCTCATATAATAATGAGTCAAATACAATAAAGTTTATTTATTAAAGTAATGGGTAGGAGAATAGCCCTTCTCTATCACTCAGGCAGACTCACCCTGATAGAGGCTTTGCCATCCAAGAGGGCCTTCCAAGGCCAGTGTTGGAGAGGTTTCCTCTATTTCAGCCTACTGATGGGGGAAAAGGAACCTACCATAAATTGAAAATATTTTAGGAAAAAAAATTTATGAATACTTAATATATGCAAACATTTTTTCTTGACATTTCATAAATGATGCACTATAATAACTACTTGTGTGGTACTTACATTGCATTAAGTATTGTAAGTAATCTAGAGATGCTCTAACGTATATGGGAAGAGCTGGGCATGGTGCTTGAGCCCAGAAGTTCAAGACAAGCATGGTAACATAGCAAAACCCCTCTCAAAAAAATAAAAACAAAAATAATAAACTATATCAGAGGATGTGCATACTTATATGCAAATACTGTGCCATTTTATTATTTGAATTAAACATATTTTTAACATAAAAGTTGTACATATTAGTGGGGTACTATATGATGTTTCAGTACATGTACACATTATTTAAGGTTTATTTATTTACTTATTTATTTATTTTTGCAGTACTGGGGTCAAAGCCAGGGCCTTGCTAGGCACATTCTCTACTATAGAACCACATGCCCAGCCCTTTGTTTAATGTTTAAATCAGATAAAAATACATCTATTTCCTCAAACATTTATCATTTTATGGAAAAAAATATTCAAATATCTTTTCTTCTAGCTTTCTTGAGATCCACTGTACATAATCGTAATCTTCAGTCCCCTACCATGGAATAACACAACAGGGTGTCTTACTTAACCTGACTATGACGTATACCCTCTGATCCCCCTTCTTTCCTCCCCATTACTCCCCACAGCCTCTGATATCCACCATTCTACTCTTTAAATATTAATGGGATCAACTTTTTTATATTCCACATAGGAGTGAGATCCTATGGTTTTTATCTTTCTATGCTAGCTTATTTCTCTTAACATAATGATCTATAGTTCTATCCATGTTGCTGCAAATGACTGGTTTGCATTTTTTTTGTAGCCAAATTGGATTACAAGTATGTGTGGGTATGTGGGTATCACATTTTCTTTATTTTATCCATGAGATGATGGACACTTACATTGTTTCTATTTCTTTTAAAATATTTTTATTAGTGATTGATGGACCTTTATTTATTTATTTGTGGTGCTGAGATTCAATCCCAGTGCCTCACACTTGCTAGGTAAGCACTATATCACTGAGCCACAACCCCAGCCCTCCATTTCTTAACTACTGTAATATACATGGGTGTACAGTTGTCTCTTCATTATACTGACTTCATTTTATTTTATTTTTTAAACATATAGCCAGTAGTGGGGATTGGCAGATCCTATGGTAGTTCTAATCAAACTTTTCAGAAATCTGTTTTCCATAATGGCTGCATTAATTCACGTTCTCACCTACATTCTACAAAGATTCCCCTTTCTTCACATTCTCACTAGCACTTTTAACTGTTTCTCCTTTTGATAATAGCCATTCTGACCAGAGTGAGGTAAAATATCGTTGTGATTCTAATTTGCATTTCCCTGATGATTAGGGATCAGCGTTTTTCATTGACCTGCTGGCTACTTATATGTCTTCTTTTGAGAAATACCTACTCAAATCTATTGCTCATTTTTCAACCAGGTTATATGTTTATTTATTTATTTATTTATTTATTCAGTTTGCTGTTGAGTTTTTGGATTCCTTATATAGTTCCTCCTTTTACCATAGATTTTCAAATAGCCTATATTTAATTTCACTAATTCTTTCCTTTGTTTTGTCCTGTCCTCCCATTGATGTCCTTCTGTTGTATTTTTAATTTTGCTTAGTGTATTTTTCAGTTCAAGGATTCTATCTGACTTTTTTTTTTACATAAAGCAAGTAGTATGGTTTTATTATCTTAATTGGTGACTGTTAGAATTCTTTTTTTTTTTTTAGTTCTAATCAGTTATACATAGCAGTAGAAAGCTTTTCAATTCATTGTACACAAATGGAGCAGAATTTTTCACTTCTCTGGTTGTACATGAAGTAGAGTCACACCATTCGTGCAATCATACATATATCTAGTCTATCTGACTTTATTATTATTTTATTTCTTGGTGCTGGGGATCAATCCAGGAACTTGTAAATGCTAGGCAAGCATTCTACCATTGAGCTGCATCCCTGATCCTGTTTAATTTTTAAAGTTGCTTCCATCTCTCTGTTAAGTTTCTGTTAGAGTATTAATTGCTCCTTTGTGTTTTGAAGTTGTCTTTAAAAACAACTATTTTAAATTCTCCACTCAAGAGTAAGCCCATATTGGTAACCAGCTGGATGGTTTCTAGCACTCTTGAGTTTGACTGTTAGGTAAGGTCATGGTTTCCTGAAAGCTTTTGATGCTTGATGGTGTGCTATGTCATCTGGGTTTTGAAGATTAGGTATTTATTCCAGTCTTCATAATCTGGTTTTCTTTTCAGAAATTCTAATCAGACTGTTTATTTCCTCTGAGTCTGTAATCACTATACTATTTTAGCACCAGATGGCACCCAAAATCCAGGTTTGTTGCAAGTCTGCTGTTGTTGTGTCATCATTGTTTCAGCACTAGAGGGCAATCCTAGCCTAAATTTGTCCCACACCCACAGTTACGCTCAGCAAGAACTGAGGAAGAGCCTAAAAATGGTAGACTATCCCCCTGACCCCCAAGCTTATCCCTGGGACTGGAATAGACCCAGATGCCTCATCCATAGTCATTGGCCTGTGGGAGGGTACTGTGGGATTCTGCCCATCTCTGGGCAAAATGTTGTGGAGGGACCAGGCCCAAGCATCAATGTCACACCTGCGGCCACCAGTGCTGCAAAGTTATGTCACATCCTGGACCTAGAGTCTGCCAAGACCAGAACAGCACTGGAGTAGTGTCAAGGCGTACGCTGCTATGGGCTACCTACTGCTGAGGTGGACTCATGGCCCAAGACCACTGCAACCAGCTACAGGTGACGCTGGCTGGAAGAGAAGTCCAATAGACAAGGACCTCCCTCCCAATTCTCCCCCTGGTACCAGGGCTGTTCCAAAGGCTCTGTCCATAGGTATGATTGGGGGTGGGGACCATTAGGATCTGCCCAGTGTTGGGTTTAACTATTCTGGAACTGGGTTTCAAAGCAAAGTCCTATGCTGAGTCCCTTGTCTTATCCCAGCAAATTGAGTCCTGCTTCATGCTGATCCAGGATTGGGGTAGTGTTGGTGAAGGCAGTCCCTCACCACCAAGGCTAACACTAAACTGGGCTGTGCCTAAATCTCACAGACAAAGGGATCTGCACATCTGCCCGTGATGATTAATAACCAGAGTAGGGTCATTATGAGGTTGAATAAGTAGTTTCTGGGCAGGTGTTCTTGTGGAAGTACTCTGTGTGTAGGTTGCATAGACTTCTGTGCAACCTGGTGGTTTTGGCAAAGTCTTTTGTGATAGTTACTATCAGGTAACCATGCATGAGAACCCTTCAGTAATACCCTTCCAGATGTATTTCCTGTGTGTGTGTGTGTGTGTGTGTGTGTGTAAAGGTTGACACAGCAACTATATTATGATTCTGACAACATACACATTTCTTTCACACAAGTAAACATGAGTTAATATGAGAAATTTATGTATAAGGGTAATCTTGAATTTATTACAGACATAATATAATCTCTTGTACTTTTTATATGAAACTATAAAATCATAGTGTCTTGGAGCATAAATGAGACAGAAATCATGTAACTCCACCCATTCATTTTGTGGATGATAAAACAAAAGCCAAATCCTATGTGATTCTTCCAAGATAACACAACTGGTTAGCTTGGCAGAAAACTGGGGCAAGAACCCAAATGAGTAATGATAACGGAAATGGAGAACAATAATCCTGAGTTTCTGGAAGACCTTCATCATTGAAGAGACTGTGTCCATTGTCATCTCCTTGTAGTACTAACATACTTTTAGAAGTATTTTCATCAAGGATTAAAATTAAAAAATGATTTTCTTTCCAAGTTATTTTAAATGATGAGTCAAATGTGACCACCAGGACTTTGCTACTCCTGCCATTGAGAGGTACAGTCTATATCCCCTTTCCTTGATTCCGGTGTGGCTTTGAGACTGACCTTGACCAACAAATTGCAGCTCAGGTGATGTTGTACAATTTACAAGACTGGGTATCAAGCAGCCGACAGCTTCAGCATCCAAAGGCTTGGAACTCTACTTCTTGGAACCCATCTGCCATGCAACACAAAACCTACCCTACACGGCGGGGGCAATAGAGGGGAACAAAGACTCTGGGCTGGAGAGACAGGGCTGAGCTCCAGCCTATAGCCCCACCCACTGCTGCTCATGAGGGAGACTCCAGACGGTCCTGTGCAGCAGAGGCCAACCAGACTGTAGAAGCATGAGACAAAAATAAACAAATAAATAAATAAATAAAATTGTTGTTTTAAGCCACTATATTTTCAAGTGGCTTCTTAATATAGTATTAAATAATTGAAACGATTCACTCAAACAATATTAAAAGCTTCATAGTAATTAACTATTTCATCAACCTAATGAAAAAAAATTCAATATTTAGGATATAGGAGAAAATGGAACTGAACTATTCTTCTATATCTCTAGAAATAAAGGATGAGGACTATAGTGAGTATTAATTAAAAACAGTCAGGGGAGTCCTCTTTAAGAAGGTGATATTTGAGCAGAGACTGGAGAGAAAAATAAAATCAAGTATGCAAAGACAGAAAACACAATGACCATGAAATAGAAAAGGGGTTCTGCTGAGAAGGGTTCCCCTTTGCTCTGTGCTACATAGAACTCAGATGGAAATGGGAAAGTAGAGGGGGCTTTTCCTGTTCGGTTAGCTCATTTATTTACTCATATATGTGTATATTCACAACTATCAAATATCCACAACATGGTAGACATTTTGATAGGGGCTGAGGGCATATATACAGTAATTAACAAAACTGATAAAGGTTTGGGTGAAGGTTAGGGACAAGGTGTCCAGAGAAGAGTAGATGGGAAAGAAATAAGTGACAAGTTCCTTTCAGATCAGTAATTGCTCTGAAGAAAACAAAAAGTGGGAGATGACAAGGAAGGACTAGAAGGGGGCTACTTAGATTTTAGAACTCAGGGAAGGACTGTCTGAGGAAGTAACAGGAGACACCAGAATGACAAGCAGGTGATAGCCATGCAGACGTCTGGAAAAGGGTGTTGCGGGCAGAAGGAACGACAAATGCAAATAACTTGACCCAGGGATGAATTTAGCATCATCTAGAAGCAGAGAGAAGTTCAAAGTGACCAGAGCAAAAGAGAAAAGAGGGTAGGATCAGATGAAATCAGAGAGACAGGGGCTGACTTGGTGGAGGACCTTGTCGGCCATGACAAGTTCAGATTGCTCTCAAGTGCCGCGGAAAGCCACTGCAGGACTAGAGGACAGGACTACAGAAGAGGATCACCTCAACCTTGTTCACAGTTTTGGAAGGTCACACTGGCTCCCATGGGGAGAGTGGGAGGACAAGTCTAAGCAGAAAATGATGGTAGCTTGGAGTGGGGTGGTGTCCCCAGGAGGAAGTGGACACATGAGGCATGTTTTGGACATAGCATCAATGGGCTTGTCAATGAGCTGAAGGTGGATGGTGAAGGAAAGTGAGGTTTCAAAACTGACCCCTATGCCCGTGGCTCAGACTGCGGAATGATGATGGTTCTGCTAACTGAAATGGAGATAATGGCGGTAAGAACAGGACTGGTGGCTGCAAATAAAGAGGTCTATTTTGGCCCTATTAAATTTGAGAATCCATTTAATCTGGACATGGAAATGTCAAGTACGCTAGAAGACTTTGATTCTGGAGCCCAGCGGAAAGGACAAAACTGGAGGAATAAATTTAAGAATCATTAGCCAAATGCATGCTATTTAAAAATCTTTGGAGAAGATAAGGACTCCTAGTGAGAGACTGCAAACCAAAAAGACAATGGAATCTGGGTTACCTAAATGGTGGGGGGCAGAGAAAGTACCAGCAAAGGAGAAAAAAAAGAACGAGTCAAAATGGCTAGATAGGAAAAGGGGAAATACTGGGAAATTATACTGGTCAAATTTTATTGTTATATTGTGTGCATGAGCAAATGTACAAATGTGTAATAGTGAATCCCACCATTATGTGTAATTATAATTGATCAGTAAAAAATACGACATCAGACATAGTGGCACACACCTTTAATACCGGCAGCTCGGGAGGCTGACTCAGGAGGATTGTGAGTTCAAAGCCAGCCTCAGCAATGGCAAGGCACTAAGCAACTCAGTGAAACCCTGTCTCTAAATAAAATACAAAATAGGACTGGGGTTGTGGCTCAGTGGTCGAGTGCCCCCTGAGCACCAAAATAATCCCCAATACCAAAAAATAAATGATTTAGTAAGTAACACTGGGGGAGGGGAGATGGCTAGCCTCTGTGGAATAACAGAGCTTTCAGAGTTCAAGTAAAATCATTATTTTAATTATTTAGACCAAAAGCTTGACTCTTCTTTGTCCCATTCTTCTCACCATTTGGGCTCTCCATAAGCTGCTTGAGGATCCTCATGACATGACAGTGGTTTCCCAAAGAGCAAGAGAACTAAGTAAAAGAAAGTGAGGAGGAGGCTTCCTGGTCCCCTGTATGTAATCTCCAAATTCACACACTCTCTCTGCCACCACCTCTCTTTGGGCACTACTTCCATCCATATCCAAAAGGAAGAAATGAGGCTCCACCCTTTAAAGACAGGAACATTAAAGCTTTCTGGGACATGAGGTTTAAAACTATGACACTCTCATGCAATTTTTTTTTTATCAATGCAGAAGTTAGACTATATGGTAATAAGGACTCTGCCTTGTGGAGCAAAATAGAGGAAGTTCACACAGGTTTACTCTGGCTCTTGGGCAGCTGAATCTCTCTCTTGTTCTTGCCATCTTGTGCAGGTTATAGGGCGAGCCTCTGCCATGAGTTATGCCCTTAAGCTGCCCTCAGGCCTGAAGCCCTGTCCTCACTGCACAGCCTCACAAGACAGAGGATGAAAATCAGCGCCTGCAAAAGCAGGGAGTGAAGTCCAACCTGCAAGGAGCTGATGCTAATGAAAAGCAGTTCATCCCTGAATAATGGCAAGGCCGGCCATCAGGAGTGGAGCAGGAGACGGCATGACCACTATGAGCCATCCTACAGCCTGCCCAAAAAGACTCAAGAGAACTTATATAAGTTAGTAGACATCTTTGAAGACAGTTCAAGTGTTATCAGATCCAGAGCAGGAAGAGTTATGTCTCAGATGCTATATTAGTCAGCTTGTTGTCGTTCTGACCAAAAGACCTGACAAGAACAAGGTAGAGGTGGAAAAGTTTATTTTGGCTCATGGTTTCACAGGTTCAGTCCACAATCAGCCAACTCCATAGCTCTAGGCCTAAGCAGAGCCAGAACATCATGGCAGAGGGCATGACAAAGGGAAGCAGCTTAGGACATGACAGCCATAACACAGAGAGAGCGCCACTCACTAAGGACAAAATATAAACCCTAACAGCACACCCCCAATGACCTACTTCCTCCATTCACCCCCTACCTGCCTATAGTTTATTGCCTGGTTAATCCACATCAGTGGATTAATTTAGTGATTAGGTTGCACCTCTCGTAATCTAATCATTTCACTTCTGAAAATTCTTACAGTCACATGAGCTTTTGGGAGACACCTCTTCGCTAAGCCATAACATGCTTCTCCGTTGCCTTTATACAACAAGACTCCAGAAAGAAATTGTAGAAACCTTCAACCACAAATGGACCAAAAGTAGGAGAATTTTTATGCAAGAAGATATAGGAGGTGGGAGAGTATCCTAGAAAGAGTGCAGGTTTTATGCCCAGAGAGACCGAGGACTGGTATCCTGAGCCCATCTCCATAGTTATTGGATCTTAGGCTGAAATGAGACTCCACTTCTTTCTCTGTAAAGCCGCAGGCGTAATACCTAATTAACTAGGATGTCATGCTCGAAATGTCATTGTTAGTTATTTCTGTTATTGATACCAATGAAAGCAAAATGTAGTGATTGTTGTGAGGATTAAATAAAATACCACGTCGTAAGAGATCCAGAACCGAGGCTCTGCTCAACGAATATTCCCTCATTCCTTCCCACCACAAAGGCTTTGGTTCCCTGTGGTATTCTAGGGTGACCATAGTCTTGTTTTGCCTGGGACTGTGGAGTTTCCCGGGACATGCAACTTTCAGTCAGGGATATGTAATCTTGCCGACTCTTTCTCTGTGTGTTTAGATTCAGTAACCTGTGACCTGCACACTCTAGTGTGACCTTTCCTGATCCATGGCCCCTGGCATGGTTTGTGTAGTAGATGTGGAGGTCACCATTGCATCAGCTTCCCACGACCATCTCCTATACATCACCACACCAATTTTGTTCTGGTACCTACACTGGAGCAGTTTTTGGAAGGGCCAGATTCCGTTATATTAAAACGACAGTGTGAAACCAAGCTGTTGGTTTTTCTAAGAAGGTTTCTCTTGATGGGGAAAAAAATATAACTGAAAAAAAATGACTAAAAAGAGAGAGTGCAAAATGACATAATCAAAACTAAGGTGCCAGTCTGTCCTTTCCTGTCTCCATCTTTAGGACTCCAGTTGTGCCTGGATGGGTTGTGCCTTTTGGAGACTGTCACTCACCCTCTGGCACTTGTCTCCTCCTCCATCCTGTTACACTGAGCTCACCATCTTACAAGCCAAGCCCCGGGACCACTTAGCTAGTTCACATTTGGGAAGATGGTCTGGTATTAAAAAAAAAAAAGTAATAGGAAAATTAAATAATCTGACATCAAGTTTCTGTTTGGACTTGATAAGGCCATGTCTTTCCTTCCTGCCTTATTTCATTCTCACAAGAGCAAGAAGCCCTTGGTGCCATAGTCTGCTTGCCAGAACTGAAAACAGTCCTGCCAGCCACTTGCAGCCTGGATTGTCTCTCACGAAAAGAGCCATTTCTGCGAACAAAGGCAAACGCCTCACAATAGCAGGATCACCCCTGCCTCCTACAAGCAGTTTTGCAAAAAATGTCGACCATGCAGGCAGATGGTCAGCATGGAGAGGCAGCAGCCGTGTCTTCTCCTCTGGGGAAGCTTCAGAATGTAGGAGGTGGTGGGCAGGAATTCGCCAGTGAAGCCGTGGTGGGAAGAGGGACAGAGAGGATTGGTGGGGCTGGCAATAGGAAAAGTGAGGAACACCTGTCAGTCCTGAAGGTTGTCAGCCATAAGGATTACAGCTGTGTCCACTCATTTTATGTCTCTACCCCTCCTGGACCAGTGGGTTTAGAGAGATGCTGTCCAGTATCACCTTCTGGGAGGAAGGAAATGTGCTATCTCTGCACTGTCTAAGACATTAGTCACTAGTCACACCTTGTGGTGGAATGGTTGAAATGTGACAAGTGTATTGATTTTTAAGGGTCTTTGTTTTATCACTTCAACCAAAATTAGTTTACAAATTGGACTTGTATCATTTTGAAACATTTCCTTAAGGCTACAAATTAAAATATAAAATACCCTTCCCCCAATGAATTGCAAAGCTGAATTACCATGGAAAGTACTATCATCGTGGACTAACCAAAAATGCATAGGTTTTTCTTATTAATAAGCATAAAATATACAATTTTATTTGAATGTATTTTTTGAATTTTAAGGTTTTTTTATTTAATTAATTTAAATTGCATTTAAATATCCATATATGACTAGTGCCTTCCATATTATACAGTGCGGGTCTGGAGCAAAAGTTAGTCTTTGGATTCAGACATCTGAATTTGGATCCTAGCTCTGTGTTCACTAGCTATATGACCTGGGACAAATCACAAGCCCCAGTTTCCCCATGAATAAAACAGGACCAATGATATCTTCTTCATCAGATTATTGCAAGGATTCAATAAGTTAATACAATAGTATTGCATTATTAGGGGAAACATTCCAAGACCCCAGTAAATTCCTGAATCCATAATACATATATGTGTGTATACATATGCATGCACAAATTCTTTATATATATATATATATATATATGATAAAATTTAATTTATAAACTAGGCACAGTGATTAACTTTAATAATTAATAATAAAATACAATAATTATAGCAATATATATATAATAACAATCCTGTAAATGTGGTCTCTCTTCCTGTCTCAAAATACCTTATTATATTGTACTCACCTTTACTGTGACAATCTGAGATAACAGTGTCTGCACAATCAGATGAAGTCAGGTGGGTGACCAAGCACTTAACAGGCTTGGTTGCCTTGACTCTGGCACTTCCTTCACAGCTCCACAGAGAGAAGAGTAGTTCTTATAGTTGATCTTAGCAACCACAGCGTGTGATTTTTTTGTCTTATTAAGTGAAGAACTTTCAGCTTTTCAATTAAAGGCAGCACTGATGGCTTCCCTTTGGCATATTGCTCCCGCATCACTATGCTTGTCCTTTGGGGCCACTATTGAGTAAAATAAGGATGACTTAAATGTAAGCACTGTGATCCTTTGATCATCAATCTGATAAATAGGATGGCCTCTGAGTGACTATCAGGATGGTAGCAAATACAGAGTGTACATAGTGGATGAAGGGCAATTCACATCCCAGGTGGGACAGAGTAGGATGTTGCAAGACCCCATCATGCAGCTCAGAATGACAGATTTATTTAAAACTTGTGAATGGTTTACTTTTGGAATTTCCCACTTAATATTTTTGACCGTTTTTGACCATAAGTAACTGAAACCTTGGAAAGGGAAACTATAAATATGAGGGGGAGTACTTAGCACTTTGCAGCTCCATACATGCAGTTTCCTCCCAAATTTGAAATAAAGGTTGATTAAACTTCTTTCCCATGATGACATGTCTGCAGTAAAGAAATTTCAAACCCTATTTTCCATCAGCATATCCACTAGCAGTTCTGAACCACAGGCAACTCTGCTCACCCACTCTTCACCACCCCAGGATGTGTGGCAATGGGCCACAATGTGTTTGGGTGGTTACCAATGGGAAAATGCTACTGCTACCGAGAAGGTAGAGACCCGAGATTTTGCTAAACATTTCACCATACGCGTGACTGGCCTCCCTGCAACTCAAAAATTATCTGCCCAAAATATCCATAGTGCCAAGTTTATGAGACTATGACTAAGACATACCCTAAGAAAGAGAACATAGAGGTATAGAGTTATTTAAAGAGTTAACCCCACCTTTCCCTTGACCCTTCTTTCACTCAACAAGACTTTCTCCCCAGCTCTGGCCAGTCATTCTCCAAGTTTCTATCTTCGTTAAAAGCCCCAAACATGACAAATTCTCTAAGAAAATGTTTAGACAGCTCATGTACACAGAGACGAAATTTACTTCAGTGAATACAGTCAAAGCCCAGAATGTCCCCTGGAGATCCACCCCAGAGAGTGGCTGATCTCTGCCTGGAGTACTCCTGCCCCATAGGCTTTCATGGATTGGTTCCTCACTTCCTTGATGCTGATGAACTTCTTCTCTTCAAACATGGTTTCCTAAAGAGGCCTTCCTTGGCCACTCTTTCCAACAATTCCCATGCCCTGTCATTCTCCAGCTCCTCATTCTGCCATCAGGGCCACCGACATCACCCTCCATGCTTATTTGCTCAGAATGGAAGGTCCTCAGAGCAGGAATTGTGTCTTCTTCATGAGTATCTCCCCAGAGTCCATAACTTCGCCTGGCTCATCGTCATTACTCAGAAATCTTCGTTGAATAACCAGGAAAAAAAAAATGTTTCTAACCCAGCAACACCCACGTTTCCAGTACAGTACTAATCAGTGCAAGGATTCCTTGCAAAATGTATTTAAGTCTTTTGGAGTAATGGAATCTGACCTTTGTCAGAGGGTATCCCGAGACCATGTACCTGAATGGGGGGAAAATCAGCAAGAAATAAAGAACCATTCTTACTGCAGTAAAGTGGATTATTCCCTTTTGTTCCCTCTTTTTTTTATTATTACTTTGAAGTACCAAATGTTCTCTTATAATTATTTCTTCTAAAATAACTTCCCAATGTTATAGAACTGTACAGAGAAGTTTGGACATTTTTTTAAATTTGTTTTTAAATAGTATGATGTACTTTTTAAAGTAATCATTTTATAGGCTGCTGGAGCAGCTGAAGAAACTCTGCCAAATAGATGGGATTTCCTCCCAGTCGGGAATGGCTCACTGGAAGGAGAGAGCATCCTATTGTCTTTGGGGTTCCTGAAGCAGTCCAGCATATCAGGGCCTGGCACAATCTGCCAGTGCCAGGTTCCCTGCTCTCCCTCTACTCTCTCCCCTTCATCTGTGAAGCAAGGGACCCAGTCCTGAAGAGCTCCTTCCAGATACCTGGTCACTCCTGGAAGCATGTGTGGGCATGCCATCTAGCTTATCCTGATTCCTGTCCTTCATCTTTCCATTCATTCAGAAACATGGGCTGCTGGTAGCCTTCCCCTGGATGTCCCCCAAAGGCTTGGTATCAGACATCACAGTGTTAGATTACTGGAATGCAGTTATTGAACCTCTGCGATGGGAGATGGAGGTGATGGGGAATATTCTCACTCAGAATCTCCCCAGCTCAGTTCACTGTTTCCCCTTCCGCTTCTCCCACCATCTTCCACAAGTTCCAGGTCTAGAAGTCACTCTCAACTCCACCTCCCTCCACTCTCAATGCCTATCTGTGGCCAAGTCCTGCTGATTCTATATCCTAAATTGCTCTTGCATCTGTCCCCTATTGTCATCCCCATTTCATCATCTCTCACCTGGATCCCTGCCACGGTTCCCTCACTGGCCTCTCCGTCTCCAGTCAGGCCTCGCTCCAATACATCTGCACACTGATGTCACGGTGATCATTTAAAAGGTAAATCTGATCATGTCACTCCTCTGACTTAAAATCCTTCAATGACTCACCATTACATTCATAATATAGTCTAGCTTCAGCGTGGCAGATGAGGCTTCCTCTCTTACTTCTCCAGCTGCATGCAAATATGCCCTGAGTGCCAACTACACAACTGCCCCCCAGCTCTCCCAGCATTCTGCCCTGCTCACTCTCACGCCTAACCTCACCATCCAGTCTCCACTTTTCCTTCCCTCTGCCTTCCCTCCATCCCCCTTCTCTCTATCCCCCTTTTCCACCTGCGTAATTCAGGTCTCCTGATGCAAGTGCCCTTCTCTGAGATTCCCCACACTGATCCAAGCAGCCTCCCCTCTTCTCCCATGCCTCTAGGATTTTTTTTTTTTTACTCATCAATGGACCTTTATTTCATTTATTGATATGTGGTGCTGAGAATCAAACCCAGCGCCTCACCCAGGTTAGGCAAGTGCTCTACCATGGAGCTACAGATCCCAGCCCTCTAGGATTATTTTGTAAGTATTATAAGTTCATTCATCTCTCTGGCCCCATAGATTGTGAACTCCTGTTGGAGATTGTGTCTCAATCTCTGTATCCCCAGAACTTTGCCCTGTGTTTGGCAGAAGAAAAAAAAAAGGAGCAGCTAAAGAGGCCCCCAAGTGCCAACAAAGATCAGGCAGAAATGTTATATAATATCCCCCAGGGAGTCCCCCCAGAATCCATCTGTTAGGTGAGAAGAGGAAGTGGTCCTGGCTATAGGAGAAACAAAACGTTTGATGTTAAATGGTAATAGTTAGGAATTGTTTTGGTTTTATTTTGATGTAGTGACCCAATTAGAGAGATATATTGTCTCAAACAACCCCAAAAAACCTCCTTGCCTTTTTCTGTCCCACTTCATGTTATCCTTTTATCTGCCATTCCTGAGTAAACTCTCACATACTTTTCTGAGCCCCCAGCGCCATTTGGTGGACCGTTCCAAATCTAGAATCTTTGATGGGGGGGCATGACTTCGAGGGATCCTTGAGTTCACTATCAACTCCCTTCCTGGGGCTTCAATGCAGAATGTCTTATTTACTGGGTATGGAGAACTGAGGGAGGACTTTCTGTGCAGAATGAGCTCAGTAGACTCTGAGCGACAGGTGGGAGAACCAAGACAAATACTTGGACCAACCCAATAAAAGTTGGGCTTTAAACCAGCATCAGAGCTACAGGGGGAAGTTAGTGTGTGGAATCCGTTTGGTGTGTCCCTTAGTATAACAGCCCATGGCTCCCAGGTTTCCTCCTTGCTGTTCAGCAGTGGCATCTCCCCAGCAGAGCCTTCCTCTTCCCAGACTTCTACACACCCACCTCCTTCCATTACAGCCCTCTCCAATATAAACCGTGGTTCCTCGTTGGATTTTTTCTCCTGTTCTCCAAAGAGAAGAACCCTGCACCCTCTCCATCTGAGGAGGAAGCCAAGTATTAAGAATTTGGATGTTAGAGTCAGGCAGACCCGAGTTTGAATCCTGGCTCTGCCAGCTACTATTTGTGACCTTAGGCAACTTATGTGACCTCTGTCTGCATGCCTCATTTCCTTGTGTTAGCTTCCTGTGGCCGCTGTAATAAAATATCACAAACTTGGTGGCTTAAAATAACAAAAATTTATTCTTCCACTTTTCTAAAGGCTGGAAGTTGGAAATCAGTGTCAGGAGGCTGAAGTTGAGGTGTCAACAGGACAATGGTCCCTCGGGAGGCTTCAGGGGAGAATTCTCTTCTGGCCTCTCCTAGCTTCTGGTGGCTGTGGTCATTCCTTACCTGTAGGCTGTGTCACTCCAATCTCTGCCTCTGGTCACATTGCTTCCTCCTGTCTGTGTCTCTCATGAATCTTACCAGAGGATATGTGTGATGGCATTTATGACCCATCCAGATACTCCAGAATAATCTCCCCAATTCAATATCTTTAGCTTAATGCCATTTACAGAGACCCTTTATAAAAAATAAGGTAAAAATGACAGATTCCAGGGAAAATGATTTGATATCTTTGGGGCCACCATTTGGGGCCACCACATTCTTCAGGTATTCACATGTGAATATTAATTGGTTTTGCCTGAGATCACCCCTGTGCCTGAGCCAGCCTAAAATCAAAGCTTATATGCAAGCAGTTTTGGGGGAGAAGTGATCCCAGGGAACAGGACGGGGGAAGCAGAAGAAGTGAAACAGGTTAAGAGGGAAAGTCCATATAAGCATTGAACTAGTGACCTTGGACAGCTGGAGCTACATCTTGCTGGGAACTTCTTTGAGTAGAATGACCTGAAGAATAGTCCTTTCAAGGGATAGAAGAGAGGACTATTTATTCATCACCACTTGTCTTCCATTGGTCATGTGGGCAGCTGAACTTAAGTCCAAGCATGCAGTTCCCCACAAATGGGGGTGAAGGCCCAGTTCGAAACCCAGAGATAAGCAGTGTAGCTGAAGCCAGGTCCCTCTAGGTTATACCTTAGGAAACTGGTTGTCACAGCAACCACTAGAATGAAAAGATACGTAAAGAAGATACGAGGTTGAGCATACAATGGTCCTCTACATTAAGGGTTGTTTTAAGAATCAAATGCAGCAAGGTGTCTAATTATTGGTAAAGAGTTTTTAAAAATCTGTTGTGATTTTGGTTTTTACTATTGCTACTATCTGCCCATAAAAGGACAGATCCTTTTATCACACATTTAGCATAGTGAATTAGCATTTGTGCAACTTTGCTGGCTCACAGGCTAAATAGATGGAAAGAAGGAAGGATAGGTAGATAAACTGATAGGTAGATGGATGAGCAGGTGGATAAATGGATGGACAAAACAAACACCCCAATCCAGGTTCCAAACTACCAAAGCACTTTCTCAGAAAAAGAATCACAAGTTTCTCTCTGATTAATAAATCAAGTAGTCAAAAATCGGAGGCCCTGAGGTCCCTGATGAATACAATAAAATACAGGGGTTGCACCTTAGATTAATGCTCTTTTAACCTAACTGATTGATTTTTTTTCTTCTTCTTTTTCTATTACAATCAAGGTTAAATGAGACTTGTTCAGTTGTCTTAGAATTTCCATTGCCCTGGGCAATTATGAGACTCAAATTTTAGCTCTTGGACTCTGGCTGTGAGTGAATTAGGGCCCTAGTGGTGTGTTCTGCTGGGAGCAGCTTAACTTTCAACTCCAGAGCGAAGTATTTTCTAAGGACCTGTGTACTCCCTTCTTGCTGTAGTTCTGGGGTACAGGATCACAGGTTAGCAAGAGGTCAACAAGTCTTTGGAAAAAAATTTTATCTATTCTTTCTCATGTTGTCACGCTTTACTAGATGCCTACTAGGCTGTACCCCCTCTGTGTGGCTTTAAGAATAAAAGACTAATATTCCTGACCTCTGTCAATTTGCATTCTATTTGAAGAGATAGTATACATAAAAATAAATAATATTGCTAGACAACTTCTCAAGAGGGACTATTGCACTCTCCTGACAAAGTTCCCTGAAGGTCAGAAGTAGGGGAGAAGCACTACAAGTTTGGGGAGCTCATCAAACCTTCCCAAAAGAGACAACAAGCTTAGACCTCAAAGGGAATGTAGGATAAGGTTGCTTTTAAACATGCAGAGAGGTGACTGCAAGCAAGGGGAGACATGTGGGGCAAGAGCTCAGGCCAGGGGCTTTTAAGTGGATGAGCCTGCAAACAGGCAAAGAAAAAATATTAGTGTTCACCCATTCATCATAGCTCAAGGAAGAAATGCTGCTACCCAGAGCAGGGCCAGAGCACCTATTTGTGATCTGGTGGTTGGCATGCCAAGAACAACTTAATTTGGGACTGAGGCTGTGAGATCACACTTGGCCAACTTTCCTCCAGATCATGGTGGGAGGATGCTCCCTGGAAGAGGGTTGAGAAATAAAGTTGTTCCCTTCTTAATGTTTTAACCCCAGGCTTTCCATTTTCCCTGGCTGTGGCTGGTCCACAGTGAAAGGAAAAGATTATCCTCTGGGGTTTCCTCATTTACTCATCTGTTCATTCAACAAATATTTATTGAGCACCTACTTCATGATAGACTGTGCTGGCCCTGGGTAGTCAGTGGTGAGAAAGCATGATGAATTCAGCTTTAAGATGCATAATAGGAATACCTATTAGTCAGAGAGGTCAGAGGAGACCAGAAGAAGTGACACCCAAGTGAGATCTGAAAGACAGCAGGATGGTTCAGAGTTAACACGTGAAAATATGGAGCAAGATCATTCCAGATAGGAAACAGCTCATCCAACAGCCTTGTAGTGGGAGAGATTTGAGGAATCGAGACAAAGCCATTGAGACAGGGACAGAGAGGCCCCAGGGAACACAGTGTGAGGTTGGAGGAGTAGACAGGGCCTGAGAAGCCAAGGCCTTGTGGTCCTTGTCATGGATTTGAGCCTTCAGCTTAAGATCAATAAGGAGCCCTCAGAGAGCTGAGCAAGCATTGATCCTGCGCTTCCACAGGGCAGGCTGCTGGGCTGGAGTTAGAGTTTTGCTAGTGTTAGAAAGCACCGTTACGGCAGATTTTAAAATTAAAACATTTTCCCAAATTATTTAGATGCTGTAACTCTTAGCAGAGACCTAAAATAATAGTGACTTCAGTTTATTTCTTTCTCCAGAGTGGGCATAATGCCTGCACACACCAGGGATCGGGTCCTCTCTATTCTGTTGCTCTCATCCTTGTGATCCAAGATGGTCCACCACCACTGGTAGGTATTCCAGCCAGTGGGGAAGGCACAGGGGGTAGAGAGTATATGATCATCCTTTTTAAGAGCATAACCTAGAAATTGAACTCTTTTTCTGATCACATACCATTAACCAGAATTACTCTTTTGGCCTCTTAGAATTACAAATTGGAAAATGTAATCTTTGTCCAAAGCAGTTCTGTACCTGCAGCTCCTCTCTCATGGAGGAGAAAAGGAATTTTGGAGGAAAGTTGGCAGTCTTTGTCATACAGCCATCACTCATCTGCTATAACCAGACCAATTCATGGAGAAATGCGACTGTTCAATGAGCACCTATTCAGCCATGCACTGTGCCAGGTTATGAGATGAATAAGACACTATCACTCTCCTCATGTGACTCACAGTGTGGTACAATGGAGGTCAAACTGGACCCATGTTAGAGTCCCATGGGCAGTATTAGATATCTCAGCAATCAGGTCTCATCTTTTCCCAATTAAATCAGAACCTCTCAGTGGGAGGTCCAATTCTTGGTATGTCTTAAAATTCTGCAGGTGTGTCCAGGGTTTTCACTACTGGTTTGTTGGAAGAGAAAGATAGATGGGTTAATGAACGGCTCCAACACAAGGCAGTAAGTGCTCTGATAGAGAAAAGTCGTATCCTCCATGGGAACACAGGGAAGCATGTGACTCCTCAAATAGACAAAGGTCATCAGAGAAGCCTGCACAAAAGAGGTGACACATGAGCAGAGTCTTAGAAGATCAGTGGCAGTTTGCCAGATGAGCACGGTTGGAAGGGCATTCTAGTAGAGAAAGGAGATGTACAAAGGCATGGATCTGTGAACCCTTTTTGGAATTTTAAAACAAACAGAAATTGTTTTTTCCCCAAATTATTCTAGGCCATAGAACAACCAGCATCCAGCGCATAATACCTGGAAGCAGATTCCAACCTACAAATGACTAAAAATTTAACATTTTAGACTTCTTCCCTTACTACTTCCTGTAGGCATGGCCTTGTAGGTTCCTGGGGTACCTCCGACTGTACCCTAGCTAGGGAATGGGAAGGCAGGATGTCTTCATGAGGGGACATGGCAAAAACACCAACTGAATAGAAAGCATGACAAGTGGGAGATCCTCCCCTGGGCCCCACTTGAACCCTTCAGCTGCTGAAACATGGCAAGGTCCAGAGGGGCAAGGGGCTAGTCCTAAAGGCTGCGGTGAGGCCAAATGAGCAGGAACACACTCTGAGGGCTCAGACATTTTGGCAAATGATCTGACCCTACAATTGCATACTAGCTTGGTGTCAGCTCCCGGCAGAATAGCTCACAGATCACCGGAAAGCCAGCAGGATGTCGTTAGTGCTGAGGTGAGAGGACACGGGGCTGAGGCAAAGGACAGAAGTGACAAGACAAACACTAAGGCATGTCTAGAGTGAAGAAAGGAAACAGAGGGCAAGAGTCCTGGAAGAAAGAAAGACATGGTAGCAGTTAAGGGGCAAAACAGAGCCCGCAGCCTGAAGCTCCTGACATCAAACCATCTGAAAATGTTTCTGTGCAGCCCCATCAGTCCTATCTGATCTCTGACCCTGGCTGACATGGCACAAAATGGCAAGAACCAGTCTTTCAATATGGCCAGAGTTTTCTAGCTCAATCCACAATTTCTCAGGAGAGAGAAGAGAAGCCAGGAATGTGCTGAACGTGGCTGTCACCCATGAATGCTCACAGCTGGCCCAGGAGAGGAAGGGCCAGGCAAGAGCTACTTATTTCAGGCTTGACTCTGGCCCCTTCTCCAAAACGAGAAGTGGACAATAGGAGGCCATTGTGTATCCAATCAACTCTCAATTATCCAGGGGCAGATTCTCCACTCTGTGGGTCCCCCCTACTCCCTTTGAGTTCCCTCCAGCTGTCTGCCCTTTGACCGTTTTTCTGCCCATCAGAGCCACAGTCAGAGGGTGGGCAGGTGGAGGAAGAAGGGGGGGAAGTAAAATTCAGATCAGTCATTTTATGGCTGTTCCTTAGACATTTTTTGCAAAAGGAGGAGACTCACTGGTTAAACCAACATTCTGTTTATTTGGGGTTTTAATTTATCAGGGCTCTGCCTCATCCTTCATTAGCATGGATAATTGGTAATTGGTTAAGTGATATTTATTCAATCTGTGGCGCCTCTGCTATTGTATCTGCCTTGTTTCATTTAAAAAATAGTCTGCATTAGTAAAAGCTATATTGAAATGATTTTCTTAATGCACTTAGAGCTCTGCTATTTTAGCATAAAACTTACAGCTGCATTCCCTATTCCTGGGGGCAAAGGGGTTGGAAGTAGTTGGAGTAACCACAGATATGGAGGGGAGGGTCGTATGCCTTGGAATATTTAAGTAAATGCTTTAAGGGTACATTTTTCTCACTTTCCAAATCTGAAACAGGTTTGTGTGGGTGTCTTTTAAAGATCTTCCCTGATGTTCTATATGGTCCAAGTGAAGGCAGGGCATAGATTTCTGATTCATCTCCTATCACCTTGTCCCCTTACTTTGGATATCTTAGTTTACTCACCTGCATAAAACAAAGGTGATTCTTTTCTATAACTCAAGTGAAAAAAAGTTGAACTAAGTTTATATCTATCCAGAAAAAAAAAAAGTGTTTTTAGTTTGGAGGTACCATTCTAGTTCACAGCAACATTTAAAACTAAATCTGATAACAAGGCAAAATAGGGCAGAGAGGACCTTGTAACAGGCTACAGAATGAAGAGGGCAGATTTTATATTCTAGAATCAGAAATAAAATTTCTCAGTAAGGTTATTATGCTTTTGTTGATGATGCTTTGAAATTTCTTAATGTGGACATCCCACAATGTTTTGAATTATTTAGAACCATGTATTTTTTAGAAGAATAGGACCAGCCACAACTAATGACCACAGAGCTAGACGACATGTGGACTGGACAAAGGCTCAGACTTTGGATTCAGAATAGAGCAGCCTGTATTGAAACTGGGCTGAAGCCAGCCATGTTGCCCATGAGTACATATCTGCCCTCTGCGCGAAGAGACGACTTTTTAACAGGGGCTCCTGTCCCTCCAAGACTGAGATTGACCCCAAACTTTGTCACGTGTTTGCCCACTGTTAGCAACCATCCCTAAGCCTCAGTTTCATTCTCTGGCAAATGGGAGTGCTAATGGCTCCTGCTTCTAGGTTTAGGGGAAGAAGTAAATGCACAAGAGTATTCAACAATGTTCAGTGTATTCAAGTTTTGACTCTATAGCACAGCCTAGGTGCCCTGAAAATTATCAGTAGTTGTTGAGAAGAAAAATACATGAGACACAGAGAACAAAGATGTAAGAAGAAAGGATTTCTATAAAATGCTCTCCTCCAGGATAGCAGATTTATTCCTTCATTATTTAATAAATGCAGTTGTATTACAAACCTACCTGGTTCAGCAGATAGCTATATTTTAACCTTCAGCAGAGACGTGTCTTGGGTGAAATTGGCTTGGCAACAGAGGTGCTCTTTTGTAGACAGATTTTGACAGGGTTCCTGAAATAGTTTATTGAAATCTTAGGACATTTCCATTTCTCGGCTAGAATCGCCTGCTGGGTATTACCAGAAATGCAAGCTGTCTGGTAGATGGTCTGAATTGACATTTGCCTGATTTCCCAATGTATGGAACTGCTGCCTCCTGTTTGGGCATTGCAAAAAAACATTTGGATTGCTTTAGATGTCTTACCATGCTAATTAAATAAACTATGACTAATTAAATGTCATAATGCACGATGTAAACTTGTTAATGTCAGAGGAGATCTTTAAAAACAGCTATCAAGATGGGCAAATTTGTCACATGTCAACATTTTTAGTTAATTTTCGATGGTAAATAAGCAAATTTTATTTAAGAAATTCGAAAACAGGTGATATGATTAGGGGATCCTATATTTTGTGTCTGATTAGACAGGCTTATATGGGGGGCTGGAAAATCTCTTCTGAATAGTTAACTACCCATTTTTTCAATTAAGCATAATGTTATGTTAACATCCTTAAAGAGGTAAATGATGGCACAGTAAATCCAATTAGAATACATACTTACAACTGGATTCTCTTGCAATTTTCAAAAAGCTGATTGCATTTTACATCTTCCCCGCTATTGTCAGAGCAGCTTTGCCACAAGTTGCTGCGCCCCGCCTGGTGTCTGTGTCTCCGCGTGGTGACCTTTGCTGTAAGAGCTGCTGCAGACATCACAAACTCTCACATCAATTTGCCACAATTGGATGTGGCATCTTGCAGCTAATTTGATTTGGGAAGAGATGCACCTGGCTCTGTTTTTTCCCTATAGAATGTGGAGGGAGTTGAGTCCTCACAGATGCCATCTAACCAAGGAGCCCATGTGTTTTTCAAGGTCTAAGCAGTTTGTCTTCATCTCCCCAAATACAAACCATTACAAAGGGAGAGGAGCTGAATTATTTAATGCGAAAATAAATTAGATTGGGATCAGGGAGAGAGAAAGAGAAACCAAAATGAACTGAAAAATACAACTGTTGATAGAACTTCCAGTCTTTTTTCCATAAAACAAAAAGCAAAATCTTCTTATTTATCTATTCAAATCTACCTCCCTTTGTTTTTATCAGATCAATTAAATGGAATTTCTTCCTGTGGTATCAGAACTCTAAAAAAAAGTAAATGCTAGCCTGTCAAATTCACACTCTTTGAAAAGAAATGCAAACACATGAATGTGGTTTTTTTTAAGTTAAAACTGATTTGTGGTTGCAGAAAATAGATAAAATCGTGATGTGCTTAATCTATTATTGATAAATTTAAATAGATCAAAGGGTTGCTTATTGAGGGAAAAATACAAGACTCAGGCCTTTTATTCAGTGACCCACATTTTATCTCAATTATGCTTCAGATAGCTAAAATCAAAATGAACAACAACAACAAATCTTGCCTTATAAATAGGATTTTTCAATGACTATGTGAAGATGCTTTAAAGGGGAATAGGATTATGATATGTTTGCCCCAAAGATGTTGCACATTGGGTTTTTTTTGTGTGTGGAAGGAGAGTATTTTCCCAGAGAAGTAAACAATCTTAATTATATAGAATTTTCCAAGGGTGACTACATATCATATTTTGCTGTGAAAACACATGAAGCATGACTTATGTCAAAGGAAAGTGGCAGGAGGGTATTCTTTGGAATAATAAATCCTTTATTTTAAAGAATGTGGCTACCCTGGTTTAAAGGTTGAATTTAGGCAGATTTACACTTAACTCCAATTATAATGGTCTAACTTCACAACATCCACGCACACATTAGAAGAAACGACAGAGTGGGAATTTAGTTGGTTTTTGTCAAAGAAGGGAGCTGTCACTAACACTAAGCAACTTGAGGGCAGGGACCATGCTGATTTTGCTGCCTCTCTCCCCTGTACCTCTAGTACCAAGTCTGTAGTTGAGATTCAAATACATGAATGACCAATCATGAATGAGTGAAGCTTTATAACTTTAACACTCTATTTCTCTTTGCATAGACACACCTAGTCTCAATGGCCTATTAGCAGCAGCCTGACCTGTCAAGTGACAATCTCTCAAGATTTATGTGCCTACTCTATTGTCTGGCGATTTTTACTTTAAAAGTGGATGGTATATGATTGTTATTATCACACTTTCCTTGTGTGCTTTCGCTTCAGTTTCCCCTGCATCTTAAAGATGGAAGGCTTTACAGCAACATTCATAGTTGTAGAGATAAAGGGGAACTCGTTTTAGTTCCCCTTTGATCCTCTGGTGAGACTAAGAGCAGATGTCATTTCCAACAAAGAGGAAAGGCAGGAGAAAAGTTGAAGTTGAGGAGCAGGAAGCAAAATCCAAATTAGTTCCCACAATTCTCCCCATCCCACATCCACCATTGCCGAAGAACCTTCTGTGCAACTTAATTATTTTCTCTGAATTTGTATGAATGTGCAGCTCTATCTTCAAAAGCAGGAAGACACTCTAGAATGAACAGTCGCTTTGCATGATTTTCCATTTGAGTTTATTGGAGCCACACTTCAACTTCATGAGACCCAGTGATCTGGAGAGGGAAATATTCTCAAGAGTTGCTAACTAGGCATGGTGGCACACGCCTGTAATCCCAGCTATGTGGGAGGCTGTGCTAAGAGGATCAGAAGTCTAAGGCTAGCCTGGATAATTTAGTGATACCTGTCTTAAAATAAAATTTAAAAGACTGGGGATGCAATTCAGTGGTATAACACCCCTGGATTCAAACCCTAGTACTAAAAAAAAAAAAAAAAAAAAAAAAAGAATCATTTTAACTCTTCAGAGTCTAACACAGAGTAGGGACTCAATAAATATTTAAATGAACAATCAATTAATTAATGCAGTTACGCATCAGGAGAAGTTAGCAACATACAGCAGAAATTTAAAATAGCAGTAGTTTTACAAAAAAAAAAAAAAAAAAAGATTTCACTCTTATGTAGAGGACTCCAGAGGTAAACAATAGGAAGTAGGTACAGATGGATAGCTCAGTGTTTCCAGAGACACGAGCTCCCGTATTTCGGCAGTTATTCTCAGTGTGATTTGTATCTTCATGACTTGGGATGGCTCTGGAGCTGCAACCATCACATCCAACTTGAATGCTAGGAGATAAGAAAGCAGCTGGGCAAAAGGGAACTCTCTTTAAGCTGAATAAGCTACCATTCGGCAGCCTAGAAGCCCCACAACAATTCCACTTATCTTAGTCAGAAAGAAAATGTAATCATAGAGCCATAGCCAACTGCAAAAGAGACTTGGAAGTGCAATCTTTTATCTAAGTCTGGAATTCAAGTTCTAGTGCTAAGGAGAAGAGGAAGAATACACATTGGGTTGGGCGACAGTAACAGCCACTGCATTGGCATATACCCTGTGCATTAGTCGATTTTTTGATGCTATAACTGAATATCACAGACCCGGAAATTTACAAAAAAATAAAAGTGTATTTTTTTCCAATAGTTCTGGAAGTTGGGAGTCCAATATCAAAGTATTAGCATCTGGGGAGGGACTTCTTGCTGCATCAGAAGGCATTACATGGCAAGACCAAGTAAGCATGGTAGTTTGGATCCCCAATCCTCTTTCTTATGAAGTCACTAATGCCATCATAGGGACCTCACCCTCATGACCTCATCTAATCCTAATTATCCCAGAAAGGCCCTACCTCCAAATACCATTAACATACATGTTAAATTTAAAAGCATCAATTCTAGGGGACACACCCAAACCATAGTACCTGCAATAGAGGTTTGTAAAGGAAAGTGAATTCATTCCTTCATCTAGCCTGATTATTTATTTCTTCCACATACCTGTCTAGAGTAAAAGAAGAAGCAAATGATTCCTTAAGCATAAATGTCAAAGGTATTAAATAATGACAGGGTTGCTATATGCCAGGCACCCTTCTAAAGACTTGGCCTGCATTAATTCCTTTAAACCTCACACTAATCCTATAAGGAAGGTGTTTTTATTATCATAACATCACCAATATGACTTGAAGACACAGAGAGGTAAAATGACTTGCTCAGGGTCACTCACACAACTAATATGTAGCAGGGTCAAGGCTAAACCCAGGCAGTCTGACTCTTAATAAACTAGTTGAAAATTGCCAAATAAAAACTGAATGGTTTAGCATAATGTCAAAAATCAAATTTAAGACATTCACCAAATGCAACATCTTAATGAAAACATGAGATAAAGTGCATCTCAGGAATTGGACTCCCATTCTCTCTTCTTACCCTCCATTTTGTAGTGAACATGTTCTGAACTTAAAGTTCCTAAAATGCTAATTTTTTGCATCGTGTATTCATTTGTGTTTACATCATTCAAAAGAATCAACATTAGGACAACAACTTTTAAAAGTACACATTTCTATTAAATATTCAAAATATGAATATTTTGTTCTGCTCCTGGTTGTAGGCAGACATTTGTCGCTCTTAACCTAAATAAGAGTGTTTAAAAAATTTGAAGTCCTACAGATACATCATAGGACTTTATCATTTGCCTACTAAAGACTCTACGGTCATATGGGTTGCAAATTCTAGTTTCTTCCTCTTTTACTATTCACATCCTTCTCTCCAGGCAAACCACTGTCCCCTGAATGCACTTAAAGCATTTTCAAAAAAATCTCTTCTTAACTTTTTCTCTCTCTGAATGCCATCTCCACTTCCCTCTGCCTGTGTGATTGTTCCCTGTCCTTTAAAACCAGCTCAGATCTCCATAAAACTCTTCACCCATAAACTTGCTCCTCCTCCAGGACTCCTCACAGCAGTAATGCCACTACCAAGCAATTAATTTGTTCCCTATTCCCTACTCTCCCCTGCCCCCTTGCAAAAAGCCCTGTTAATCACTTCAAATGTTCCTTGAATCTATTCCACTCCCTGCATCTCTACTGCCATCACTCTCCCTAGGCTTTAGCAATAAGCTCTCTAAATTGGTCTCCTTACTTACATTCTCTTTCTTTGGGCTCCTTATTAATCTATTGTTTCTCACTTTCTAACTCGAGATGCTGGGGATAGGGCTATGCCAATTACATTTCTGCTTTGCCAACTGGCTTCTGCTACATTCTACCAATGGGGGGGCTCTAAAGGGACTCAAAGGCAAAAGATGGAGAGAAGTCTTGCTCTTTCTGCTTGCTGTCCCTGCCAGCAGGACCACATGCTGTAGGATCAGCAGCTCTGGTGTGCCAAGTAGCTACTGGTTTTAGTTTCCGTGTTGTATTTTCCCCACAGTCTCAGAATTGTCCTCATTGGCCTAACTCAGAGGCACTAGCACCAGTTGGGAATGCCCCTTCTGTATAGCTCTAGAGACCATTTCTGTGAGGTTTCTCCTCTGAGCTCTTTAGGTATCAACCTTACCCAGGTAATGAGTGAGAGTGTCTTTTTTCAGATGTTGGAATCCAAGCTCTGTGAAGCCAACAACTTCTAGGTTCTTATAAGACCAACCTTTTTATTTGTTCCCCCAACCCTAGGAGTGGTAGTGTCTCTTGAGGTTACTATATCTGCATTACTTGTATTGGCTCATTAGTCATCTATTACCTGTATAAACAGCTCCCTGTATTAAATTCTTACAGTAAAAATGACTGGCATGGTTTCCTGATTTCTTGACTAGATCCCAACAGATATACTTTCTGCAATCCATTTTCATCACACTGTAACCAAACTGATCTTTTGGATATGCAAGTCTAATTATGATATTCCCTTGCTAATATTGTGTAATGACATTCCATTGCTCTCAAGATAAGCTTCAAAAATCAGACCATTGCCCACAAGGCCTCTGCATTCATTTAAGAATTAAAGCATTGCAGTGGATGCAGCCATGCTCTACCCAGATCCCCTGCAGGACTGAGCCACTCATTCTCCAGCTGCCAGAAGTGATAGTAATGACCCCTAGCTGTGTCTCTCTCAGGAAAGTGGTCTTGCTTAAAGGAAACTGTTTCACCAAAGGTTATGAACCCCACCCCCCACAAACTCAAATTGCCAGTCAGTTCAAGGTGTCTGCAGCCCTGTCCACCTGGCCTCAGTTTGGGATAATTCTGAAGAGACACTCCAACTCCAGAGTTTCCTGCAGGATTAGCTGAGGTCTCTATCATGACTGCATAACAATTTATCTTCAACCTCTGCCTGATTTGTGTCCCTCATTCTTCTAGATATCTGCCTGAGAGCACTCTCCAAAAGACCTCTCAAAGGAAATCTCCATCTCAAAAGTTTGTTTCCTGAGGACCCAACCTAAGTCAGTTAGTACCAAGAGTGTTCCTAAGAATCAAACTCTAAAATGGGATTTTGAAGCTAGCTCACA
The DNA here is from genome assembly GCF_045843805.1 of Urocitellus parryii. Classification (NCBI taxonomy): domain Eukaryota; kingdom Metazoa; phylum Chordata; class Mammalia; order Rodentia; family Sciuridae; genus Urocitellus; species Urocitellus parryii. Next base: position 112,932,485 of record NC_135540.1, on the reverse strand, counting down.
CTCTAGCTGGCTGGCAGTGAGAACTCCAGTCTTGGTGGTAGGTGGAATATTAATAGTCCCTGGCATTCTATAGCAGTGCAATTGTTAAAATTTTCCCTATGGTAAGGGATGGGAGTTTAGTGGGAGAAATTGCATTTGTGAATGCCATACATTAGGCATTTATCATTAGGAAAAGGACAAACATGAGTACCAGGATATGAGGTGGCTGTTGCAGGTTGTAAGCCTACTGAGGAGCTGGACAGAACATGAAAAAGTTGAGGGTGATTAACCATCAACTCAAGTGAATTGTGGAAGTCAAAGGGTCTATCCTTGGCAGCTTATTAAGTGATTGTCATTTCCTGCAGTCGGGACAAACAAGGCTAAGGATCAGACTCAGTAAGTATAATAGCAAAGAAACTCCAAAGGAGGTTGAATTTACAACACAAAAATTCTATGACACTAAGCCAGAGCCTGGTTGAGAAGCAGTGGTACTCCAAGACTTGATGTGAGGCTATTTAGTCCATATACTCAAGAAATCTAAAATCCCAGATTTACCTGAACCACACAGGACTATAGATATGACCCACCCTCCCTGTTAAAGGCAACCATACTCTCCCTGGGCAGAAATGATGACAGAACGCTCTGCCTTGCAAAACCCATGTGCCTTTCCTAGGAAGGACACCCCCTAACCTGGCCCTCAGACCAAAATCATATGACAACGTGGACAAAAAAAAAAAAAAAACATAACCTAGTGGAGAAAATAAATGCTAAGCCTGTTGAGGGAGAAAATGGCCTATTCACTAAAGAAGCAGAAGGAATAGCCAACATGTACCACCATGAAGAAGGGCACTTGGAACTGGATTTTGAAGATGCTGGGTCAAAGTGGGAAGGGGAAACTGCTTATAAGGAAGGAGAATTTATAGATATGGTGGCATATTCTGTTATTGGCTCCCTAGCAAGACTGGAAGATAGTACTGACATGCAGCTATGGTGTCAATGACTTTCACAAGTCACTTGTCACATGGATAACTCCTGAAAGCTTGGAGAAAGTGGTGATTCATATAGTCATGGCAAATGGTAGAGGAAGGGAATCAAAGCAAGAGAGAAGTAGATATACTAAAGATCAGGCTGTATAAGATTGAATATTTATATAGAAAATTTTACTGACACCTGCTACAGAGATCAGCCACCCCACCATCTGTCCATGGAAAGGACAAGATAAAACCCTTTCACAAAGCAAAGAGGAATGCAGCAGTAAGAAAACAACCCACATTATTGGGGTGGTTTTTCTCTGTAGCAGGGGTCAGCAAAATTTTTCTATAAAGGGCCCAAGGTAAAAGTTTTGTGGGCCCTGTGGTTTCCCACAGCTGCTCAATCCTTCCATTGTAGCACAAAAGTAGTCATAATGATATGTAAATGAATGAGAATGACTATGTATTCCAATAAAATTTTTATTTACAAAAATTTGCTTAAAACTTAATTAGGAAGTATGTTGGAAGCTTTGGTAACATCCACATACTCCAAAAAGTGGAACATTAACCCAGTGATGATTCATTACTCCAACCCATACATGAATTTTATGAGAGTCCAGTAATCTAGAGTTTATGGGAAAATTCCCTCCAGGGTATACCTCTTGTACATCCTCCTTCAAAAAGAAGTCCCATGGTTTGGGGAGTGTTCTAGATGAAACTTATTCTACACTTTTGATATTACCCAATTAATTTACCAAATGACAAGGAAGGCTGCTAGCTTTCTCAGAGCCCAGAGCAGGAAAGAGCTCTGCATTCAGCCCAGGTTCTGCTGCAAGATGCTCTGCAATTTGGACCATAATGCTAGATTTATGGCATTATGGTCTGGCAGACCATATGCTAGATTTATCTTGTGTTGAGAAACAATTCTCCATTTTTCAGGTCTCATAAGTGAAGCACCATCTACCCTTTGTTCTGAACTAGCACATAAATGTTGTTTGTATAGATGGGAATATAGAGATAGTGTCTACCTCCAGAGCAGCAGACAGGTGTTCTAGTAGTCATGAAAGATAGAGAATTGTAATGTTCTGTGGAGCAAAAAGCGAGTACGATTATTGCCTGTTATAAAAGATTTGGGTTCCCTAAACTCAGAATTCCTGTACTGTAATGTAACCCACAGTTTAAATACTTATAATCTGACTCTCTTTGTATCACATTTTAGAAATCTGGGCCTAAGGGGCTGGGGCAGTGGCTCAATGGTAGAGTGTTTGCTTGGCATGTGTGGAGCGCTGGATTCGATTCTCAGCACCACATATAAATATTTGAGTAAAATAAAGGTCCATACATCTAAAAAAATTTTTTTAAAAAGAGAAATCTGGGTCTAAGAAGAAAGTATAAAAAATTCTGATACTCTGCTATTTCTATTGCTTTGGTAATTGACTTTTATTCATCTCTGACCAAAAAGTTTCAAGTCTTCTATCAACATCCATAAAACTTTGCTAGGTTAACTTGTTAACTTAAAAGTAGAGTAAAATGTCAAACCCTTCACAGTTCTTGACACTGTGATGAGAACAAAGGCTATGTGGTATTTCTGGAAAACCCAATAGTAAAATCATAACACACAGATCTTTAGAGTATGAAAGAAGAGTCAGAATCACACATAAATAAAGAGAGACAGACACAGAGCTATGGATTGGTGAAAAAGAGCTCAAGGATTGAATCACATGACTGTGTGGGCATACAACTCTAAAATCTATACTCTATTGCCTATAATCACCAGTAAGTCAGTCCATTCACGCTAGGATGGGCTGAAGGTTCCAGCTCTCCCAATCCAACCATTTCCCCTCTGAATAGCCCTGCACTAGCGCAGGAGCCTATGGGGGAGAGAGGCACCTCACTTACAAACCATGACAGGCTCTAATCCTCTCTCCTTGGGACTCCAAGGCAGGAGGATCACACGCACAAGCCCAACCTGAGCAACTGAGTGAGACCCTGTCTTAAGAAAAAACAAAAATAGGGGAGTGGTAGAGGACATGCCTGACATACCCAAGGCACTGATTCAATGGTCAACACAACACAAAATGGACAAATAGGAGGCCGGGTTTGAGAGAATGAGTCCAAACCTTCTGCCTCTCCCATCACATGAGCATACAGCAACAAGGAGCTTTGACCTTGCACTTCCCAGTTTCCAGGACTGTGAGAAGTCGATTTCTATTGTAAAAAAAAAAAAAAAAAAAAAAATGACAGTCTAAGGGTCTTTGTTTCAACAGCAGGAAGGAACCCAGGGATCTGGGAAGCCTCCATTTCTTCCCCATATTGGAAGGACATGTTTGTTGGTTTTAGGACTCTGGGCTTTTGTATTTTATCCTTTCCCTGTTCAACATATCAAACCACTGCCTTTGGTGATGCAGGGTTTCTAGAGCAAAACCTGCTGAGAACCTTGTGGGGAAAGGATGATAAACAATAGTCCCTCCCTCTCAGCCCTGTAGGTGTCCACGCCAAGCCCTGGAGGTTCTTAGAGGACAGAGCCTCTTGGGCTAGCATCACCACATGAGCGAAGCGCTACCATCCCTTTGACACCAGTCATTCTGAGTTGGAAGAAATAGGAATTGAATGGCTGGTGTAGATCGGATGAGGCCTTTAAAAGCCCAAGGTAATGATGGATTTTCAACAGAGTCCAAGTGAAAAGACCACTGAAATACCCCCACAAGTTTTAACGTCTACACATGTAACTATCATTCTCCATAACCTCCCCGAAACAAAATTTTCTGGGGTCCTTTCTTATTATGAAAGTTGGAAAAGTCCTGAAGGCCCTAGAGTGAAATGACCACTGGGGGTTATGGCCAGGCATGACCCTGTCACTTCTTGCTCTGACCTCACAAGGAGCCACTGTGATGCTCTTTCAAGCACTGACCATATAAGTCGGAGCTGCGGCTGGGTTTTTCGTCCATAAGTACAGGAAGCTCTTGGTGGTGACCTGTCGGACTCCCAGATAGTTAGCTCCTTTGGTGGTTGGTGGCTGGTGGTTGGTGGCTGGTGGTTGTGGTGTTTTGCTGTTGTTTTTTTGATTTGGGCATTTGTTTGCTTTTGTTTTGTCTTCTGACTTTTGGTTATTGGTTTTATTCTTTTGGGGGGTTTGTTATTTTATTTATTTGTTTGTTTGTTTGTTTGTTTATTTTTGTTTGAGCTAGCGTTGTTATTGGTGTTCCGGCTTTAGGATGCAGAGTCAGAGTAGTGAGAATAGTGTAGGGTCACAGGAGCCCAGCTCCTGCTACGAGTCGGCCCTCACCGACCACTACCAGGTGGTGCGGCAGCTTGCCGAGGGGGGCTTCAGCCATGTGTTACTGGCCCGCCATCTCCTCACAGGGGCAGAGGTGGCAGTAAAAGTGGTGTCCAAGGCACAGGGGAACGTGCCCGTCCTCTCCGAACCGGAGAGGTTGATGGCCCTGGATCACCGCAACGTGATCCAGCTCTTCCAGGTCATGGAGAGCCCGAGCACCGTCTACATGGTCATGGAGCACGTAGATGGGGGAGACCTGTGGCGCTACATCCCGGAGGTCGGTGGCCTGCAGGAGGAGCAGGCCCGCCCGGTGTTCAGGCAGATCGTGCGCGCCCTGCGCCACTGCCACGACAGGGGCATAGTGCACCTGGACCTGAAGCCCGACAACGTGGTGGTGGACATCAGGGCCGGCAGCGTCAAGCTCATCGACTTCGGCCTGGGCGCCACCTTCACGCCTGGGCAGAAGCTCAACTGCTTCTGGGGCACTGTCCCATACCGTGCCCCTGAAATCGTGCAGCATCAAGAATACGAGGGTCCCCCTGCGGACGTCTGGAGCCTAGGGGTCACCCTGTTTCTCATGCTCACAGGGAGACGCCCACTTAAGGCCAGGGCGGCCAAGCGCCTGCAGGACGTCCTCATGCAGGCCAGCTACCACCTTCCCAGGTACCTTTCCCAGGACGCCTGCAGCCTCATCCAGCAGATGCTGAGGCTGGACCCCAGGCAGAGGGCCACCCTGGAGCAGGTAATGGGGCACCTGTGGCTGAGCCAGGGCAGGGAACCCTCGCCGAGTCCTCGCAGAGACCCACACCCCAGACACCCAGACCCCGCCATCATGACCATCATGTTCGACATGGGTTACAACCCCTACCACGCCTGGGTGTCCCTGGACCAGCAGAAATATGATGAGGCCATGGCCACCTATCTTATCCTCCAGCACCTGAGAACCCAGGCCGCGGCGGGGTGGGCGCTCCAGGCGAGGCCTGTGCGCAGAAGGGTGGTGGGGCCTCGCCCAGGCCCCATGGATGCCCCCGGCCTGCGCCCCAGCAGGTGGTGCGCCAGCGAGCCTGCCCATCCAGTGCCCCGGGAGCACCAGCCTCTGCTAGAGGAGGCCAGGCAGGCAGGGCACAGGGGCGCGGTCAGTGCCAGCGTGCCCGCCATCCCTCTGCGCTTCTTCCACGTGGGCACAGCCCCTCCCAGCCCAGCCTCCCGGGGTGACCCTGTGCCCCGCGGGCCCCAACACCCCAGGCCCAGCCCATGGAGGGTCCTCTGCGGGTGTGTGGCAGAAGGCCCCAGCTCCTCCTCCCAGGGGTCCTCAGGCCAATCCGCTGACAGCCTCCGGCAACTGTGCTGCTGCTTGCCCTGCTTCCTCGGACCCCCCTCCAGAAGAAGAGCGGCACCCAGGCAGGGAGGCCACGGGAGCCCTAGGTTCCAAAACAGAGTGGCCCCAGTGGACGCGCCCTGAGGAGGCACACGACCAAGGGACAGCCAGAAGACCCCGATCTCCGAGCAGCCTGACCTCAGAGTCGGCACCCGTCAGGAAGGGCACGGAAACAGCTGCAGCACTGAGGGACGCCCACTGGCCTGGGCCTCCCCGTGTGGACTCCAGCCAAGAGCCCGTCGGCCTCCACCACCACTCTCTGCCCCCTCCTGCCACAGACACCAGAGACTCTTCCCTGGGACACTTCCCCCTGCCCTGCTCTGCCCCGGCCTTCCTCCCAGGCTTCTGGGAAACCAGCGATGGTTCCTCATCAATTTCTCTTTCTCACCCATTGAATAATAAAATTGATGTTCCAAAGACTATTTTGTTTTGCTTTGTTTTAAGAGGGCAGGTTGAAAAATAGAGGAGATAAAACTTTAAAAGGAAAAACCCAAACCAGAGAGGCCTCAGGGCAAAAGCAGGAGCCCAGCAGACGTCCTGACCACAGCCTGGACCACTGGGCCTCCCTCTGCTGTTCTGTGTAGATAGAGACTCCCGCACCTTCAGCCAGTGTAGGTGGGGACTCACGTGCCTTGACCTCCTGTAGACGGAGATTCTCTCCTTGAGCCACTGTAGACTCGATTCTGTTTTAGCCGATTGCTTTGACCACAAAGGATCCCTCTCCTGCTCTTCAGGCCCCTCCCTGAGATGTGTGGAGAGGGTGGGTGGCAGGTGTTAGAGAAGACTCCTCTGGAAAGCCACTGGACTCCAGAGTGTCTGTGGCACCACCTCCATAATCCCAAGGGCAGGGAAGCCAAAGGAGGGCCAGTGGGTGGGGGTGGGCCGGCCTGCAGCAGTGTCTGGGTGTGGCACCAGCTCGCCTTGCCACTTGGGATCCCAAAATCTCCTCCTGGCTGCTGCTAAAGGTCACAGAGAATGAACACATGGGCTCTGGGGACTGGCGATCTTAAACCATCCCACAGTGGCTACTTACATAAAAACCAAGTGACCATCAAGGAAATGTTCCTAATATAAGAAAAGTTCCTAATATAAGAAGCTCCAAAAAGATTTTCAGGTATAGATGATGGCCCTGGAGAATTCTACCACACAGTGAAGAATTAAGACCAACTGTATACAAACATTTCCAGGAAGTGTAAGCACAGGGAACAACTTGCCATGTATTTTATGAAGCTGGGATTGCCCGACCATCAAACCAGAAAAGCTGCTGCCAGAGTAAAACCATCAGAGATACCCCAAATCCACAGACCAAAGTCCATCAAGAGTATAGACACCAATATCCCCATACGATACACTTTACAGAAAAGCCAAGAAAGGCACAGGATGGTATGGATTCATGTAGAATAATGACATGACAGAACTCAGCACCTATTAAAAAGGACCCCCAGATGGGTAGGACCAGGGAGTGTCAGGGACCCATCCTGTCCCCCAGACCTCCACACCTAAGAATAAGGTCTCTCTTGTCAGAAATGGCATTGTTAGCATGTAAGATGGGGGCCTAAGGGACGGGGTGAGCTCCCAGTTCAGCGTGGCTTGTGTCCTCATAGGAGGCCAGGGCAAGTTTGATTCAGTGTGACTTAGGTTGTTAGGGGACTGTCTTCTCTCCTGTTCAGGGGATGTCTGTAGTGAAACAATTTTCTTACCTCTCACTTTGGATATGTCCTAGAGGTATTTCTTGGAGGTTCCTGTGGGGGTTTCCTTTCCAATAGAGTGGAAACAGAGGTGAATAGTCATGTTGTAATTTTTAGTCTGAATTTCACAAAGCAGTATACTGGAAACTGAAGCAGGATTTTAAGACTGACATTCCAATCTTGAGAATTTCTTCTTTGTTAACCCCAGTCTATGCTCTTAAAGCCTTCAGTGAATTGTATTCACATTATGGACTTCACTGAAAACTACTGGTTTAAGTGTTGATCACATCTTTAAAATATCTTCACAGCAATACCTGAAGTTTGACCAAAAAATTGGGCACCACATTGTAACCAAGTTGACACACAAATTAGTCATCAATCACACTGCCTGAGCTCTGTAGCTCCCCACAAGCCTGGTGGAGGCCTCCACTGTCTCTCATTGTCCATTATCTCTCAATCCAACTTCCCCTCTGCAAGATGGTACTTCCCTTAGTCCCTCACTCATCTTGTTCTTGAGAGTACTTCCCAGTAAGCCTCCTACACATATATCTCCTTCTGACAGTCTGTTTGGGAGTTCTGACAGCAATGAACAAAGCATGCTACTCGGCGTTATGACCAAGTCTAAGTTAGAAATTAACTCCCAAATATTTTTGTTGCTACCTCTTTAAATATTAAAAAAATCACAGTCTGATATCTTTGAGAGAAATGAGCCTATCTTGGAAAAGCCATGATTTGACTCCCAGAATAAGGCAACTGATCAGTTAAATGGAAAGAAAATGATGATTTAAAAAAAGAACTCTCAAATAGAAAGCCTCCGACTTGTTTTTTCTTTGTCTGCTTTATGTCCAAGCAGGAACTGCTCAGAGTTTTGGAGCTCCAAGCTGTCACTCTGCTACCCTTAGCCATGCACAAGTTCCGGGAGTGTGTGCCCACAGACATTCAGCAGATGGTCTCTGGCTGGACATCTGGAAGTCTCATCAGATTATGGGGCACAAATTTGTGATAATAGATTTAATTCAGTTTTTGCTCAACATTTTTTGGCTGGTTTAAAGACCCTGGGGTCAGTATGTAACTTGGCAAGGGTTTTACAAAAATTATTCCGAATTTACCATCAATGGGCCCATCTCATACAATATTTTGTTTGTGAAACTCAGACCAGCTGGGTGAAAACTAATGAAAGGAATGCGATTATAGGGGGGTGGGAGGTCCACGTAAGCCTTGTTAGTGCATTAGTCATTCTGTGTACCCCTGCCCATGCCACATGGGCTGCTGCTCTATAATGAGTGCAAGATAACCTTGGGGAAGCATGGCCAGCCCCCTCTGTTTTTTCATTCTAGACTTCAGAATATGTGCTTTATTTGGATAATTCAGGAGAAACACAGTGTAATTGTACTTAGATAATTTTGCATTTTTGTTAGGGAGAGTCTGATATAAATCTTAAGAACAGAATATAAATGAAGTAACCGCTTCACCCTACAGCAACGCTGATACAATGCTAAAGAATTTTCTCTTCCCATCAAAAATAGCATAAATTGAGTATTTGCATGAAAGAGTGTCATCTTTTTCATTTTCCTTTCTTTTCATAGCATCTAACAGCCAATTTTCACTCAAGAAAAATATGTTGAATAGATGGATTTCCTTTTCTTATTTTTTGTTTAAAACTCAGATTAAACTAAGAAGAAAAAGATTAGCAACCCATCAAGAAAGTGATCAAAAGTTATAAAAAGTTACTAACAGAGCTGGGAATGTGGCTCAGTGGATTTGAACCCAGGGTACAATTGAACCCCTTGGGTTCAATCCCTGGTACCATAAATAAATAAATAAATAAATAAATAAATTTACTAACAGAAAAGGAAATCTAAATGGCCAATAAACATATAGAAAGGTGTTTAGCCTGATGTTAATTAGGAAAATAAAAATAAATGATAATCAGGAACCATTTCACACCCTCCAGACTGGCAAAAATGTAAAGAAAAATTCCAAAGATTGGCAAGAAGTCTCAAACATTTTGGGACCTATAAATTGGTACAACTATATAATCTAGTCAGGTTGAAGATACACTTTTCTTGTGACCCCACAATTCCATTTCTGGATACATACCCTAGATAGGGATATAAGTTCAGGAAGGTTCATTGCAACATTGTTTCAAAAACACAATCTGAATGTCCATTAATGGAAGAATGGACAAATACATTGTGGTCTACTTTCACAATTAAAAACTATACAGCAGTTAATGTATAGTTATAACAACTGTTAGCATGGATAAACCAACAGCAAAATCCAAAAATCCACAAATATGTCTAGAAAATAATACTTGATTGCAATTAATGATGCAAAATATGTTTTTTAAATTCTTAAACAAACATGAGAATGATGAACCTGAAATAATTTGTGTCGTTGCCTCCAAGGAGAAAGGCAAGGAAGTAGCAGAGAGAAGGTTCAGAGATGACTTCCACCATATCTATAATTGAATTTGGAAGGAGGGCAGAGAAAAACCTAAGGAAAATAAGAAAACTAATGTTCAATATATAATTTCTTATTCAAATTTTCTAACAACCACAATATTTTACATAACAAAATCAACTCTTATTTAGAAATCTAAGATTAGAGATCATTCTCAAACTCTCTTCCCTCAACAGTCCAACTATGGGGAGATCGGAGCTCATTCCAACCACAACCCTTACCCAGCTGGTTCTGGAATTGTCCCAGTTGCCTGCCATCCACGTTGCCAGTAGCAAATCACCAGTAACAAAGCACAATTTGCTTGAGAGAGTTGAGCTCATCTTCTTTGCAAGTACGCTGCATTTCCATTCATTTCTTTGCTTGCACAAGTAAAACCTTGAAGTGGCCTCTTTGATAAGCCATTAGAAAATTCTACACTACTAGAAATTCCATCAACCCACCAAGTCTCTATATTTAATTCTGTCACATAAATTAATGATTTTATTTGGAAATTTGGAGCTGAGATGACCTGATCTGGAATTTTTTCATTTCTTAAAAAGCAAAACAAAGAAAGAAAACTCCAAGGCCTTCCTCTGCCACCTCAAATTATGACAGAAATACATGTTCTTTGTAAGAAAACTCAAAGAACAATGCTGAAAAGTATTCCCCAATTTAAAAATCCCTTTATAATTCCAACTCTGAAGTAATTACCTTCGACGTATTAACATTATCATTCTCCAGTCTTTTTATATGTGTAGATTTCCTGCACACACATACACAATCCTATACACACACACACACACACACACACACACACACACACATTTCAAATCACAGTGTGTCCATTGCCTCTTATTTTTCTCACTCAACAATGCATTCCATTTCACTATTAATCTGAAGCATTATTTTCATGGTACACACAGTATTCCCTTGTATGAATATTCCATAATTCATTTAAACAATTCTCCCTTTGGACAGCATTTACATATTGTCAGATTGCCATTTGTGAAGGCCCAAACCAACTTAGGTCCCTAGCAACCCTGTCAGCAGTATCCAAGAGTGTCCATTTCCCTGTTCCCTTAACAACACTGCTGACCAAGTGTTTTTTTTTTTTTTTTTTTCCTCCACAGAAAGATAATAGGAGACTCTCATTCGGACACATGAGTCTAGAGAGGGAGTGACTGAATGAATGAACAACACTTTGAAATTCACATCTCAGTATTGTTCAATTATCAATGATTATGTGCCTTTTTCTCTTCGGTGGAAGCTATTGGTTATCATTTTGAATTTTACAATGTTTCTTTAATTAACCACTCTGCTCCCAGATGTGTAAGCCCCCTGAGGCCATAGACTGTGCCTCATCTATCATTGTATCTCCAGGATCTTACACAGAAAAAGCTTTTCAGAGATTTCTATTCAAGTGATGAATACAAGAATGCTAAATTCTTTTTTTTTTTGTAACATGCAAATATTTTTTTTTATTGGTCGTTCATAACATTACATAGTTCTTAATACATCATATTACACGGTTTGATTCAAGTGGATTATGAACTCCCGCTTTTACCCCGTATACAAATTGCTGTATCACATCAGTTAAAGAATGCTAAATTCTTGAAGAGGCAACAACAATTGATCATGCAGTGGAAAACATTTATATTAAAGATATTTCAGAAATAACATAGACATTGGATCCAATATTTCTAGTTTAAAAACTTCAGTTTTCCATGTTCATCTCAACTGTTTGTTTGATTTTAGGCTACTAGACCCTGACTATACTCATACTGGGTATTGAGGAAACTGAGTCAAATAACAAGAAAATATTTCTGTGTGCAATGGACACATGCTTTGTGTGGCAGTGTAACCTGGCAATAAACTTGACAATGCTTTCAAAAAACTTGGGCTATCGCCCTAGGTTTTTTGTCTACACTGGTAATAGTTGGCTCTATGGTAGTAAGACTGTTGCAGCAGCAAAGATAGATTGCAACTGAAAAAGACCAAAAGCGTTGGCATTACACTCTCACACTGTCTGGGAGAGAGGTCCCGTGTCAGACCCTGCAAGTCTCCCTTGACCACATGCCAGACCAAGAGAGGCAGTATCGCCCCAGCACCTCAGAGACAAGAGCAATTCCAGGAATTTCATTGGGGGTAGATTTGTCATATGCTCTGGACTGACTAGAAGCAGCCACAATTGGTGTTCTATAAAGCAAGACATATTTTTAGATTCAACTCTCAGCTCGGGTCACACAGAGCCTGGGTTCTGGATATTATCCATCAGGATTTCTCAAATTGCAGAGGAGGGGGTCATGACCCCAGTGGGGTCACAGAGAGGAAACAGCAAAGCATCAAGTGGTGTTCTTGAAGGGGAAATTCTCTCCCGTCGGTGTCCTTGTTGCCATCAAACTGACTCCGCAGTTGTCTTTCCATCTCTCAGCAATGACAGCTGCTTCTGGTGCAAAACTTACCAAGTGCCAGCCTCGTTAGGGGCTTTCATTTCCAGGGTCCCTAACATATTTCACATCATAGTCGTGCAGAAAATGATGCTATTTGTGCAGCGAAGGCACAGGCAAGTCTTCTGTGGCAGAAGGCCACTAGCCGAGGATCTGAAATCCCCAAGTGTCACCCAACTGGTTGGTCTCTTGGCTGAGAAATAACACCATCGCAGCACATATGTAATCAATCTGTGTCATGCCATCGGGAACTGATTTAGAGAGATGAGAATCTTATTTAATAAATGCAAATTTACCGGTTATATTTATTATTCCTATTTATAAACGAATCTTCAAAAGGCTAAAAAACCTTGCCCCTGATCATGGGGCTAGTTAGGAACCCAAACTCTGGTGTAGTAGACAGTATTATTGTTCACAACTATTTGTTCCTTTCTCATTCTTGCAATGCTTCTTTGAAAATGGTACATAGTTCCTCAGGCCATTGACTTTGGGTTTGGTCATGTGTCTTGTGCCACAGGTAACATATAGATAGAGGCTCTGAGTGCACTTGCATCATACAGCTTGACCTCTTCCCTAAGAACATGCCCTAGAGGTAGCTACCAAAATGAAAAGACATGTGAAGCAAAGTTCAGAAGAACCTAACAAAGCTACAGCCAACCCATAGACCTAGGGATAAGCAATGTGGTTGTGAACTACTGACTTTGAGAGTTTTTAAACAATGAGCTAATATGCTAGGTCTGTCTGCCTCCACAGACCTGGTACTTTCTCATCCTTCAAGTAGCTGTCCCTGTCAGTCTATTTTTCCTAGTATTTTTATTTTTCATGTTCTCTGTAAGAATAGTGGAACTTTTCTTTATGTCTTTTTTTTTTTTAAGAACCATTAACATGGGAAGAAACCAGTAGTTGGAATTTTGAAACTGGCAAGAATGCTTTTTTTTTTAAGAGAGAGAGAGAGAGAGAATTTTTTTTAAATATTTATTTTTTTTAGTTTTCGGCGGACACACATCTTTGTTTGTATGTGGTGCTGAGGATCGAACCCAGGCCACACGCATGCCAGGCGAGCGCGCTACCGCTTGAGCCACATCCCCAGCCCTCTTTATGTCTTTTTTTATTTGCTACATAAGGACCTCACCAGGTGTGAACATGAAAGAAATGAGAATTATTCTTTCCAAGTGAATAATAATGTTTATCCTTTTCAGAACCATCCACTATGCTAGCAATGTTTAAATAGGTACTATTTGGTGAGATGCACAGGACATTCTTCACACAGGTTAGCACACAGTGCCTATTTAGAGAAGAAAACAATTCATCAATATTTGTTTTGCTTAGGAGAAAACAAAAGACTCATATTAATAATAATAATATTAATAATAATAATAATAATGCTCTTTAGGTTTGTTAAGCCATGGCCCAGCTCTGCTAAATAGTATTATTTAATCCCTTCATCTATCCTAAGAGGCAGATGTTCCAGAGATGGCTAGTTTTGCCCCATAACCATTCTCCCTGCCTTCCTTTAGTAGTAGAAACCTGAAGCTAGTCACATGACCTCCAGCAAATTCTACATTTCCCATACTCCCTTGCAGTTAGGGATGGCCACATGGCTAAGGTCTGGTCAATGGGATTGGAACAACTTCCAAGTCATATCATTAAATGAAAAATAGTGTACCCTCTTCTTTGCTTTTCCTTGTTCCCTCTGTCTGGAATCAGACAAAATGGCAATAACCACAACAGCCTTTTTACCATGAGGTGGGAGCCTAGCATAGAGGATAGAAGAACAACTAGATAGTAGGTAGGTTCCTGTCATTATTGAACTGCCATACCATCCTTGTATCACCTACCTAACTACATAAAAGAGAAATAAAAATACATCTTTTTTTAATGCTACCATATTTTGAGTGCTCCCCACTACCATGTGTTTCCTCTTCTTTTATTGTTAAAAACTTAATAAATAATCTACTAATGCTGTAGTTGTTCGAATTTTTTTCAGATAGAGAAATGAAAGTTCAGATTGATTACATTCCCACCATTACTTATCAGTAGAGCCAGGACTTGGCTGAAGGTCTAACAGATGCCAGAGGCCAGGTTCTTCTCCACTGTGATCATCAGACTCCAAAGGCCAGGATTTACACATACTGCTCAATTTTCTCCTGCCTCTGTTGCTAAGGTTTCAGTTACAAATATCATGATACAGAATATTTTCCCACTAGGAAACAAACCTTCTTCCAATCCACCAGAGGTATTCTCTGACATGAAAGAAAAATACCCAACTATCCTGCTACTTCCATAGCCAGGATGTTCAAGAGAATGAACAGGCAAAAGCGAAGTGAAGGCCCCAAGACATCCTTTGATAACACAGGAAGAACATTTTAGAACATATTAGGGACTGCATTCAGTCTCTGGGTCAGAGATTCAAGCAACCAAATGGTATCTCCCAGAGAAAGGTTAGGAGCATCTTCAGGATTTTTTTATGTGATTGCTTGCTAGAGGGATATTGAAACATATTTTGATTTACAGTATGCCCTTAATGAATTAAGAATCGTTTTTTCTAGTTTTAACTATACCAGAAAAGTAGGAATATAATATGAGAGGAAAATCCATAGACCAAGTTTCATACTAATGAAACAACAACAAATGATTTGAAAATGGTGGAACTTATCCTTCAGCTCCTAGGAAGGCTCTTCGTTAGCTACAAGATGAAGTTTAAAAAGAAAAGATGATAATAAAACATTTTGAGATTATCAAGAAGTTATCTAATTAAAATATGAATTAACATACATTCTCATTAACAATGAACCTCATCCTAAGTATAGATTGAGACTTGATGTATTGACTAATAATAGCATAAAGTTGTCACAGTTAGGGGCTGGGGAAAGCACTTATCTCTTAACACCTTATAAGAACACTAGTGCATAGTATATAAATGTAGATACATATACATATGCATACTTAGTATATATAACTGAAGATATCCTTATTTTGAGAGTGTGTGCTCAAAAATGTTTTACTGGTAAAAATGTTTTACTGAATCATAATGATATTCTTCCCTATCTGAAAAATGATTCTATTAATTTTCCCACCTAAAAGGGCAAGTACATCTAGTCCTGTTCATATAGTTTTAGTGCACAGGACTTGGTACTTAGGCAAATATGAAGAAGGAAATATCACACATAAGTCATCAACTTTTGGTCTCAGAAAAGACAGATATCTTTCTATATGCTGTATTTTTTGGATGCAATAACCTGCTAAATCGTGGAATCAGATTATTTCACATCACACCAGCACATATTGGATAAACCGAAATGGGTTAAAATGAAATTTCTGGATGATAGGGTATTGTGCATGTAGAACATGTCAAACTAAAATTCTGATTTTTATGTGCAAATAAGTATTGCCAAACATCTTTGAATCATGCATTATTGCCATTTAATGAGTGTCTACCATGTAGACAAATTTTTATCCATGTTCTAGTTATTCCTTGCAATAAGAACAATAATAATAAACACCTACATACATCTCTGCAGCAGGTACCATTCTAAGCATGTATAGTCATGCTTAGTCCCTCAGTATCTGGGGAGGTTTGAGTCCAGGACACACCCTGCCCCAGCATGGATACCAGAATATACTGGATGCTCAATTTCCTTATATAAAATGATGTAGTGTTTGCACATCCTCCCATATGCTTTAAATCATCTGTATAAAACCTAATGCAATACAAATGCTATATAATTAGTTGTTATAGTTTATTGTTAGGGAATAATGACAAGAAAAAGTCTGTACATTATAGCAAGATGCAATTTTTTTCAAATGTTTTCCACCTGTGATTGGTTGAATCCATGGATGCCAAAAGCACAGATATGGATGGTGGGCTGTACTAACCCATTCCATTTTCCAGTTGGCTTTCTGAGGTATGATTTGTCATCCCCATCTTAATCTTACACCTGAAAAAAACGAAAGCACAAAAAATTGAAGTATCACCCTCAATACACCCAAGTTCATCCATGGCAAAGCTGGGATCCGACTTCATCCTTTTAGTTACTATGCTTTACTGCTAACGACCTAGCAAGGTGAATATGCTTAGTTCTATTTTATAGATGAGAAAACTGGGGGCCTGTGTGGTAAAACTAGAACTTGAGCTCAACCTAACTGAATTCAAAGTCTCTTCCCTTTCCACCGCAGCCTGACACCTTCTTAATGCCAACTTGGTACTGATTGGCTCCTGGGGAGTATGGGGAGGGCAGTACTTCCTCTTGTTGATAAACCTATAGGAGAAATGTCAGCACTGCCGTGAGCTAGATGCTAAAGATGAGATATAAAGACCAACACCATCTTGTTTACTTTGCTTTACCATTAGTTTCCTCTTCAATCTATAGTGTCTTTTTTTAAGCCACATTTCAATTTTGTAAGGGTTTATTTCATTAAATAGAAATTTTAAATTTCAAATAATCAAATATGTTATTTATTTTCTGCCAATGGAAAGACCAAAAGGAATGTTCCCAATTGGTCTGCAGCTGGTCAGTAATAATAATTCGAGGTTCATAACCTCTCCACTTTGTGACTCTGCCATCTTCAAGGTGAGCCTTCTGAGGCCACCGCACTTTGGCTGCAGAGAAAGAACCTGGAGGATCCTGAGTGGCAGGTGTCCTGGCCAGGGTTGGAGTTGCTAATGCTCCATCAGCCAGAACACAGGTGAGTACACTTCAGTGTGAAGAAGGCTGAGAAATGGAAACTAGCTCTGTCCCCAGAAAGAGGATCAGGAAACAGGATTGGTGGACAACTAGCTGGTCTCTGCTACAGTGAATCTTCCCATAATGCAGAAGAAAATGTAATGAATTAACATTCTAATTACAAATATTCTCTAATCCTAAATCAAGCTGCTTTAGAAGATCTCTACAAAGTTGATCATAAATGACGTTCCATTTTCTTACTTTAAAGTTCACAAAACCGGGCTGGGGCTGGGGCTCAGAGGTAGTGCATTTGCCTGGCATTGTGTGAGGCACTGGGTTCAATTCTCAGCACCACATAAAAATAAATAAATAAAATAAATGTTTATCAACAACTAAAAAAAATTAAAATAAATAAAGTTCGCAAAACACCTTTCCTTTTTAATGATTCATAATTCATATTTTAAAGCAATTCAAGCCACAATTAGATGAAATTGCACAATCACAGAATTTTAGATTTGAAAGAAACCTCATTTTGCAAATAAATTTAAAAAAAAACTGGAAACAGAGAGAATGGGTGGGTTGGTCAAGGTCACACAGCTACTTACTGATGTTACCCTGAAGAGCTATAGTATTTTTCAGTTATAAGCTTTAACTTCCTTGAGTAAAATGTCCTTTATGACCAAATATAATTTGAACTTTTTCTAAAGACTCTTTTTTTCCCCATTCCTTCCCATTAGGGAAATTACTTTTACTCTTTGTTCAAGGAATTGATATCTCAAAGGACAAAATATCCAAAATAAAAAGAACTTACTTAAGAATCCCTTTCATCCATAACCTGAATCCTAGAAGCATTCTGTTCCCTTTACAACTGAGGAACAATTTGAATCCTGTTCCCTTGTCCCTTGACTTTGTGAGCATCATAAAAGTATCATAATCTACTCCACCCACATTTTTTAGAATAAGTTAATCATATTTCTTAAGGTATTATTTCCTGGAGTTTTTTTAGAATAAATCTGATCAAGTGATAATTGTGTGTTTAAAAAAATTAAATTCTAAGCATAGGGCTTCTACAAGTATTTGCTGAGCACTTTTACTATAGGCCAAGTGCTGCAAGTTAGATGCTGGAGATGAAATATAAAGACCAACACCACCTCCGTTCATTACCTGTAGTACAGCAAGCCTCTTACTTTGACCACTCTTCCCACCAGAAAGACTTTTTCCTTTTTAGGAAAGTAGAATACATATTCAGAAAAGTGCTGATACCTTAAGCACTCGGCATGGTGAAATTCCACATACTGAACCAACTTGGGAAACCAGCACTCAGAATAAGAAATAACAAATTATTGGTGCCAGGGTTGTGGCTCAGTGGCTCAGTGGTAGAGCGCTTGCCTAGCATTCGTGACATGCTGGGTTTGATCCCCAGCACCATATAAAAGGTATTGTGTTCATCTACAACTAAAAAATATATTTAGGGCTGGGGATGTGGCTCAAGCGGTAGCGCGCTCGCCTGGCATGCGTGCGGCCCCGGTTCGATCCTCAGCACCACATACCAACAAAGATGTTGTGTCCGCCGAGAACTAAAAAAAATAAATAAATAAATATTAAAAATTTAAAAAAAATTTAAAAAATATATATATTTTTAAAAAAAGAAAGAACAAATTATGCTAGGGATGTGGCTCAAGCGGTGGCGTGCTCGCCTGGCATGCTCTGGGCGCTGGGTTCGATCCTCAGCACCACATAAAATATAATAAAGATGTTGTGTCCACCGAAAACTGAAAAATAAATATTTAAAAAATTCTCTCTCTCTTCTCTCTCTCTTTAAAAAAGAAAAAAAAAACAAATTATCAACCCCACAGGTGCCTCCCTTGAGTTCCCTTTCAGTGACAAATTCTCTAGCATAATCACCATCCTGATTTCCAATAGCATAGTTTCATTGATGATTTTAAATTTTATATAGGGGCTGGGGATGTGGCTCAAGTGGTAGCGCGCTTGCCTGGCATGCGTGCGGCCTGGGTTCGATCCTCAGCACCACATACAAAAACAAAGATGTTGTGTCCGCCAAGAACTAAAATATAAATATTAAAATTCTCTCTCTCTCTCTCTCTCTCTCTCTCTCTCTTATTTCCTGGAGTTTTTATATAAATTTTATATAAATAAAATAATATTAAAATAATATGTTCTGGTTTCTGGATTCTTTAGTTTCTTGTAAGATTCATTCATGTTATTGCATGTGGTTGTTGTTTGGGCATGCCCAATCTCTGTCTGTAGTGTAAATATTATATGTAGTTTAAATATGCTACAATTTATTTAACCATTCTTCCATCAATGGGTATTTGTGTACTTTCTAGTTCAGCCTTTTATGAATGAGGCTGCTATAACATTCTTGTAAGTGTCTTTTGGAGAATTTGTGTATGTGGATTTGTTTACTGTATACCTAAGAATGCAGTTTCTGGATCATATGGTGCACAGAGGTTAATACATACTGCCAAACGGCTTTCCAAAGTCTTTGTACCAACTTACCTTCCCCCAACTACCTATAAGAGCTTATTTATAAAACACTTTTTTTTGTGGGGAGTTGGGGGTACCAGGGATTGAACTCAGAAACACTCAACCACTGAGCCACATACCCAGACTTATTTTGTATTTTATTTAGAGACAGGGTCTCACTGAGTTGCTCAGTGCCTCACTTTTGCTGAGGCTGGCTTTGAACTCATGATCCTCCTGTCTCAGCTTCCCAAGCCACTGGGATTACAGGAAAATGCCATCATGCCCTGCTATAAAACATTTTCTAAATTTTTAAATGCATTCATAAGTAAAATAAGTAATATCCTCTTCCAAAAATCAATTAAATAAAGCAGAAGTACAGAAAAGCATGGAGGACCCTAAAATCAACTTCCTCCAGGAAGTACTTGCCAAGCATGCATGATTCAGGGGATGGGGTTTCATGGCCCTAAGGGACATGGGGGATGGCAGACAAAGTGCTCAAGGTGAAGATGAATTGGAAATAAACCTATTATCCAAGAGAATGGCAAGAAAACTACATTTCTTGAACCTTAGCACTGAGTGGAGGAGGAGAGACATTCCCCACCCACCCAATTCAGGATAATTCATAACCAACCACTGGCCCTCACAGGGTTTGTAGGCCAAGTTCATATTAGCTTAGAAGTCTGGAAAACCTCAAGTCTAGTCTAGTTTAAAGCAGTTCTGAATAAGTAGTTCATTCAAGAAGCCTGGGGAAAATGGGGAAGGGGGATCAAAATCAGGGCTGGGGTTATAGCTCAGTGGTAAAGCACTTACCTGGCACATGTGAAGCACTGGGTTCAGCACCACATTAAAATAAATAAATAAAATAAAGGTATTGTGTCCATCTACAACTACAATATTTTAAAAAAAAATCAAAATCACCCTTCAAACCAGATCTCAAAGAAATCTCCTTGTAATTACCTAAGAAATAAGAACTCATGATCAAGTCATACAGCTCACAAGAAACCAAGACATCACAAGCAAGAGCTAGCAGAAACAATTGCCTGCAACACTGGAATTACCTCACAAAGATAAATTGAATATCTATAATATCACTAGAGTTTCCATAGCAAATAATTTCTATTTCTATCACTTAAGGCCACTGTTATTTTGTAATTTTCTCTTACTTGGAAGGAAAGTAAAGCTTACTACATGATTTTCTATTTCTTTAGCAAAAAATTTTTCTAGATGTTTCCCAATTTCAGTTCTTTATGTACCACCTTCATGGTTTCTTCCCTGTAATTTACTAGGTATTGAGCCCAGGGATTCTCTACCACTGAGCTACATCCTCAGCCCTTTTTATTTTTTATTTTGAGACAGGGACTCACAAACTTGCCTAGACTGGCCTTGAACTTAACAATCCTCCTGCTACCATGCCCACCTTGATATCATTGTTATTTGCTCAATATTTTATTTAAATGACTAATTTTTAGAAAATTTACCTTCCTACTTTAGCCTAACCCTAAGCAATAATATCCTAGATCATGACATTGACATACAAATTATGTTTCTAACTCAATTTCAAATAGATATTTAACTATTAACATTGCAAATATTGGTACAAGTACTATGCAAAATAATTTTGAGCACTTCCGGGGTTATTCCTACATGGAATAAGCAAATTTCATTTTGAGGAATGAGCCAGGCAAGGCCAAGGTACAGACTAAGGGAGGAAAGATGTCATAGATACCTTTGGGATAGGGGCACATGAAATACCGAAAACCAAACAGAAGGGTAATATAAAAAAAAAGAACCCTGCCTAATGGATGGGTGCATCTTGGAATTCACCATGTGTACTGTCATAGGTGAAAGAACTCATGGGGACCTTCAGACTCACTGGTTGCGCACTATGTCTGCACTGCCACATAGGTAGCAGAGGATACTCTTGTGCATGACACACTTCTATCCCCAGGGCATTGACTGTAAATGACCATTATGTCTCCCTTAGTCAAGAAAGCATAATCCAGAGCACACAAATAAAAAATTTTTTCCAGTTTAAGATAAAATTTACATTTACAAACTTCTATACTTCATCATTGGACATGTTTGATTGTTATTATTATACATTTCAAATTACTTCCAATGCATTTCACAACCCAAGACATGCTCTTATCCAGTCACCCCATTTTACAGATGAGGCAAGTGAAGTTCAAGAAGGATGATTCTCCTGATCTTTCCCCTATGTTCTTTGCCACAGAGCCCTATGTCCTCTTTTATCAACCAGAGGCTTAAACATAATGGATTTAGTTTTTAAGGCAGTTGTTACATTTTCTTAGTTAATAATCTCTTCAAATAATGAGTGCATCATACCAGTAATCCAAACATCTATGATAAAAACCTGAATTCTCTGGCATCCACATGTCCCTCTGAGAATAAGAACACCTCCATTTGACTCAAGAAAACTCACCTTGGGAGGACATGTTGGCCGGTTGGCTTTTCGGTCCTGTCTCTAACGCAGCATCGCCATTCTAACACGTGGGGAGATTCCTGTGTGATTTGGTAACCAAGGTTCTTTGACTACATGAAAGAAAGAGATCAAAATAGGAGCTAGCCAGGCTAGCCTGCCATTTAACAACTTCTTGATTTGCACAGTTGCAGAATTTTAAAAGTATTTCTCCATTGTGACTTGGAAAAGTTCCCATGGAGTGGAAGGGAAAATAAAGTGCTTCACTTGAGGGAGAAAAAATTAAAAAATAAAAAAAAAGGGAAACCCACATGGCTCCTTTCCCCTCTCTCTTCCCATTACTGTTTTCTCTCTTGCATTAAGAAGCCTAACAGAGACAGAACAGAAGCATAACAACTCTGAGTTCCACAACACCAGGGGGCACTATTCCCATGGCATTTTATGAAAAATGACCCCAAGAGCACAATTCCATAGCTTGTAATATGAATGGGGTCTATGGGGTTGTTTACATAGCTCTGAATTATTTGGGAGTGGGAGTAGCCTTTTAAATGAATGCTAGAATGTAGCTACCTTGGGAAAATGGCTCACCACAGCCAAGTCTTTAGATTGAACAAAATTCTTCCTCTATCAAAAGGACGAGTTGGCTCTTCTACAGTAAAGATGCACGATTAATTGCATTTCTTCCACAACTCAACTTACAAGTCTAGTAAGTAGTCAGGCTATTCCCCAGCACCAGAAGCCAAAATTCTACTGCCAAAGGCATCCAGCCACACAAGTACTCACACCAGTCTGCATCCTTGCTTAAAACTACCTTTATGATGATCCATGGGAGCCTCTTGCTTCAACCATAAATTATACATTTCTAGGAATACAGCATTTCTCTTCATTGACTGCCATTTCCAGGAAAGAAGAGGGGTTTTTTCTTTTTTTTTCTTTTTTTCTCTTTTTTCCCCCTTACTGCACTCAGTGTAAGTCTTTCTGCTGACATTGTCCATAATTAAAAATCAAAGTAATAAAGTGACATTCTCAAATTTGAATATGGGTACAAAAAGCTTAATTGCCAGTTCTTCCTGCCAAACAGCACAGTGGCTCCAACATTAAGTCACAAAGATTTTCAAGAGAGTGATTTGATAGGACTTTAGAAGTGCACACACTTAATTTTGTTAGAACAAGTTTTAGAACCTTAAGACAAGCTGTAAATATCAAATTACATTTTTTTTCTCTTCATTTTTATTTATTGCAAAGTTACTTAACAATTGCTACCAGAACCCAAGTGGATATATAACTGTTCAAAGGTCTAAATTAATAAGAATTAAAAAGTTTCTTGGACTTAAAGTGTTTGTTTCCTTGTGAATATACAAATCATTATAGTTCCCTGGATGATCAGGACCCAATGTCTGACTTCATATGAGTGAACAAATGGTTACTAAGTAAATTATGTCTCTTATAGAATGAAGTTGGCCCAAGTCAGTTTAGTTCACAATGTCATCCCCATTAACACAAACAAGTGCAAAAAAAAAAAAAAAAACGATAATATTTGACACATTCAATTTTTTTTTCTTGAACTCCAATATTCCGAAAAACTAGAAGGAATAAACTTCACTTATTATATTAAAAGATTAATCCATAATAAGTTAGATTGTAACTTTTTTCCTAGGATATTGCTAATAGGATAGAGTGGGGTCCTGCACATAGATGATTTCGTCACATATGGTATTAAATTGATTTTAAGAATTGGGACTGTTGTATACACTCGATTAGAACATCCACAACAAAAAGTTCAAAATTTTCATAATATAGAAATCATCTATTTCTCAAGTGCCACATCTTTTTACTAACATTTTTTTAATGTGGAAAAGACTTAGGTGTGCTCCAATTGTGCTTAACTGCAATGCTGGGCAAATTATTGTATTGCATCTTGTGATATAGCAGTTAGAATTGTTTTTATTTCAAGCACGGAATCTGTATTAAAAATAACACAGTTTCATGTCCTTCCTTCTGTATTTTCTCCTAGCACAAGGGAAAAAACACATTCCCTAATATATTTTCTGGGTGCACTGTCTTTGTAATATTTCCTTTGCAAAGGTCCTGTTCATATTTGTATCTTATTACTTTTCTTATACTGGATTTATTGATAGTTTCTAACAAAAATATGATTTCAGTATATTTACTGAACAAAATTCAATATAACAGACCCCAATTCAATTTTTTTCATCAAAATGGAGAACAATAAAGAAGCTAAAGTCCTCAGTTCAGACACAAGGCATCAAAAAAACTTATATTGTTTAAAGAAATAACTCAATAAGGAGGAAGTGATAGATATTACTTAAAGAACAACATTAGCTTTGTTTATTTATCTATGTTTCTAATAATCCTGCCTCTAACTTAGTCAGCGACAAACATTTTTGGTGTTCCTTGGTTATTGAATCTCACATAAATTTGGTCATTTTCTAAAAATAGCAGAAAAAAATTTCGATTATGCATTGCAAGATACCCACGGTCCATATTTACTGTTAATCATCATTGCATGCATTTAAATTTAATTTAAAAGAATTTTTAAAACCTTATTGAGTATGTTTCCCAGATTATTTTGCTATTGTGCCAGTATTTTTCGTAAGTTAATCACGTTTACGTTTTTGCATGTATATGAAGAGTTTGTATTCTGAATTTCTAATGTCCTGCTTTTGAAGACCGATTACAGAGGGCTTTCTTCATTGACCATTAGGTAAAGGGTTGAAAAATAACTTGGGTTTACAATAGATTTTTAGTTTAATGGATGGGCGTATTTATTATTTACCTGTTTTCAGTCTCTTGTGTATCACCTAGTGATGATTATAGTTGTTTTAAAGATGATCCTTATTTATGGTCTATTGCATCATCCTGAGATTTAGTAATGATTTTAGATTTCCCACCTAAATTACAGGGCACTTTCCACTGAAAATGGTAAACAATATTACAAACTAAAAAAAAAGAAGTAATCTGATTTCTGGGAAGAGGGAGCCCAGTGAAAGATGTGTGCTTTTATAAGGATGGACAATGGAAAGCAAAATAATAACTCCTAACTTTGATTGTTCAAATATATTCTGCAATACAGAGAGCTGCATGCAGGCTGGAGCAGGCATGGGGCAGGAAGGTTAAGTAGAGAAGAAGGCACAATACTTCAGATTGGCAGTAGACTGCAGCAAGAATAATCTAATCAAAACGAAATTAAATTATCTCGTCCCAGGGCAGGCTCCTGGGACTGCTGCATTGAATGCTAGCAGAGCTCCTCCTAGACGTTTTTCCCCAGTCAAACTCACATGATGAATGCAGATGAAATTTGAAATATGAAAATCTGAAATAATTTATGGAAGTTGTCAGAAATTTGGCCTGCTTGTGGTGTAATTTCCTCTGAGACGAGGCAGGCCGGCTCACTGCTGCAAGACTTGGAGTGGCTGCTGGCCTTCCAGTGGATGGATCAACCCCTTTAAAATGCTCTTCCAGACAAATTACAGCTCATTACACACAGCCTTGCACCATGCCATTATGTCAGAGGAAATCTTTTTTCATTTGCACAAATTTGCTTGGAATTCTCATATTTATTTGAGCATCCATTATCGAATCTGAACATTGAATTATCCACAATTATTTTCTGGGTACGCGGATGTTTGTGTATATGGAATAGATGGTGACTGCGGGGCTATAAAAATATTACAGTGTGGCTGAAAACCCCACGTACTTTGCAGCTATGTTACAAAGAGCATTGTTTAACTGCTGAAAGAGAATTGACTTTTGCAAGGATATTTACAAGATTCATTTTCTTTTGGAACATACTCTGAAGGAAACTAAACTCTGCTTTCTGTGATTTTCTCTGCTTTGTGGTGATATAAGAATTACAAATAATCTGTTACACCTGAGTTCAGATCCTGTTCCCCTCCCCATGCAATTTGGTTTTTGATCATCATTTTCATATTAATTGTATGCTGGTGTATATTCTCAAACAAAGCAAGTATGCTGATTGCTGCAAAGAGCATCACTCTCCTGAAAATCACTCCTTTCTTTCTCATTTTTCCTCATAAGGTTGTCATGGCAAAAGTGGACTCTTTATTGCTCGGAAACACTGCAATAAAATCACAGAATGAAATAATTGTCTGAAAAAATTCACAATGCTATTTACCCGCTAGCTTTATACAAATCCTAATTACAAGAATGTTTATATTGTGGCTTTTAAATGTTTGCTATTGTTTCACATAATAAATCTCTGCTTCATGTGACAGTGGTAAATCGAGTGCAGTCCTTTTCAATATTATTTTATCCAGTCATTCAGGCTTGTATCTAAATGCTCATCAACCTTTCCAGTGACTAAATAATTAAATGCCCTCTATTGACTTGTTGACATGTCACAACTTATGGCAGGTGTAAACTCAAAAGAAAAATGTAATCATTTTCCAAAGCCAACTTTATTTTTCTTCTAAAAGCTTTTATACATAGATTTTTAAAAAAAAACTGAAAAAAAAAATTCTAAAGGAAGCATATCTTTAATATCTCAGTATGATTTTATAAATCAGATTCTGCTACAAGGAAACAAATTTTTGCAAATAGGATTTGTTTTGGTCAAAGAATCAGTGACACTTAAGAAATCAAGGTGAGACAATTGGCTTTTAATATAACCTATTATTTTTCTAGCCATAATACATTAACATTAGCATATTATATTTTTTAAGTAAAAAAGAAAATTTATTCTATATAATATAAGTAGTGAGTATTAAAATTTAAGAAAATAAATTTGGTTTTGAAAGCATTGGGAAAGCTGGGTTCTTGGATAAAACCAAAGCAAGTGCCTTCCAAACTTCAGCCCTCCAGAGCCTCAATCCTCTAAGATCCACTGCAGGGTTGGAACATGTTGAGGCCTCCCCAGCTTCTCCCTACTGCAGGAAACTTTGTAATAGCACTCAAATAAATAAAGAAACTGGGTTGGAGATTATTGGTTTCATTGTGCTATTGTATATGTGTATTATATAGTCACTCCATAGTTTGACACAATCAGTTGAATGTGGGACAAGACAAATGTTGTATATGACAGTGGGGTAGTATTGAAAGATGACCCCATATCTACAGGGCTAAGAGTTATGGCTGCATTGATAGCTGCTACTAACATTTTGAAGCGTGGCTGTTAAATTTTGCCTGCTGGCTTCCGGCTGGAGGCCGGTCTGCCTGGGCAACTGAGCAATTGAAAGGAACTGCAGGCAGCTTTTTTTTTTTTTTTTTCAGTATACATCAAGGAACTTTGTTCTTCCATTATTATAACTGACCACTGACAGGAGGGGCTTCTGAAGAAAGCAAAGCAAACAAGGCACATTGAACACTTCCTAGCCTATCTTTGTTGTGCATTTTATTCACTTCCAGTGGGCACTTTTTTCCTTAAATAACTTTAATTTTTTTCAGACACATTCCTAAACCCAAACATGTAGTGAAAAATCACAGCAAAAAAACTGGAAATATAAAAAGAAACACTTTTTTCACGATAGGGTAGGACCTATGCAGAACATAGTTTATGGAGAAAATGAGGTAAACACTATTTCTTATACAGACCTGTGGGAAAAGTATATAATAAAAAGAACCTTACAAATACCTATCTAGATGACTTGAAAGTTAGACTGTGAGTGGCATTTATTTTCCAAAACAACAAAACGATAGATGATCTTAAAAATAAAGGCCACATAATATATGTGCAAAGGGAAATAAATTATATGCATATGAAGCTTCCAAGTTTAAATAAAGCATATATTTTAAACTATGCATAGCTAAGATCTTCATAAAACATTGCTAATGACCAACCTCTTATAAATTAATTTGAGAGTGCATTTTAAAAGCTGGCAAGAAATCTTGTTATTTACAATATGGATAAATATATTTGACTCTAAGAACCAAACCTTTATATCTTATTTAACATAGGGACTTCAAAGCTTCATCAAGAAGTCTAAAGAATTTGTACATGAGTTAAGGCCTCAAGTTGAAATTTCTTTGTTTAGAATTATTTTTACTAGAGAAGATAGAAGAAATAAAACTAAAAAGAGAGAGAGAGAAAGAGAGAGAGAGAATGCAGCTACCTACAGCCTCATTTAAATATACAAACAAAACCCACCTGCATCTCTATCAAACAAATGTACTAAAACTATAGCCATGTAAATATCAAACATCAATACTTCCTGCTTATGAAACTCTATAGTCATATAAATAGTTATGTAAATCCCAACGTTTATGAAATTCCATCCTGCACTTGAACAAATGCAATTTTTCAGTCTCTGTAGCTAGTTATTTTGTCATTTCTTTCCAGATTTCCCTAGAGATTCAGTGAGGACTAAGCACATAAAAAGTTTCATCATTTTTATTCCACAACCAGCTAGTTTCCAGAGGAACCGCACCATTTTTTACTGAGTGCTTTTAAGCAAATAAAATATTTTTGGAAAAATATGTGTAAAGAAATAGCAATGTAAATAGGTATATAAGCTTAGTAATGATGCTTGAATAAGCTAATAAAATAATATTATTTATCATGAAAGGAAAATTAGGTAAAAATTCAACCCCTAAAATTTTTAAATGTAATTTTAGGCTCATTCTTTTGACCTTCCTTAAAACAAAGTAAATGAGGAGATAATAATCAACTCTTTTATTTTTTAATGAAAAAAGCAAAACTTGCGTTAAATGGGGAGAGGAAAAGGAATAGAGACATATTTTATAACATCTAGCAGAATTAAAAAAAAACTCATTTCCAGGAAATTTTTCTCATATTTAACATCTTTATTATGATTACAACAAAACATTTTCTAAGTATAAATGGTCATATATACTTAAGTTAATTATGGAATATTTTCTTATATTTGCTCCCCTTTAAAAAAATCATTTCACTTTTTAATGTTTAAAGTACAAAAGTGCTGATTCACTCATCTGCATTGACCTATTTTATAATTTTTCTTAAAATTCAGTTAAATAGTAGGAATGTGGAAATGTAAAAAAGACATTAAGAATATTTCCTATATAGCAGCTAATTACAGTCCACCTTGTAGGAGCATCTATTTCCAACATGTA
The DNA here is from genome assembly GCF_045843805.1 of Urocitellus parryii. Lineage (NCBI taxonomy): Eukaryota > Metazoa > Chordata > Mammalia > Rodentia > Sciuridae > Urocitellus > Urocitellus parryii. The sequence goes on along the minus strand of NC_135540.1, from coordinate 112,903,644 downwards.
TTAAAAAATAATTGCATAAAAAATTAACTGTGTTTCATCTTAAGTAATTTCTGTAAGTATATTCCCTGCAGGGTTCCCATTAAAGCTGTGGAAGTTCCTTACCCATGAAAGCTCCTGGGACCCTGAATCAAAAATTTAGGCCAACTTTGGGGAAACTCAATTTGTTCTATTCTTAGCATAATAATACCAGATACTTCTACTTGATATGAGGGACCCAGATATACATTCAGGCTTTTAATTTCAAAAAGTTTGCAGTTTTAATCTGTTCATAAACAACAAGAAAGGGAGAAAAAAATCAGGTATTTAGTCAACTGAATCAATGTAATTGAATAAACTAGGCAGTTTGAGCTTGAAATATCTCTTTTCTCTTAAAAATAGGCACACTTAGAGATATATACTTTGCAAAGTCTTATCATTGTAAAAATACTTTTGGGGAAAAAATACTTTTTTACATTGTAAAAATATTTTTCAGCCAACTTGTATAGATAATCATTTCAGTTCTAAACCCAATTTGACAAATGATGTTACCACAAAGATTTTACGTGGATGATACAAACTACAACTAAATGTTGGTCTGGGCTGGGGATGTGGCTCAAGCGGTAGCGCGCTCGCCTGGCATGCGTGCGGCCCGGGTTCGATCCTCAGCACCACAAACAAACAAAGGTGTTGTGTCCGCCAAGAACTAAAAATAAATAAATATAAAAAAAAAAAAAAAAAAAAAAAAAAAAAAATAAATGTTGGTCTGTAAAGACGATGAATGAATAATTGTGTTCAAGATTAAATTTTTCAGGACTGGTCTCATTTTCTTCCCCTAAAGATTTCCATGAACAGATGATATTTAGGAGCTCAAGGAAAGAATTCACTTTAATACAATACACTGAGGAACATTTTCAAGGGACTAGTTGCAGATCCACATGAATTATTAAGAAAGGTGACCACAAAATATTCTTTTCTAAAGAATTATAACATGATATATCAAAAATATTTTTTAAATATATATTGTTTTACAATCAAAGAAAAGGTTGATTTTTGGTTAATTTTATAATACTTTTCTTCATCAAAAGGTCTTAAGCAGTAATTTTCCATCTTTCTCTCTTAAATGACCAATTCATTTATTTCAGTTCTGTTTGCTTATAATGCAGTGCACAGTCATTCAATAGAAAGGACACTGCTCTGCAGAAGCTTGCCTTGTAAACTGAAACACAGGGACAAAAGGAGTAGAAGTGATCTGTAGCTGATGGGCATAAACAGTGAAAACAGAATAAATTACTATATTATGCAAATATATTGATACGGTAGAAGACTAATGTCCAGGCATTTAAAAAAATTTTTTTAGTTGTACATGACACATGCCTTTATTTTATTTATTTTTATATGTGGTCCTGAGGATCAAACCCAATGCCTCACACATGCAAAGCAAGAACTCTACCACTGAGCTACAACCCCAGCCCTTCCAGGCATGTTTTTAAAAACCAGAAGTAGTGGTTTTTCCTGACCACCTCATCTACACGTCTCTCACATCTGCATGGGCACCAGCATCATTATCAACAATCTTGAAATAGAATATACAAAATATAGTTATGGTCATGAAAGAGAAGGTGAAAATAAGCTCTAGGCAGTGACCAAACTCATAGGTTGAAGTTGTTCATGAACAGCTGTGTCAGAATTATGCGACTACCGAACCCAAAATTTCTATTACCTAGATGGAGCATTCTTTAACTTTTCCATACCTCCAAGTGCTTATGAATTGATACTGGGTTGTGCAAAAGAGAGGCTGTGTTTGCTCACCAATCCCTGAGGCCTAAGAGGAGAAAAGGCAACACTACTTCCAACTCTCACTATTTCTTAGCAGACCAAGTAGCTTAACTGCCAGGTGTCATTGGCTATAAGTTTTTGGATTTTGGTTTTTGTTTGTTTGTTTTTGGAGCTGAGGATTGAATCTAGGTCTTCAAGCATGCAAAACATACACTTTACCACTGAGCTATACCTCCAAATGCTATGTTTATGTTCTTTTCATAACTATTGTTTTTTCTAGTCATTGCACACTCTAATTCCTAATAACCTCTGACCAAATAACTACTGTCTTCTTTATTTCTTCTGAGAATGATAGTACACTATATTTTAGAAAAATAATATACTGCATATAGAAATTTTTCCTTTGTTTTGTTTTTACCCTAAGACAATGACTTTTGTTATATTTTAGTTGTTTATAACAGAGAAAAAAATCTTTTTTTTTATTAAAAGCCTTGAGTAGGTTCAGGATTCCTCCCCTCTTCAAACAACTGGAAATTGTTGTTATAATAATTGTCTTCCAATACCTATGAAGGGGCCCACAGGTGCACTAACACTGAGGGAGGCCTGCCAAGCCATGGACCAGTCACTTTTGCAGTTTCTGGGCCTTTGCTACCACTCTCTGTGCCTGTGAAAGGGACATACTAGCAGCTAAGGCTGATCTAGCCCTTGCTCAGCCAGAAAGGAGGGAAGGAGGCAGCTGTATGTGTGTGTGTGTGTGTGTGTGTGTGTGTGTGTGTGTGTGTGTTGTGTGTAAGACAGCATGGCGGTTTGCCTTTCACCCTCCCCACTTCCGTTGAAGCCCTCCCCTGCTCTCTGTGGCTGGTGGTTTAGTGCATGAACTGATTAGGTAACAACAGAGCACCTTCCCTCCCTGTTTCCTCTCAATGCATTTGAGCCACTGCTTTTGAAGGAGCCCAGCCCTGCCACTATCCTGCCTTTATCACAGGCTGTATGGGGCTTTATCTGGAAAAGCCTGGGCTTTGCCCCTGGCTTCATCAATCATTTGGACCAGTTCACATCTCCTTCACGGTGTTCCGCCTCATTAAACCCATCAAGGGCATTGCAGAGAGGGGACAGGGCTGGGAATGCCTAAGCACTCCTTCCCACTGCTCCACATGGCAGGCACAGAAAAGCCATGCAAACCTGGAGGAAAGGATGCCGAGGGTGACTACATGGCCACTAGATATACAGGCTGTACTCCTTTTGCAGGCCAGGAGTCCGTTCCAGAAGATTTCTTAAGAGTTGCACTTGGAAAATAAAGGGATTATCCCAGGCTGACAAGTAGAGCTCCTCAGTCTCACTAGTGAAATTGGAGACCACAGCTTCACAGAAAGTGAACCATTTCAAAGTTAATAGATGCAAATGCTGGTTGGAAAGGAAGGAACGAAATAAAATAAATCTGGGGAACCTGAAGGCAGGAAACAATCCTGACACTGAATTTGGAGGCTTCTGAGGCCAATTCAGTACTATCCAAGTGACTTACACAAAACCCTATTCTCTATTTGGTCAAAGAGGCTCCTACAATTTCCCAAACTGCTCTTGTACTCAGGTTTCTGTTTTTAGATTTTCAGGATGATTATTTTATTTTTATTTATAAACACATTCAGCAGGCTTTCTCACAAATTGCCTCTCGATGGCCTTTGGAGGTAGCTAGAGAAGGGACCATATTTTTATTTTAAAGGTGAAAAAGCCAAAGCTAAGAGGGATTGAATTTAACTATGATTATACGGGCAGTAATTGGTGAGCTGTTCCCCACCCCTTCTCTTACATAACTGTTGACATGGTCAAGAGAGGTACAGGAAAACCCTACCATTTGTGCTATTTATTTTTTGTATCAATGTTTATGGTATCAGATATCTAGATAGAAATGTGTTCCCCTGAGGGACTTCCCCAGCCTATTAGAAGAAAAGGAAGCAGTAAACCCAACACAGAGACCTGTTAGTGCTCTGGTGATATCAGTCTCAACACCAAATGGGCTGCAGAGGACATGCATTGCACTTACAGGACCAGCAGGAGTGGGGCGAGGGTAAGGGAGAGAAACTAGGAAGAAAGGGAGCAAAAAGCCACCACCTTAGAATGGCTTCCTCACATCCAGCTTCTATTTCAAAGAAAAGCCAAATTTCATTTCCTACAGCACCACCTAGGACCCAGGGTAGTAGCCCCAGACCTCCACTTGCACCCAAAAGATTATTTTTTTATGGTCCAGGCACCAGCACGACAGTGGAACCCTAAAGCCTGTGCTGTAATTTTAAACCCCATTCCTTACCTCTTATCCCTTCCCATTCCCTCCCATCAGCAGGCAACCACCTGGCACCAGACAACAATGCCATCTCCCATACCCTCTGTCCCTGGGCGGCCTCTGCGGGGAATCCTGGGGTATGGACTTTGGAAACCCTAAACTACTGCAGTGGTGTGTGAATCCTGTCTGGCCAGAGGCTCTCACCCTCATCCCACGCACCCAGGGGCTTTTGCACCACCTACCCAATTTGTATCCTCAACAAACGCGCACTGCGTTGATCCCTGAACACTGCGGTTATGAATAATCATAAAATACTGGGCGATTACAAAAAGAGAAGGTGCTAAATGTCGAAAGCCAGGACAAGATTTTTTAAAAGACAACGCACCAAATACAAAGTCTGTAACTTTAACTTTTTTAATAACGATTTTTTTTTCCCTGGGCTGGAAGCTCGCACCGAATCCTGGAGGAATTGCTAAATCAGATTAAGGTTATATTTTGCAACAGACTGGATGGGAGCAATAAAGGAGAACGCGCGGAAATGGGACTTCACCCATCAATTAGATCTCTATTAGCAGCCAATGCAAGCTTCACCACAGGAAATGTCACGTCCCTGCCCAAGCCGACCCTTTTTAGTTCCCCACCCCTAGCTCTCACCTCCCTTCTCCCCTGGAGTTAAACAACTCTTCTGGGGGCACACATCGGAGCCAAACAAATCCCTTTGTTTTGTTTTTCTTCTGGCCTTGTTTTGGAAACCCACGCCACCTGCCTTCCCCACCCCGAGGACACTGTGCTAACCGGGGGACTCTTTCCGCTGGTCCCGCTGCACAGGTTGCCGCGCAACACCTGCGCTGTCTGCAGATCGCTCAGGACCGCGGTGTGGGGGCTGGTTGTGCTGGGCCTTATTAATATTAAAAGCTTTATGATGGTCCTGAGCAGTCTGTAATGAAAGGTGATTAACAAGACAATGGACAGGACTCTGAATGGTGGGGCAACTCGTCAGCTGTAATAGATCAGACCCGCCTCAGGGCCCCAGCGTGCGAATGCGTCCAGAGCGCTTCCAGAGATGTCGCCTTACTGGGAGTCAAATGGCAGAAATGTCGCTCCCTGCAGGCTGGGAGGAGACCCGCGAGCCGGGTCCACTCTGACCTGGGCTTCATTTCTGATGCGCTTCCCAGAGTTCACTTTCTCATTGGAGTTTGTGCTCTCCTTATCCGGGGATCAGAACACTGCTCCCAGATTCTGAGCCTAAAGGTGTTCATCCCCCTTGGGCCCCAAAGCTCCAGATGCTGGAATCTGAGCTCTGATGGGAAAACGCCCTAATGCTGGCATCTCTATTGGCACATCAACAAGAAAATGGGGCACGACAGCAGAATTCACTCCTTCCAGCCTCCAACAAATTCACTCGGTCCTTGACCCCCGGCTCCTCTAATCCCTACAAAACAAAAATTTCCTCGGGCCCTAGAAAGCCTCATTTATCATTCTCGTGGGGGACCCGCATGACAACGCTGCTTGTCCCATCACGGCTGTGAATCGGCTGTGAATCGGGAACCCCCACTTCTGCTCTCTTGTCCTTCCTGCGCCCCTGCCGCTCCACACCCCTGCCCATAAGGAGACAAGGTGCAACATCCCGGGAATGAGCAAGCAGAAGTGGCCCAACGGATAAAGGAGGCACTGTTGTGGTAGCCGCTGCCGCTGCCCCATTCAGGGACCGAATTCAAATGGATATTTCCTCCCTCGCCCAGCTGAACGAGGCTCAATGCCTCAAAGGTGCAGAGCTGCCTCCGTGGACATGCTCTGTGGCTGATATTATAATTTTCATAATGCGCTTTTATGTCGCTCCAGACTCCTCTGGTGAGGAGCCCGCAGAGCTGCTGAAAGGGGCTTTGAGAGGCCCGAGCGCGCGGCTGCTGCGAGCTGCGCGCCCCCCGCCGGCCTGAGTGGCACCGCGTGCCCCGGCTGGGGCGCGGCTCCTGCGCAGCAAGCGCGCAGGCGGCGGCGGCGGCGGCGGCGGGTGTGCCCGCCTGCTCATTAGCATGCACCCCGAGTGCCCCCGGTAGGCTCTCATCCCCTTGCAGGCTTCCCCGAGCCCCTCGAGGTCTCTTTTATGCGCCTGGGTGCGGGGTCCCTGGCCTTGCCCCTGCTAGGATCCGTTCAGCTCCAGCGAACCTTTGGGTAGCCAGGCCTCAGGGAAGGTCAAGGTGTTAAGATGTGAACGGAATCCCGGCAGCAGCCAGGAACTAAACAAGCTTCTGACCTGGGTGGAGGCCATTTTCCCAAGGGTCCAGAAGCGAAGGGACACGTGGTGTGAGCGCTTCACAGAGAAGCCGAGATTGAAAGAAAGCCTCTTCATTGGGGTATTCTGTTCTAAACGCTTAACTAGTATTAACTGTTTTTAATCCTTTAATCCTGCTAGCTTTCTGATGAGGAAACGGAACAGCAAAGAGGTTAGGGACAGTGGTTTGAGCAGAGTCGCACAACTGGCAAGTAGGAGGACCCAGCTTTAAGCCGGTTGTTAAGGCCTCTTTCCTGATAACTTTCCCTGAGTCTGACCGTAGCCATCATTCCACCAGCAAACCCATTGGTCAGATCCATATCGAGCAATACAGATCAATCACGGATTGATCAAAACTCATGATCTTCATCTGTAGTTAAGTCATTAGGGGTCCTTGATATTGATATTGAGCTCAGATCACCTGCTGTTTTTCTTCTTCATTTCCAACCTCGCAGTAAGAATTTGCATAAAACACTTAGGCCTCTGAGAGTCTAAATCAGACAAACACTTTACCCTAGTCATCAATAAATATATTAAAAATTAATAAATATACATTGCAGTGAAACTTTTTAAAAAAGAAGAAAACCTACATTCAAAAATAACTTCCCAAATAAACTCATTTTATTGGCCCTGGATGGAGAATTTTAAAATATAACTTAACCTTGATATGTATTACAGTAGGCCTCTTTATAGTAGACTCGTGGCTACTGTTCTTCTATGATTCCCTCCACCAAACTTGGGAACTGTTCATAAGAAATACAGGTGAAAGTGGTAAGACTGTAGTTATTTCTATCCCCAAGGCTGAAGTTATAAAAAAGGTCTCCAAACTGTTCTCTTAAGTATGAAGTCTATTAAGGTTGCCAAATACCAACTTTATTCTTCTTTAAGAGATTCAGCATACATATTGATAATAGTAGAGAGCAATCAGTATACATCCCTCTAATTCATATTTGTTCAAAAAGCATACATACCAAATAAATAAATATATAAATGCCATATCCCTATGAGACCTGGCTTTAAGTGGGAGTAAAATAGACAATACATTCACAACTAGATGTGCCTGCTGTAAGAAGTCTGTCCTGGGAACAAATGCCCCACAAACCCTATAGGTCATATCATAGCACTAGTTGTCTATCACATTTATCCTTGACATGTTTAGAGGTTTATGAGGGTGTTGACAATGCCTACCATGCACTGGGTAACAGAAATTCACATGTTCAACTTCACTAATACCACAAGGTCAGTAAAAATCAGTGTCAGAATGGATTTTTATTTTCCATGAAAAGGCTTAATCTAAACTTGAAAACTTCTTGGACCTAGAAACTTAGCGATAGATCAAAAAACACAACCCACAGATTCCATTCCCAGAGTTATTATATTTGATTTTCCTCTTTAAAACAGCCCCATTGTACTTGTTTATGAATCTACTGGTATAGCCCCACATATCTAAATAGAATGATCCCAAATTACAGCTACAACCTGTTCTTCTTCCTGGTTTGTTGCAATGCAATGAAAGATAACGACATCTGAAATTGGGAAACAGCAGCTGCTCATACATTTCTTCATTAAATAAACATTGGGATACCTGCTGATTGAAGCCATTTTGGGGTTTGGATGGGAATGGTTCTTTAAAACCCTACCCATATGTTAGCCTCTATTAAATTTAACAACTTTGCTCTGGCTGCCTCTAAACCAAAGGTTATTAAATTCTTATTAAAACTTGAAAATGATCTAAAGTAAAATGGTATTGCATACTTGGAAAGAAGTGATGCCATTTTTTAGCAAGCAATTTTAAAAATTATATAGATGGTAGACTGGGACCAGAAAGTCAAATCACTCAGAAAATTCATGATTCCCACCTAGATGGCGTTTGTTTAAATTACCCAGCTAAATGAGAATAGGAGATATGTTTCGTTTAAATTATTTACTTTGTATTGCCTTTTAAAACCCTAAAAAAATTCTTAGTAAACCACATCATTTTCAGAAATGGTTAAGATTTGACAATAACTACCAAGATAATCACCCTCATAGAAGAGAAAATGATAGTAAGTTAATGAATATCATAATTGAAAATAAGAAAAATGTTATCACTGTTTATTGTACATGTTAACATAAGCTTTAAAAAGATTTTTGAAAACCATAATTGATCATTGTAAAATTATGGATTTATGTCTAATGGTAGATTTTAAATATTATGGCATTAGGCTATGAAGTGAATTCTATATGGGTTGGTTAGGATGTGTGTGGTAGTTACCTAGAGAAGTATAAGGTTAGAATGAATTATAGAGGACCATGGTTGTAGCTCAGTGGTAGAGCACGTGCTTAGCATGCTCAAGGCCCTAGGTTCCATCCCCAGCATAAAAAATAATAATGATGAAATTTCCTTGAGAATGAAATATATAATAAATTCAATAAGCCCAGAACTTATCTTTAGGCAGATTAGACATCTGGAGCTCTTCAACCCTCCCCTCAGATTTGTTGTTCATGTTGTTTTTCCTCTTTGCATACAGGTTCACAGCCACTACCACTTCCCAAATTTAGAGCATTTCATTTCCCTTATTTTATAGTTGAGTAGGGGAGGGTGGGGAATGGGAATATTATGGAAACTATACAGAGAATTCTCAAGAACAAAAATCTTCCAAAAGAGAACTACTATAACCTGAGTCCAGGAATGGGCTGTTGGCATTGACTTAATTGACCTTATGCTTCCTTTGGCCTGTGGTGCAGGCATTAGCCTATTAAAGGTATGTGGTCAAGAAGAACTGCATATAAAAGCCCCTTGTTTCTTTTCTATATTTTCCTTTTCTTTTCTTTTTCTCTTTCTGCTTTCCCTTCTTCTTTTCTTTCTAACCCCTCCCGCCCCCCAAGGAGTGATAGGAAAGAGAATTAGAGAAACATGTTCCTAATTTACTAAAAGGTAGAAGAAAGAAAAAAGCTAGAGTTGCATTTGAAGTGTTGCCATGAGTATGTCATGACCATCACTTTATCTACTCAGGCTGAATTTTCTCACCAAAAAACATGAAAAATCAAACTAATTTAGATATTCTCTCTCTGGTCTGCATTTCGAAAGCTTAGAAACACCAATGCCTGACAAAGCCAGATTACCTCATATCTGGTCACAGACTCAATACCTGTTTCCAGAACATCACCTCAACTCATTTGCAGAACACAGTGTACTATGTATATCACTGCTTCACTTTTTTCTCTTAATCAACAGGGCCTCTGCTCTCACATGACAGTGATCAAATTACTTTCACTGTAGGTGCAGAACTTGTTAAAATCCCAAAATTTGAAATTTTGTAAGTGACTATTGGATGTGTAGTCAGAAATCTGAGAGAAATTATATAAAACATACTTCAATGGTGAATAAAATTCTACCATTCTATTTATTTAATGATTTCAGATATGCTTATGTGATTTATTCTAATTAGAAGAGACTATCAAAATTTCAACTCTAAGCTTTTCTACTTTCCTCCCTTTCTCCTCTTACTATTAAATGGATTTCATGTATAAAATAAGTCTTAGGAATAAAAGAAAGTGATAACAAGAGGAAAGATATTTAAATGTGGTTTTTAGATATATAATTATGATAATTATGTTTCCCCTTCATAAATTTTCTATTTGTGATGGTTTTCTGAAATTTAGAAAATACTTTTAAAATATCACATAGTAGATTTGTTTTTGTCACATAAAATGCAAAATAGATATAATGTTATTGAAAGTGAGATAAGGATTGTTCATATAACTATATATTAAGTTAAAATGTTTAGTACTTGAAACCAAGACTTATTAAAGACAAATGAGGGAGGTAAGGATCTTTTCTACATCTCCAATTGTCACTTTAAGTCTTACATGGTGAGTGTTCTGTCCAAAAATTGCAAATTATTTTAACTAATGAAGAGCACTTAAGTAACACTTAAGTAGCCATAGCTATGTGCTTCATTCAAAACTAATAAAGCCAGTACGTTAATAACATTAATTAACTTCCAATGTACCAAACTCTTTTCTATTGATGCTGGGTAACATACATCTGGTATTTAGCAAGTTTGGGAAAGCAAAGCATAGAAAGGAAGTTATGTCATGTAATGGTTATAAGGAGATAGACATTTTAACAAAAATAAATAAATAAACGTGTCTGCTGCAAATTATGTATGCTTCCACAAGATCTGGGAGTTCATAAGGACACATCAGGTAACTCATAAATAGCCAAGAATGGCAACCATGATTTCCCCTATTAAGGGCTACACATGTAGATCAGTGGTAGGGTACTTGCCTCACATACTGGAGGAATGTGAGACCCTGGGTTGTTCCCCAGCACTACAAAAACAAAACAAAGGACACAAAAGAACCCTTTAAATACTTTGTTAAACAAACAAAAAAATGATTATCAAAATGAAAACATTTTGAAGGCAAGGATCTCAAGAAGATTCAAAATAAAGGGTAATTAAATGGAGACAATGAGTAGCAAGTGGCATGTAATATGTGCTAAATAAACAGGGGTTTTTTTTCCTAATGAAGAAGAAAGATATAAAATTATCTTCTTATTCACTAAGAAATCATGTCTGCTAACATTTTGAAAGATTTCTGGGAGTAGTGGGTTAATGTCTTTTGCAGTTGCTTTTTGTTATTTCTAGTGTTTCCTTTTATTCACCTTATACAAAAGTCCATTTGTCAAGTTCAAGAGTAAGAGGGACACAGTGCCAGTGGGTATTGTTATTGCCACTAAGAAAATGAGTTTATATCCCAGCATGTTGTCCAAAATGGTGTCTAAAGTGCCTCTGGAGCAACCACAAAGTAAATGGAATTTCTGTACCAACTTCTGGACTTCTACAATCAGTCTATTTGCAAAGAATTATCTAGATCCGATCCATAGTCTATTGATTTGAACAAGAATTTTAAAAGCTTCCTGTTCTAGTGTATTTTGGGGGAAAACACACACCAAGAAAAAAAGAAAAAGAAAAGAAACCCAAAGTAACTAACACACTTAGCAACTCAGTGGGGAAAAAGGTCAGGGTACTATTGACAAGTATGTAAGACACCCCCTACACCATGGGAAAACATGTATAAATCGTTTCGACTCACTGCATTCAGTACCCATGGAAGAGAATCGCAAAACTGCACTTTGGCATTGTTGGCCTGAAAGGATATCTATTTATCATCTTATAAGACAGCTCGAATGATCTTTATCTACTTTGCCCACTTTCTGACCCAAATTCAGGGTTTTTATGGAAAATTGCAGTCAGTTTGATTGATGAAATCCAAAGATGTCTAAAATGGCACCAAAGATCTCCAACTGTGCAGACTCCAACCGAGGACTTCAATGTTGGCATTGTTCCTGAAGGAATAAAAAAAAAAAAAGAAAGAAAGAAAGAAAGAAAAAGTTGAGAAAAACAGGCAAAAGTTAGGGAATTTCTGCTTTTAAAACTTCAAATTTCAATGAAGATGCCCAAACCCATTATCCCTGTTCACACGTGCGAACTGGGTGGACATCAAAGTATTTCCCACACATCCCAACAAAACCGGGTCCCTCTTGAACCAATAAACCTTCTTTGTGACCGGCTGAATGGCCTATCTAGGAGCGAGCAGGTTTCAGAAAGGCGCTCGCAGCGTGGAGCCCCGGACTTGCGGAGCCGGGTGGGCCGGCTGGGGCGCAGGAAGGAGAAGCTAGTCTATGTAATCATCCCAACTATCGACGGTTTGGGACTTTGAAACACCCTAACGAGGAATCCGAGAGGCCACTGAAAGCCTCTCTGTTCCTGGGCAGGGCATCAGAGCGCCCTCCCCTCTCCCTTCCCTGCCTCCCAGCGGCGCCAACATTGACCGGGAGCCAGACCCAGGCAATGGCCCTGGCGCCGAGGCCTGCGCAAGCAAGACGGACGTCACGGTCTGTGAAACTTCGGTCCAGTTTTAGGGGCGATGGATGGTAGAGGAATATTGTCACCTGCCTAATTGTTCCAAGAGGGCCTCCCCCAGAGACCCCCCCCCACCAAACACACACTAGTAATAATAGCTTGAGAATGCCTCCCACCCGGTTACCAGGCCCAGGAGCTGATGAATGAACCCCCTCTTAGGGGAAAATCTTGGGAGCTGTCTTCTGTCCTATTACCCAAGGGGGCTGGCTATAAATCTTCCTTCATTTTAACCACATTTACCCTCATCCTCCTCCGGGCTAGGGATGCTGCGTTAAGATTACACTGATGTGCCAACGCTCTGGACCAGCTGCTCCTAAATACAGACAGGTCCTTGTCAATTAAGGCTTTGAGAAGCAGGTCCTCTGGGCCCTGGGGCATTGGAGCAGCCAGCAGCGTGCAGCCCCCACAATTAGTATCCATTTGGAAGGGACCTTCAGGGCACAAATGCACAGGCAAAGGAAGAATCAAAACACCAGGCAACTTCAATTCTGGAAATTGGTCTTGTAAGTGTTGTGAAACTGAACAGACGGCCTCCAAGAAGGGAGCTAAGATCTGGTGCTAGATGGGCCTCTCTTGGCCCCCCTTCCCAATATTTTCCCTTTGTCTTGTTTCAAGCCAGGCAGTACATTGAGTTTGTGGATAAGGCTGGGGCGGGAGGGAGGAGAGGAGAAAGATAAATGAATACATTCATTTGGCCGCTTCAAGCTGAAGTTATCTTTTGGTGTCTTTTGTAGCCACCTCAAGCAGCTGGTCAATCCTGCCCGGACCCTGGCCTTTGGCCCAGGGGACACTGGACAAGGCAGGCGCTCCAAGGAGAAGAGCTGCGCGATGTATCAGGTCAGCAAGGCCAACCTGCCGGTGGGCCAGGCAGAACATTAGCAGCTCAGCTAAACAAAACCCAAAAGGCTCAGTGGGCCTGGGGCACCACTAGGAAAGGTGTTTGTTTAAGCAATTAGGAGCAGTTGGTAGTTAGGGGCGGAGAAAAGGGCAGAGCTTGTGACACAGGGCAACTTAGCTGGACAGCAAGGGTGGACATTCAGAGAACATCACTGTTTAAGAATGTGTGACCCCACCAAGTTCAAGAACAGAGCAAACAGCACAGGCCATTAGGGACAGCCATCAAATGGCTGACAACAAAGCCAAGAGGGGTATTGAGAAAAATGTTTCAATATTAAATATGGAAAAGTATTGGGGACTAGGCAGGGGGGTCAATGAAAGTCAACAAGAGTGTAGGCTCAAGGAGAGAAAGAAATTAATATCAAAAATGCATAAATCTGCAAATGAGGCAGCCCCATAATGAGGATAAAATAACCAGTTGCATCCACATTCTGTGATAATGGCACCAGAACAGTAGCATCAGGTTAACATTTAACACAAAAGTTAAGAGAATGAAAGGAAAGACAGCTCCCTTTAACTGGGAATCTGCTGAACTAGTTCCATAGGTCACCTGGGATGAATGCCCACGAGGCTAGTGGTTTTATCAACCTTCTGACTATCAGGAAAAAGGTGGGTTTCTTCTTCTCAGGGCTTCATTACCATCCCACATCACCCCACCCCACCTTCAGGGTTTTCCCCTCAGAGGCTGCACACTTCCTCAGGAGAGTCCAAAGTCCTTTCTCTCAAAAGTCACAGGGATTTTCCTCCACCCATTTCAGAAAGGAGGTGAAGTTTCTCTTAGAATTTCACTCCACCTCCCTAACCTAAGGGAGCTAACCAAGTTGCTAGCAAGGTACAGATTATGGAAAGGATGGTTTGGTTTTAGTTTTAGTTTTTCCATTAAGAATAAAAACATGTTTCTTCAGAAGGGAGGCCCAGTCAAAAAGCTGCTCTTTCTCCTCACTTATTCCCAGTCAGTGGTAGATCTTATTTTCAAGCAGCAGAGTTCTTAAAATTTGGTGAAGCTAACTGAAGCAGTATGTCTGCTGTATCTGCTAGATCTCTCCGGGATATTACCTATATACGAAAAAGACCTTCTCTTTAGTATCCACAGGTAGATGCTAAAAATCAAGGAGAGTTCTATCCTGAGAGCAACCCAGAAAGTGGTACGTCATTCCAGTCATGGTCAGCTCCTGAAAAGCCTCAAGAGGAAGTCAATCCATGCCAGGCAGTCAACCTGGTGGTGTCTGCTACAGATTGGAGGTACGGCTCCTTGACTGTATTTTTTAATTTCCCTGTTGCTTGTTAGTTCTCAAAACACATTTACATATATTATCAGAGTTGATCCTTACAACTACTTTGTAAAGTAAGTAGTGCAGATATTACTGTGTAGGAAAAGAAACAGATTAAGAGAGATCGAGTAAGTCAACTAACTTTACACAGTCAATGACAGATTCTCAATCTAGTGTGTTCCACATATTCCCTGTACTTTGTCCTCCACTATTTAGAGTGTGAAGTTGAGAGGCATAGTCAGAAATCAATGTTTTCCTTTAAGCCTGTACAGGCAATTTGATGCTCATTCATATCTGGCCTGTGAGCATTGCATGTTTAGTGCACCCAGAGAATTTAGAAGGATTTCCAGAGCTTGCAATCTCCAACATGCCTATTTCACAGAAGGGAAAACTGAGAGTCAAAGTCCTTCAGCAAAGGAAAACTGGAAAATTTAGCTGAATCCTATTCCTGTGGTTCCATACCAGTATATCATAGAAAACCCTTCAGTATGAATTACAGCTGATTTCCCCCAAAGAGAACAAAGTCTGTTGAATGCAGTGTTTTCTTTTTCTTTTGTGTCTCATATGGAACTATCTCCTCAGAGAGCATTTGTGGGATTAAAGAAAGATCAATGGCTGGCTAGTAATGAATGGATGGAATTAGGGACACTAATCAAAGAGACACTACCAGTTTACACCTACCTCCAATGACATCAACAATGCCAGTGTGAATAGATATTTGAACATTTAGAAGATTCTTTTTCTAAGATTTTTTTTTAAAAAAATCATCATAAAAACTGTGTCCAGAGTTTTTGAATCCTGAAACTTTTTGTACTTTTACATTTGGAGTTTCCTCTGACACATGACTTCAAAAAGCCTTTTCATCTCTGAAGTTCTGAGTTCCTCTCCTGATGCTTTGACTTGTACCCAGCTGGGCTTGACAAGGCCAGAGATGATTGGTAGGAGGACAGTGGCCAAATAATGCTACCTGCCTCCACCTCTCACACAGAGGGTACCTGGGAAAGCAAAGCTGGCTCTGACATCCCTAGGCCACTCCAGCTGGAGTGACCTGGCCAAGCAATTATTCGGGAATCTTTTTTTTTTCTTTTTTTAAATAAATCATTCCTCTCCTTTTACCATGTGGGCTCCTTCCAGTCCTGGCGCCCAGCGACATGTGCATGGCGCCACTGTGGCATTTTCTGGCCAACCCCAACCCCTTGTAAGATCAGGTCACCAGGATTTCCCTCCCCACTAGCTTGGTGCCCCCTATGCACCCTCATACAGTCCCAAGTATGGGGTCAGCCCTTCTTGTTCTTTGTCCCTGCCCTGTGGCTAACAGACCTGATTCTGGAAAGGATTTGGGAGCCTAGACCACTGCCTGGAGCACCTAGTGTTATAGAGTGACCTTGGAAAACCTGAAATGGCACACCCATGCCGCGGTATGTGCAGAGAGAAACCCGTCCCCGCACAAGCAAATTGGTTTGTGTTGCAATGACGCCAAATACACCAGAACCCGAACCAGAGGTGGACAAGACCGGGGACTAGAATTTGCAGCATAAAATTTTTTTTTCCCTATAGAAAAATGTAATAGCTAAACGCAGTGAAGAATTTTCGGGGTTTCAGGAGGTCAAGCAGATGTGGACATGGCACAGGAGTTATTTATGTCAAGTCGGCTTATCGTAAAGGCAACAGAGAACGCCCAGGCCGCGAGAGCAGGCAGTGGGGTCGGGGTGGCGGGCAGTGTGTCCATCCTGGCGGGACAGTAATTGCCCTGGGTCTCACACGACGCCGGGGGCTCAGGACGCCACCATCCATCTCCATCCAGTTAGCGACGCGCCCCCCACCGGGATGGAGGCTGGGCTTGGGCCTCAGCTCCGAATAATGGGAACAATTGTCTCCCCTCCTGGCATAGCCCTCAACTGTCCTGGGTTCCTGCCCCTCTCCTTTCTCTGGCCCGGCTAGTCCTCCATCCCTGGCTGTTAGAGTGACACCAGTTATACGCTGAACTCCGAGAGCAGCTGAAATCAGGATGCTCCTGGAGGAAACCACAGCCTCTTCTGCCCACTCCCCTCCACTTGGCCTCCACAGGGCTCCAACCTGCCGCGCTAAACCAGCTGCGGGGCCTTTCCCTCCCATCCAAGAACCTCCTGCTTCTGTTTCTAGAATTTTCCACCAGCGCTAGGGGCTGGTAAGGAATCTCCCCCCCCCCTCTGACAATTTAATAGTCTCAAGTCATCATCTGCGTGACACTGGCCATCCATCTTCTCCCAGGGGAGGACAAAGCCGGGCCTCCGGGA